>NC_056744.1:530673188-530693188 GCF_019279795.1 Protopterus annectens | reverse complement strand
CATGTAATAAGTGACGGGAAAAGGTCTAAAACAAATTAAGACTGTGAGAATGGGTTTGAGAAAACCTTAGGTTACGGGATTGGTTCATAGTTTAGTACTAGGCTAACTGCCCCTGCGAGCCATTTTAAGCCTAGCCAGTTATCCCTTGTGAAACTCAAACCCTGCACTTTGTGTTTGTAAGGCAAACACCTTAGCCATTAAGCCACTGTGGGTGAGAGCTGATTACATAAGCTGTCACATGAGCAACCATTGTTGTTTTCTTTTCAATCTCCCTACCCTCTCCACAGTTTACACATGCACACGCATTCACCCTTTAAGAGCTATCATTGGGCCGGCAAAAGTCTTAAGAGGGTGATACTGCACCATTTGCTAAGGTCCCTGGTGGAGCGCTCACTAATACATATTACACTGGTAATAGTTTACACCAAAGTATTAGGTCTTGTAACTACACTAGGTAGTTTGAAGGTAAACTTACGGATGGGGCAGTGGTGCAGCAGTTTGCATTGTCTCCTCACAGCAAAAGATTCTCCAGTTCAATTCTCGGCTGGGGTTCCTTCTGTGCAGAGTCTGCATGTTCTCCTTGCATTCATGTGGGTTTCCTCCGGCTGCTCACTTTCCTCCCATGTTACAAAGACATGCGTCTGGAGCATTAATCCCTGGGCCTCCACTGAAAATTGGTTCATTCCAAGTTGGACTTTCCTGGTAAAGTTAAATAAACATAAAATAAACTGTCTTCTCATTCCAAAATACTCCCAATCGCTTAATCATTAGTTTTGATTATTGTAAAATACAATGAAGACTATTATTTTACTATACCCATCCAACAAATAACTACAGTAGTTTTAGCTTGTGTTATATGTCACAACAGCCATATTAGTAAGCTTTGTTTTCCATTAATTCCATTTGTAAGGAGATCTATACCCCCCCTTAACTCCCTAGTTTGTTCTAAAGAGGGAACTGGTAAAGTGGATATCACCACCTTACAATTTAAATTAATGGAAAAATATATTTTGCAATCATTGTTTGAAGATATGTAACCAAAAATACAAGCATTTTGTTATGAAACTCATAGCTACCATGATGATCTTATTCTCAGTTTTTTTTTCTTCTCACTACCCACTGACTATCAGGCTTCAATATGAATTGGTCCTCCTTTAACCAGTGGGTGAGAGCTGATTGCATAAGCTGTCACACATGCAACCATTGTTGTTTTCTTTTCAATCTCCCTAACCCCTCCACAGTTTATAAATGCACACACACCCTTTAAGAGCTATCATCACCAGCTTATGATAGCCAACGCCACATATCTTCGTCCTACAGCCATAGTGAACATGCAAGCAAAATTGGCTGATATGGCCCATCATATTTCTCTGTCTCTCTTTGCCTAGGATGGGTCAAAGCCACCCATTCTCATCCTACCCTGCCCAGGTCTTCCAACACCTGAGTTACTAATCACTCTCAGGTCATCTGGGTTATAGTCATGGTTTTATCCCTCAACACACTAGAGCCAGGGGGTTCTCAAACATATTAAGATAAGTAGGGGTAGGTACAGTAGAGAGTCAGTTATCCAAAACATCAGTTATCAGAACCAGTCTTCCAAAGGTTTTGGGTAGGAAAAATTATAAAGTCTGAATATGTAAATTATACGTATTTGCTTGAGCATGTTTTTTGAGCTTGTGTGTCAAAAGTATTCTTTATTGTCCACTGGAATCTCTGAATGGTTGAAAAATATATTCCTGCATGCAGAACAAAAAACAAGATTTTAGAAGTTTTTTTATCTGGTTCAATTATATGCTTGATTATCTGAACAGTTTGATTATCCAACCTAGCCTAGGTCCCAGTTAGTTCAGATAACCGACTTTACTTGTATTGTAAAACTATGTTGCCCAACTTCCGTTTCTTTTGTAGTTACCCTTAATACTACTATTACTACTACTTCTGAAAGGCAAGAGACTTGCTATGGTTTGATTCATCTCACCATAGGGTTATACTGACATAATGTGTTTGCGGTTACACAAGCACATCCATTCAGTGCATCTCAGTCATAGTTAAGTGTGGAGGTAAGATAGGCTAAGCCCCATCCTGACATATTTTTCCAACAATTTATTTTTTTAGTTCTTGCAAAGTTCACGTCACATAACCGTTATTTGAACTTTTGTAAAATATTTCATTATGGAGAAGGTGGTAGGGGCCGTTAGGCCCAGCAGCCAAACAAAACTGTACTGCCAATCATCATCGGAGGGACGGAGCTGTGGTGGGCTTCCCTAGGAAAAGCCGAAAGACACAAACAAACATATATACCAGCACTGTATTAATAATGCTTATAGTAAAGCATTATTCTTAATTCAGAAAACAAGTGCCTCACTTAAAGGGATCCTCCATTGTTTTATGTAATGCCCAAGACAGTTTTTATCATGTCTAGCCTTATATAATTTAGAAGGTGAGCAATAATAAATGCTCAAATGGGTGATAATAACCTTTAAGTGTCTATTTAAAGGTGCATATGACTAGGCATCATATGGTTCTTGTGATTGCTTACCTAGGATTGTTCCTACTTTCCTGCATTTATTTGCAGTAACCACCCCAAACTGATTGCGTATTATGAACATTTCTAAAGAAAGCAACTGAAATAGTAGTCTGGATCAGATGCCATGTTGTTTGTAAGACAATATTAACTATCCTGTATACAAAGTGAGATTAACTGTATGGTCTACTTATCACTTTTAGGAAAAAGAATCATTTGACATGCCTCTACACCACATAGCCACCAGAGGTCAGCCTTTCTCCAAAAGGAAATTACTTTGCAATTAATGTTTCTATTCAGTCCAGTGGTCTCATTTATCTACTTTACTAGAGTCTTCCCACAGAAGCCTCTGTGAAGGAAGTGGCCAATAAAAAGGATGGGAAGTATAAAGGTGTTCTCAAATAGCCCCTGATCACATTAATTCCCCTTTTCTTCTACATTCTGTTCTGTCCAGATAAACATGAAAAACAAGAGAATCACAGTGACTGCTTACACAGAATTCCTTTCTTTTTTTACCATTTTTTGCCTCTGCTGCCAGCCAGTCATCACCCCCTCCCAGCCAGTCTGCCCATTAAGTCCCCATCACCAGGTTAAGAGTCACTCAGAAGAGGTCATTAATCAGGCAGCCATCAGGAGTGGTTTTTACATTGCTGACCCTAACCCCAGCATGCATTCACCCAAGCCCTCTTGAGGGTGGGGGTGGTAAAGCAATGGGTTGACTGCAAAGACTGTTCTCTCACTTTGACAAGGGGCATTCTGTCCAATCACACCAGGCCCCTTTAGTGGTGGTAGTTTCCCCAGTCTCCACCATGTAAATCTTTCCAACTCTGTGTGCCTTCAGGTGCATGCATCCCTCTCTACAGCCCCAAGAGTGATGTGAAGCCACTTCCCTTCACTCATTTCCTTCCCTGCCTGTCTGGCTCCTCTAGTATTGGTTACAAACACTTAGGGAACAGTATCCCCAACACTGAAACCTAAGAGGTGCTCTTAAGTGGTTTAGACGGCTGATTTCAGTATGCAAAAAATTCTTATCAAAGCAATCAGTTGTAAATTTGTCATTATCTCTAGCAGTCAAATTTTTAGAAACCTTATAAAGTCAGCATCCTCAGGCTCCACTCCAGGGTGCCAAATGCCAATCATACATCACTGCAATCATTTGCTAAGTTCTCAGTTCAGGATTTAAGTGCATTGAAAATTCATTTCACTTTTGTAGCTATATGCTCATCCCTGCAACTCTCTTGGATGGCAGTGGTGCAGCAGTAGTGTTGTTGCCTCACAGCAAGAGGTTCTTTGGTTTGATTCTCGGCTGGGGTGCCCTCTGTGCGAAGTCTGCATCTCCTCCTTGCGTTCGTGTGGGTTTCCTCCAGGTGCTCGGTTTCCTCCCACATTACAAAGACATGCATCTAGAGCATTTCTCCCTGGGCCTCTGCTGAAAATTGGCTTTGTTCCAAGTCAGACCTTCCCAGTTAACAAATGTTAAATAAATAAAAAATTTAGCATTCAAGTCCATTTTTGCAAGAGATGATTACATTTTGCCTGTTTTTCTTTTCTTTTTTTTTTTGTTTTGTTTTCTTTTGTTTACTACAAAGCTAGCTTTCTATTGTGGGTTCTAAATCCTGCAAATGTTTACTCGTCCTCAGACAACAAAGTCCAAATAACTTTTTAATGAAATCACCTGATTTTTGTTTTGTGTGCCGATATGACCAGAAATAACATCACAGATGAGGTCCAATGATACCTTTGCAGAAAAATCCATTGAAAAAAAGTTACAAAAATATAGAAGTATTATGTTATGTAAAATAGATTTTTTTAGATGTCGTGAAATGCATAACTACTCTGTACATAAGTCAGTAGTATGTCTCTTCATATGGATTTTTCAGGTAGTAGATATCGTACTGGATAAGTTATTTGAGTAGGACAAAAAATGGATAATTTATTTATTTATTTTATTTATTTGTTTGACATTTGCTGACCGAGTTAGTCCAACTGAGCTTTTGAAGTTTTTCAGCGGAGGACGGGGAAAAAAAGCTCCACAGTTAACACAAGAGGACAGCATTAGGAAAGCACCAAATATATTTTTAGCATAACAGCAAACAAAAAAAATAGTGTTTGTCATACATGCTAAAACAAACCTACCAGTAATTATTTAATAATTTTAAGAAAAAACTACTATAATTACTTCATTCATTTTGTTATTAAAGTCCTGCTGTAGTAGTCAATGACAGCATGTCTCCTTTTTGTAAGTCTGCGACATGAAAGGGTGATCTCCAGTTAAATGAAAAATACATTTTCATTTTTACCTGTAACACAGCTCTAACACGAATAAAGCATTTTAAAAGAGAGCTTTACCCCCTTGCATGTCCTGATTTGGGAACTACCCCCCCCCCCACTAGCTATATTTATACTGAAATTGCGTTGCCTCAGAGTAGGGAGAATAATAAGAGATATTTCAACCTCAGATTTGGTATATATTCTCTCGCGCACTTGAAATTGCAGGTGCTACATATAGAGGGTTGCAGGTAATGATTATCTTAAACTAAAAAAGGGACCAGAACTACACAATTCATAATACAAAAATAATAATTTTCATTATTCTTCCATAGTCATACTCATACACACAGATGGACACATAACACACACACAGAAATACACACATATACATGTGCATGTACTGGTACACATACACACGGCTTTATTAACATATTTATTTCACTAAAGCCATGAAACAATATAAAATAATCTGTGTAACATTTAGCTGGTATGCTTTTATTTTCACTGGAATATATATATATATATATATATATATATATATATATATGGCTGACCATCGACTATCTTATATTCTTAGTCCTAAATGTTAATTTTCTTTTCGTCCAGGTAAAACATTGGGTTCTTACTTTAGTCATTACAAACAATGGGGCGAATTTACCAGTCCTCAAAAAACTATTACTGGAGAATTATTACAGGGTTGTGTCCCATGTGGACACTGTGCACATTGCATAAGTGTAGTTAGGTCTAAACAGTTTTCCAGCAAAAATACAGCCTTGGTATCTGACATTAAATTTTTGGCTAACTGCAGTATGGACTGGATTATTTATTTAGCTACATGCTCCTATGCAGTATTTTATATCAAGCAGACTTCTCAATCATTACGATTACGCTTGACAGAGCATTTTAGTGACATCAGAATGAAAAGACAGTCCAATGCTTTGTACAAGCATTCACTTATGCACTCCACTGCATGTTTTAGATTCATGGTTATTGATAGAATATTAGGTGACAGGACTAACAAAACTGGTGGCATACTTTATTAGATAATAAAGTGGGAAAGTGGATTATTAAACTGGGTGGGTTGTTCCCACCTGGATTAAATGAACACATGGATCTCCAATCAATGAAGTTGTTGAGGTTGCCAGGATGTATATAAGCATACTTTGCTAGTTTAGAAGTTAACCCTGAGGAAGGCTTTAGTAGCCAAAACTGGTCTGTGATTGATTTATTTTTGTGGTGTGATCTTTTTGATTGCCCTTGTTATGCATTAAAGTTTTCTGTTTCCACGCTATATTGTGCTGGCCTGTTGATTTTTGAACTTGTCTTGATTTTCTTTGGGCCTTTGCACTTGCTGTACTTGCGAGGGTTTGGTTTGCTGATTATGCTTTTATTTTCTCCTTATTTGTTATCCACGGGATGTTTCACTTTTCTGGCATAAAACCAACCAAACTGATAATGTACAAACAGTGTCAAGTAAACTGTCCTAGTTGTTCTATAGCTAGTTCAGTCCTACCTTTTATAAATCTAGCTTGAGATGTATGTTACTTTATGCTTTGATATATACAAAGCCACCATGCCTTCATTATTTATTTGGCGGTAAAGGATTTTGCTTTCAAACAAAGATAACTTGCTTTCAAGAGCTGGCTCTATGATAAAAAGATGTTGATCCTGACTATAGCTCAGAATGCATGGGTTCCATTTACCACTTGGGCCTTAGAACATCTAGCTGGTGATGGATGGGAACCAGTGATGTATAACAGCTCATGCATTCTAAGTTAAGTAGCTCCTGTACTCCCACCACAACAGTGTCACTTGGAGGAAGGCCTGGTACTTCAGCTCCTGCAGCTCAGAACTTGCATTTTGCAAGTCTGCTAAGGAGTGTGCAAGCATGCTAACTGGAAAAAAATGTATATGAGGAAGGGAACACTTAAATTAGGTTCAGAGGTATAGGCATTGCACCGTATTTTCTGACCTTTGGGGTGTTAAGAGTATTAAAGAAGTTTCCTTACCCCTGCAGGATGACTGCCATGATCCTTGGCTCTCATTTTTTTCTCTCCCGTTGTCAAAATAATCCATGTTTTGGAAAAAAACTAATTCTTCTGGAAAGGATAAGAGTCTTGTTAAGTGCAGGATGAGGGCAAAAAAAATAATAATTTGAAGCACTTATCTCTCAATACATTAATTTCCCTGCAAGCTATTGTATTTGTACAAGATGCTAAAAACTACTATATCCCTTTTGGTTCAGGGACCACTTACTATACTTGGCAAGGTTTGGGAGGGCCTCATTATCATGCCCCTCATGTATCTGTCCATTCAAACAGTTTATTGCAAAACATACTGAGGGCCAGATAAAATGCTTTGGTAGGCCAGATTCTGGCCTAGCGCCACCTGTTGGACATTCCTACTTTAGACTATTGTATATTATTGAACATTGTTGACAAGGTTAGTATCAAAGGATAAAGATTGATCTTTAGTCCTTTTTCATCAAAATAAACAGTTTTTGAATGCATTTCACCTAGCTTCATGTTCTTGTGGCATGGTTAAACACTGGACATCCCAAACTAAGAGTTGCATTCTGTTATTTTCCACTTAAGAACTACCTTGTTCAGTTGCTTAAGTTTTTTTTTTTATTTATTTAACTTCCATTCACAAACCTTTCATGAAACAAAATCGTTTTCCTCGACTATCACATCACCACATATTTCTGGGTATTTTAAGTTACAACTGTTTTGGTATATTTTGTGAAAAGTGGTTGGTGACATTTGTTATGCATCATTATATTTGTAGTTTGTCTGTATATCTTGTGATCTGTGTGCAGATCCTCCTAGTACGTATACTCTTCATAAAAAAAAAACCCTGATGACAACTAATATGAACATTTTATATCGTTGCCTTAATGTATTATATAATATTATTATGTAAATCAACTCCAGAGGCATTTTGGCTCATGCAAAGAAATAGTCAGCAAACTGAATGAATAACTTAATAAGGTCATTATGAGGAGTTAACAGCAAAAAGTTACTTATTGCTTTTCTGTACCATACATGCTCTTGCATAACAGGAAGCCACAGTAGCACTCATTACTTTGCCACTGACTGAAAGAAAAGCACCTTTAAAAGAATCCTGTTATAAAATGTTTGCAGGCATAGAAATTTATGTTGCCGTGTCTGGTAAAGAAGAATACTTAAACAAGGGCTATTTTTTTGTATACAAAAATGTACATCTAAAGAAGCAACACATGATTAATGCTGTAGTCTTATCTATACATTTTAAAAACTCTGCCATGTTCATAAGCTGGAGAAGATAAAACTATAGTCAGCATGGGAGGAATAAAAGTTGTATTTTGTCGTCCCTATCCAAAAATCCAGGGTATGTGTGTATATATATATATATATATATATATATATATATATATATATATATATGTATATGTGTGTGTATATATATATATATATATATATATATATATATATATATATATATATACTGTAATATTACATCTTCAAAAATCCCATATGAAATTGAATAGTAGAAATTCCACTTCAGCTAGTTATCATGGATTGGCTTTCTCTAATTATCCTATTTTATCTGTTCACTGCTCAAAAGACCCTTTACAGTTCTGTTCATACGTAAATAAGCTTTGAATGGTATATTTCAAATTGTTTAATTTGGAAGGATAAGGATACAGAAGCCTCATTCATGATATGTCAAGAAATGTTGTCAACAGTATTGTTATGACCAGTTATACCCTAATCAGAAATTAAATAACTTTCCCAGAGGTTGTACAGCCTTACATCAAACACAGAGTGTAATTACGAAAGACACCTTTCTATTTTATCTCCTGAAACCTGATTTGTCAGCTATCTTGTTTGATTGCCTTTATGCTACTGGACTGCATATGCTGTATTTGCATGTCTCAGAGAACTCTGTCGCTGCAAAAACCTGGAGCATCTCCATTTTCCCAGTTTTTAATAAACTGATAGAATGTGACTGTTCTACGTTATGGGTATCGAGCCTTCTTTTTTGTAATGGTACCACTAGTTCCCCCTTTGTTTGCTAGAAGAGTACTTGTCCATCTTCCATCATGACTTTTTGGTATTAACTCTACTATTTTCCTACCACTTGTAATATGGGACCTAAGGTCATTATTACAGTTTGCCCAGTTACGGGGCTGGCTGCCTATGGTACCAACTTGTAGAAGACACCAAACAGTTTCTCAGTTTACAGGCTGTGAAGAAATTATCACAATTGCTTAAGGGCATCTTGTAGGCAGTCAAATTGTACTTTTCTTTCAAAGGTAGTAACATGTTACTGGGTTGCTACCTAACCGTTTTTTGTTACCTTAACAATCATATAAGAGTTTATAACCTATCATTAAGTGATTGCTATTCTTATAGATATTAGTGATGGAGAGAGGAGCCAAAGAGATGTATTGCCAGGGCACCAAACTCCCTTGCCACAGTTCTGTTGCAGCTATAGCCCTGCAAGCATTTCCTTGTTTGTTAATGGAAAAACAAGTTTTACCTTGTGCCTGTATTCATCATACATGCAGACTTAACCTTAGCTTCTGTTTGTAGACCTAGCACATATTTGTAGAATAAGCAAATAAAGCAGAATATTAATCTGATATTTTACGTGGTATATTACTCAAAATATAACAGTAAAAATATTCTTTGCTTTTTGCATACCACCTGTGAAGATATGTGAAGGCTGCCAGCCTAGCTAGATAGAATTTTGTAGATAATTCTGTCATTTGTAAATATTAATATAAGCCACAGGCTTGTTCTCTTAAATGGAAGAAAATGCTGTTAAATGTTGAACATCAAAAATGTAACCACATTGCAGTCTGTTGGAAGAAAGCTGATATGTCAAGCATTGTAAAATTGTTTAATTTCAAAACTCGGAGCCATTGTGTCTGAACCAGCAGATTCTGCCTATTGTTTTGAGGCCAGAGTTAATGGCTAGAATTTACATATATAATTTCTTTTATTGCATTGCCTTCCAGACCAACTGCAAGATCTAAAGGGCTATTAACCTGTGAGTTTCTTTTGTTGTATCTTTCGGCTTTTCCCGGTTAGGGGTCGCCACAGCGGAACTCCGGTCCACTAATGATTGGCAGTAGATTTTTACGTACCGAGTTGCCAGCCCTGACGTACAAGCTTCAACGAAGGTACGCCCATTCACGCATGTCTCCACACAGAAGACGCTTTAGCTGAGAATTGAACAGGACAACGTCTTACTGTGAGGCGTGGGAAAACCAGAGAATTGTTAAGAATGATGTAATGTGAAGGAGCACTGTGATATCAATTTAAAGAGAGAGAATCAGAGCATCTTTAGCATTGAGAGCATCCAACATCACCAGCACTGTCTTGCTGTATATGTAAGTTTATCTTAGAACTGTGTTTTCTCTTAGAAATAGCTAGGAAATAGGAAGATTAGACAGTTTTTTTTCTGTATTGATGGCAGAACTATTTTACTGTATTATTTTAAGCATTGCGCTGTGATTTCTGAACTCTTTACTAGCACTGTGTAGTAAGAAGTATTGTATTGTGTTTTTATTATTTATTATTAAATATTTTTAAACCTTTCAACTGTGGCTGTTTTATGTAGAGATAATTTAAGCTCTAACATTGTGTGTGTATATATATATATATATATATATATATATATATATATATATATATATATGTATATATATATATATATATATATATATATATATATATATATATATATATATGTGTGTGTATATCTATCTATCTATATATATATATATATATATATATATATATATATATATATATATATATATATAGTGATGCTGTACAAAGCCACTCCAAATAAGTCTTGACTGTTCAGTTGCACTTACCATTTGGATAATAATGTTGCACAGTAGAAATGGACACCCTTTGATAAGGGCCTTTTTTAGCTGATAAATGTTAGTGGGTGGTGGCAGTGATTTCTACCGTATAGTCTGGGTAAAAGGAATACAGCTGGAGAACCTATGCCAGCCTTTCCCAAGAGTGTCTGTGTGTTTGTATATAACTCATATCTCAAAGTGTGTGTGTGTCAACTACTTGGGCAGGCACTCGAAGCACTGGTTGGACATAGAGGGTGCTGGAGGTTGTAGCTTGCCCACTAGGCTGAGATCTGCACCCTATAGCTGTGCCACTGGGGAGTCTTATTGGGGATCTGGAGAAAAAAGGAGAAACCAGACCCAGACTGACTGTGATCTCTGTGTGCTCTTAAGGGAAATTAAACTTTACTGTGTGTATTTGTTATCCTACCCTATGTGGACGCCTCTTACTGGTGTTAGTGGTGAGGATTGAGACTCCTTGATTGCTGGGCCAGTGCACAGGTGTCACATATTAATTGTCTGGCAGTGGTGGGATATCCACACCACATATTAATTGGTTGGCAAATACTAATTGGCTTGTAGTGGTGTGGGTAGTGTGAATTCCTGTAGCTTGTGTACGATGATTTTTGAAGGTGTTTTTGTACTCTAAATCAACCACGTAGTGAATACTCAGAATTTAAATCACAATTGTTTTATTTCTTTTGTTAGCTTAGTTAGTCAGGGAGATCTGGCAAGCATGTCAGCAGAGTAGTACAGAAAGCTGACAAGGAGCCATCTGGCTGTGATGTGCCAGGCTAGGGGACTGGTGCATGGAAACCTGACTAAGGCAGACATGATTGCAGCTTTAGTCACAGCTGCATCAGAAAACAGCAACCAGGAGGATAATCAAACTGGCCGTGGAGATGTACAACACTCAGAGAATGAACAGCTCAACCTTTCTGCAGAGAACTTAAAAATCCATCTGGAGCTAAAGAGACTTGAGTTGGAGGCCAGGCGTTTGGAAACAGAAGCAGCAGAGAGACTGAGATGTCTACAGGCTGAGGAGAATGAGAAAATGCTACACCTGGAAGCTTAGGAGAGTGAAAGACAGAGTCATGGAGGTAATGGGGAAGGGAGTAACTGGACCCCAGAAGCACAAAAAGTTAGTAAATTTCGTCCACAGTTTAAACAGGGGGATAATTTTGATAGTTTCATTCATATGTTTGTGAGGGTATCTAAACAGTATGATGTTGACCAAAGGCTCTGGGTACAGTTCCTGACCCCCTTACTCCATGGTAAAGCTGTAACTCTTTTGTCCAAAATGTCTGACGTTGACTGTTTTAATTATACTGCTGTTAAGAACTGTTTGTTGGAATTTTTTAATCTAACACCTGAAACATATAGGGAAAAGTTTTGTGAGCATAGACGCAAGGCAGATGAAAGTGTGTGTGAATATGTTGCTGAACTGAGCACTTATTTTCATAGGTGGGTGAGTGGATGTCAGGTCACCACTTTTGAAGGGCTGGCAGACCTTCTGGTGAGGGAGCAAGCCCTTAGCACTTTGCCTGAGGACATGAGGATCTGGTTAGCTGATAGACAATGTGCTACTTCAGTGGAGTTGGGGAAGAAGGGAAACCAATACCTAGCAAGCAGGGCATCCCTGCACAGGAAGGGGACCCCCAGTACTGCTCATGCGTGTAAAGGGACCCATGGTGGGCAGCCCAGACTGCCCCAACAGAATCTGCCAGTAGCAGGGGAAGCCACTAGTCTAGGTATGCATCCAGGACCTAAGCTTAAATGTTTTGAAAGCAACCAGTGGGGCCATGTGGCATACAGATGTCCACAGAGGCAAGGTGGGGAAGAAAAGGTAAGAGAGCCAGTAGGTGGGGAACACAAAATGCCAATAGATTGTCTTGAGACAACGGGTACCAAACTACCATCCTGCAGATGTCCTGATAGGGAAGGATTTTAATGAGGCAGTACTATGTGTTAATGCAGTTACACGCAGTCAGGCTTCAAGGCAGGCATGTGGGTCTGGTAGCCCGAGGGAGACCCAGACAGACCGCATACTTGCAGCCAGGACTGGTGAGGTGGTTACTTCAGGGAGGAAGCTACGCTGTAGCAGTGAGACTGAAGGTGAGCCACAGCTGCTTGTGGGTACTGATGTTCCCTTGGACAGAGTGACTGCAAAGGTAGAGGTGAGTAGTAGTACCCAGGCTGACAGTGAGGCACCACTGTCAGAGGATGCCAGACTTCCTGTGGAAGGGAAGCTGGGGCGGGTTAAGAGCTGAGACAGGCTCAGCTCTCAGTCCCTACATTGCAAGGCCTGAGAGAGGTAGCTAGTGAGGGACCTGATTCACAAGGGAAGGGGAATCTGTATTCTGGGACAAAGGGTTACTGTATAGAGAGTGGACCCCTGAGGGAGAGCTAGAAGGTGAGAGAATACAGCAGTTGGTAGTGTCTAGAGCCTGTCATCTGGCGCTTCTAGCCATAGCCCATGATATTCCCTTTCCAGGTCGTATGGGCATAAAATGTACAAAGAGATATATTACGCAGAACTTCTATTGGCCTGGAATTTCCAGAGATGTAACCGGGTACTGCAGGACCTGTGAGCAATGTCAAAAGGTAGGCAAGACAGGAGACAAGGTGAGAGCTCCTTTGATGCCTTTGTCTGTGATTTAGGAGCCATTTCAGAGGGCAGCTATGGATATTGTGGGGCCTCTGAGTACCCCAAGTTCCACAGGGAAAAAGTATATCCTAGTGGTAGTAGATTATGCTACAATATACGCTGAGGCAGTGGCTTTGTCCTCCATTGAGGCAGAAAAGGTGACAAATGCTTTGTTAGAGATTTTCAGCAGAGTAGGTTTCCCAAATGAAATACTGACTCACAGAGGTGCCAATTTCATGTCAGACCTGCTGGCTTGTCTGTGGACGTACTCTGGGGTGAAGCACCTGAAGAACACCCCGTACCATCCCCACACTAATGGTCTTCTTGAGAGATTAAACTCTACAATCAAGTCCATGCTACGGGCATTTGCAGACCAGTTTAAGAGGGAGTGGGACAAATATTTGCCCCATCTGTTGTTTGCTTACGGAGAGGTTCCCCAGGAATCCACAGACTTTTTACCCTTTGAGTTGTTGTGTGGGCATAGGGTGAGGGGCCTCTAGATTTAATTCTAGATGAGTGGGAAGGTGAGTGTGAATCTCACAAAGGTTCTGTTGTGGCATATGTCCTAAACCTCAGGACAAGGCTCAGGGAACTCATGGGCTTGGCCCAGAAGAACCTGGCAGAAGCCTAACAACAGAAAAAGGTATGGTATGACAGGAATGCTCGAGCTAGAGAGTATGCTGTAGGGCAGCAGGTAATGGTTCTCATTCCTGTCAGACACAACAAGCTCCAAACAGCTTGGGAGGGGACCCTACAAGGTGGTAAGAAAGGTAAGTGATGTTAACTACATGGTGGAACTGCTAGGCAGGAGGCAGAGGCCCAAGTTGTACCATGTTAACATAATGAAACCTTACCATGATAGGGGGGACCTTCTGCTGAGTATTTGCAGTGGCTAGCAGGAGGAGTCTGAGGGAGATCTGGTGACTGATCTCCTCAGTGAGGCTCGGACTGACACCTCAGTGGCAGGGGTAGCAATGTCCCAGCAGCTATCTCCTACCCAGGTTCAAGAAATCCAAGCAGTGTTACAGGAGTTTGAGGACATGTTCACTGAGAAACCAGGGTGCACCCACCTGGTGCAGGAGATAGCTGCTGGGATACAGGACCACGAAGGCCTATTAGGCAGGCCCCTTATAGGGTGCCTGAGAGAGTCAAACAGACTCCGAGGGAGGAGATACAGGCGATGTTGGAACTAGGGGTAATTCAAGAGTTCAACAGTCCTTGTGCCTCCCCAGTGGTGCTGGTTCTAAAGAAGGATGGCAGCACCAGCTTCTGTGTGGACTACAGGAAATTAAATAGTCACACAAATTCAGATGCTTACCCCATGCCTAGGACAGATGAGGCCCTAGAGCAGCTGGGTGGGGTTAAGTATCTTACCACCATTAATCTTACCAAGGGTTTTTGGGAGGTGCCTTTGACTCCCAGTGCTAGAGAGAGGTCAGCCTTTGTGACTCCTTTCGGCTTGTATGAGTTCAGAAAGATGCCCTTTGGGATGAAAAATGCCCCAGCGACTTTCCAGAGGCTGGTAGATCATATCCTAGCAGGAGCAGGAGGGTTTGCCCTTGCTTACCTAGATGATATTGCCATCTACAGCCATTCCTGGCAAGAGCACCTTCAACATGTCAGGGAGGTGCTGGGCAGACTACAGAGGGCGGGGTTGACCATTAAGCCCAGCAAATGTCAGATGGGTATGGCAGAGATCTCCTACCTGGGACATAGAGTGGGGAGTGGTAAGATCAGGCCAGAACCTGCCAAAGTGGAAGCCATTCAGGAATGGCCTGCACCTGTTATCAAAAAGCAGGTGAGGGCATTCTTAGGGACAGCAGGGTACTACAGATAGTTCGTCCCCAGTTATAGTACCATAGCTGCTCCCCTCACAGTCCTGACAAGGAAGAACAGGCCAGATAAGGTAGTGTGGACCCAGCATGTGAGCAGGCATTCCAGGAGCTTAAGGAAGCTTTGAGAGGACTCCCTGTGTTAGCCAGTCCAGATTACAGCAACTAATTTGTCGTGCAGGTGGATGCTTCAAACCATGGGGTGGAGGCTGTACTTAGCCAGATTTATTCTGAGGGAGAAGAGCACCCAGTGGTTTGTCTCTGTCATAGGCTCCAACTCAGGGAGAAATGGTATGCAGCTGTAGAAAAGGAATGTCTAGCCATAGTGTGGGCACTGCAGAAACTTCAGCCTTATCTGTATGGAAGAAAATTCACTGTAGTGAAAGATCACAATCCCCTAACATGGTTAAACAGAGCCAGCCAGCAAAATGCCAAGTTGCTAAGATAGAGCCTAGGGTTGCAAGTATACAATGTGTCAGTGCAGCACTGCAGTGGGATTAGCAATGCCAAAGCAGATGGGCTCTCAAGACCACAATGAGGTAAGGTATACTCAGATAGACCTAACCCTCTCAAGCAATGTTTCTCAAGGGTCACTTGGAAAACTAGCTTGAGTTCTCCGGGGGGCGGGGGAGATATGTGAAGATATGTGAAGGCTGCCAGCCTAGCTAGATAGAATTTTGTGGATAATTCTGTCATTTGTAAATATTAACATAAGCCACAGGCTTGTTCTCTTAAATGGAAGAAAATGCTGTTAAATGTTGAACTTCAAAACTGTAGCCACATTGCACTCTGCTGGAGGAAAGCTGATAAGTCAAGCATTGTAAAATTGTTTGATGTCAAAACTCGGAGTCATGGTGTCTGAACCAGCAGATTCTGCCTATTGTTTTGAGGCCAGCGTTAATGGCTAGAATTTACATGTGTAATTTCTTTTATTGCTCTGGCTTCCTGACCAGCTGCAAGATCAAAAGGGCTATTAACTTCTGAGTTTCTGTTAGCCTGGGAAAAAACTGAGAATTGTTAAGAATGATGTAATGTGAAGTAGCACTGTGTCATCAATTTAAAGAGAGAGAATCAGAGCATTTTTAGCATTTGTGTTGATAACATCCAACATCACCAGCACTGTCTTGCTGTATATGTATGTTTATCTTAGAACTGTGTTTTCTCTTAGAAATAGCTGGGAAATGGGAAGATTAGACAGTTGTTTTTTTTCTGTATTGATGTCAGAACTATTCTGCTGTATTATTTTAAGCATTTCTCTGTGATCTCTGAGCTCTTGACTAGCAAAGTGTAGTAAGAAGTATTGTCTTGTGTTTTTATTGTTTATATTAAATATTTTAAACCTTTCAACTGTGGCTATTTTATGTAGAGATAATTTAAGCTCTTGAGTACATTGCATATATATAGTGAAACTGTACAAACCCACTCCAAATAAACCTTGACTGTTCAGTTGCACTTACCATTTGGATAATAATATTGCACAGTAGAATTGGACACCCTTTGATAAGGGCCTTTTTGGTAGCTGATAAATATTAGTGGGTGATGGCAGTGATTTCTACCATATAGTCTGGGTAAAAGGGACACAGCTGCAGATCCTGTGCCAGCCTTCCCCAGGAGTGTCTGTGTGGTTGTATATAACTCTTTTCTCAAAGTGTGTGTGTGTCAGCTACTTGGGCAGGGACATGAAGCACTGGTTGGACAGAGAATGTGCTGGAGGTTTTAGCTTGCCCACTAGGCTGAGATCTGTACACTATAGCTGAGCCAGTGGGGAGTCTTATTGGGGATCTGGAGAGAAAGGGAGAAACCAGCCCCAGACTGGCTGTGATCTCTGTGTGCTCTTAAGGGAAATTGTACTTTACTGTGTGTGTGTTTTTGTTATCCTGCCCTATGTAGACGCCCCTCACTTGATTGCTGGGCCAGTGCACGGGTGTCACACAACCTCACACCTTGTCTCCCAAAATCATTTTTGTCCAAGTCCTTTTGGCATTTTGCAGAATAAAAAAATACCTAGTTCCATAGATCCTGACTATATCTGTGGGTACCTTTTGAGAAATGCTAAGTCCCACCTAGCAAAACCCATACATTGACCCTTCAACCTCACTCTTTCAACTTGATTACATCTTCACGGCATACAGAACAATTGTTTTGGTGCCTTTGCATAAAAGTGGTCTTTCTACTGATCATATGAATTACAGGCCCATTAGTCTCACTAGTATTATTTCCAAGCCTATGGAATGTATTGTAGCTAATAAACAGCAACAGTAATGTAGGTGACCTTATATACTTGGATACAAAACAGTTCATCTTTATAAATGGTGGGCCATGTTTGCTCAACTTGGTTGGGTTGTTTGAAAGGGTTACTGATACCATGGACAAGACTCATAGAGTCTGTGCTGTCTACTTGGACTTTGCCAATGCCTTTAGCACTATTTCCCCATGCTGTAATCATTAAAAACTCTCCCAGCTCAACATTATCCTACATATATAGTTTCTAAGATACATAATTGGCTATCTAACAAAACCTGTACCATTACAGTTAGAGTATTTGCTTTAGGCAGAAAGATGTTACTAACAGCATCCTACATGGCCCTGTCCTTGGCTGCTTCTTTGATATACACTCTTCTGACATGAAAGTTGATTACAGGGGTCTATGGCTACTGATGAATGCAAACTGGGATGCTTATCAAATTCCATTCTAATAGTCAAATTTTATATCAAGGAATGGACCAGATAAATGCTTGGTGGGTTAGTCATGGTCTTGCCCTTAACAATAAGAAACGTAGCATTGTTTCCTTTGGTAAATAGAGCATCACTGCCACAAAACCTGTAGATAACATTCCACTGAAATCTGACACAGTCATCAGGGACTTAGATAATTACACTGATAACAAACATCCTTTGACCAGCAAGTCTCTGTCTTGGTTAAAAAACCCTTCTACCTTGCAGAACTTATCCTTTATGTTATCTCCTCAAGGTCCAAGTTATAGTCGTACTGCTTTCCTACATTATTAGGCTCTTCATTCAGTGCTCATTTTTTGTGGTATTCCTCAAGGTCCAAAGAAGTTATTGTTTTACTTTATTCTTCTTCTTCTTCTTTCGGCTTTTCGTCGGGTCGCCACCCACACTACCTTTGTTGAATGGCAGTGGAGTTTGTGAGTGGAGTTTTTGCCAGCCGGCCCAACCAGCCTTCCCGGCAACACCACCACACAGGCACACTCACCAATACAATTTTAGTGTCCACCTGCAGCATGTCTTTGGGGCTTTGGGTGTCTTTGGGGGAGGGAAGAGTGAAACCCAACCAGGAACCACAGGCAGATGCAGACTAAGACAGCACAGCCCAGGACCGAGGATCGAACCTCGAACCCTCTTGCTGCCTGGGAGCAATGCTAACCACTGCACCACTGTGGCCGCCCCAGTTATTGTTTTACTTTATTCTTCCTTTATTAGGGCCATTATTGAATGTAATGTCCACTTTGGCATGTACCTTCCTAGGCACCTGAACTTGCCTGGGAAACCTCAACATTCCTCAGCAAAAATACCACAGATATCAGTGACATTAGCTACTCTGAAAGACTAAAAACTGTATCCCACTACTCAGTATTGTGCAGGCTCCTGAGGAGTGATCACTGCGTAGGCATCTTTGCAATGAATGACCTATGACTGTTTGATCTTTTTCACCTAAATAGAAGCAGAGGTAAACAAATATGTGCCCTCGAGACTTAAACTTATACTACCATATGAACAGCTTCAGATTTATTGACAGGTACCTAGCCAAATACATTCCCCACTTCTGGAATGGTGTGCCCTTACAAATTAATCAGAATACTTCCATAACAACTTCCATTCTGGGTAGTCACAAAATTTCATCTTGAGATGTGTGGCAAAATCTAGTTAATGATAGAGACTGTTAGTCTCGTGCATGTATTAGTTAATGTTCTTCAGCTTCTCAGTGGTCTCCTTGCGTGTAAGTTTAGTAAGAAGTATGAAGTCTTTTGGATATCTGATATTCTGGAAGAAATAACTGCATTTCATGCTAGAAACTATCTTCAGATTTTGATGTCTACAATCCCAAGGTCTACCTAGAAGCCAGTTTAATGGTATTAGAAAACATCTTGCTTGGTACCATTGCTGTAAGGGTGATGAAGCCTTCAGGAGCGGGATTTATTGCTGATTCCAAAATGCTTGCTTTATCAGGAACATCCTGTCAGTTAGTTACTTAGGATGTACTCTAATAATCCAACTAAATTTCATATTTGTGGTCACAGATTATAATAATCTGTGAAAGAAAGTCTCATCTTGTAGATTTTGCAGTTATTTGTTATAATTCACTATGTAGAACTCAAGGACTGTTTTTGAATGTCAAAGTTAAAATAAAATAATTCTAAATATGTTTATTTTTTTACATTTGTTAATCAGGTAAGCTCAGTGGATGCAAACATTTTTTTCAGGGATAACCTGAGAACACTGTCTAGTTAAGTGACTTGGTCACAGTCACACAGTAGGCAAATGGAGGTGGAATGAATTGGACACTGTATCCTGGGCTACAAAAAACAGTCCATTAACTGCTCACAGAACAGAACCAAATGTACAACGTGCTCCGGCTAATGACTTTCTAATAAAACTGAAAGCCTTTGAGGGACAAACCAATCACATTTCACCAGTCAAAATGCAAGAAGCTGCAGCTAGTGCTTCATGGGATTCTGGCACTTCAAACCATCAGGTTACTATTAAGGAGTTGAAAGAAGCTCTCTATCACTCCATAAAGTAGTCATGCATTCATCTGCCATAAAGTCTCAAATGCAACAAGTGGCAAATAGATCCCAAACATACCTCGCAAATATTCTGGAATTTGACTCAAATTTTAGCTCTGTC
>NC_056744.1:530652072-530672688 GCF_019279795.1 Protopterus annectens | reverse complement strand
ATTACCATATAGGTACCTTCACATTCATTCTAGACCTGATGTGATTACCCATTCTGGAAGCAGGAGGTGCCCTATCCAGGATGGGAATTGTCAGGGTGATTATAGTTCATTCTTAGACTCTGCTGTGTAAATCTATAAATATGTAAAAGCACTGCACACTAGAATGTAGGGAACCTGTACTCAGAGTCAGGATACCACTGATAAGTCATGTCTTTTCATAACTGCAAGTTGAAGTTGATGAGCTGAAGAGTGGGAAAGTAAAGGGAAATAGTACACCCACAGTAAATTCATATTTCATTGGTAATCAGTCATTGTCTCCTGCAGAGTCCTTTTAGTCAAATTATTTTAGTAATAATCTATTTGTTGTTGGCTTATTTAGTGTATGCTCCTCTGTTGCATTTAATTTATCCAAAATGATATATCTGACATGTTTGGGATCTCTTAAGGGTAACTAAATATTGGATATTTTCTAAGTCAACATAATAATTGTTTACACTACTAACATTCCATCCTGATATGTAAAATACTATAGAACAATAATAGAATAATATATAATTTCATATCTCTTTTAATAAAATTCTACATATAATAATTTAACATATGGAACTCAGTTGATATTGTTGGTTAAAGGTATGAGTGATAATCCAATCTTTATCTTTATCTTTATCTATTGGATTAGGAATGACTTTCATTCCATGTTTAATGGGAAAGTCATATTTACTTGTATTTGATACTTTAGAATTAATGTTTTGTAGAAGTACTTTTTTAAAGTGTGACCAGAATTTTACCCTACTTATATTTAAAGAAGAAAGAACATTAAATTACACTCCCAAGTTTACACACATAAAAATAACATCCAGTGTTATCAGAGAATATGGTATAACTACTATAATCAAAAAAAATAAAAAAGAGGCAAAAAGTTTCTTCCAACAATAACTTGAAATGGATTTAACATTCTTATCATTAAATACTGATGGTTTAAATAATGCAAATAAAAGATCAAACTTACTAAAATATTTAAATCTAAATAAGGCACAAGTAGTATTTCTCCAGGAAATGCATTTTAAGACTAATGATAGCTTTATTTGGGACCCTAAGGACTGTACAGTCTTAGCTCAATCCTCCTATAGAACAAAAACAAAATGAGTATCAATTCTCTGGAAAAAAAACATAATCACTCCAAAATTTATTTATAAATATGAAGACAAAGAAGGTCTACTAGCATTTGTTCTAATTAATTTTAATAACAGAATATGGACCTTAGTTAATCTATATTGTTTCCCAGGAATTGGAGCAGGAACAGTTAAAAAAACACCTAGATTTTATTTGCAACAATTATAAAAGAAATCTTATACTGGGAGGAGACTTTAATTGCACCTTAGAAGCTTCTAAAACCACCAAGAAGTCTTTTCGCATAGCAACTATTTCAAAATCCTTAAAAAATGGATTGATTCATTTCATTTAATTGACACTTTTAAATTAAAAGATGATAAATCCTTATTATTTCCTATAAAGACCATAGATTTGGAACAGAAACCAGAACAGACAAATTATTCGTAGTTCAAGATTTACAAACAAAAATCCTCAACTTCTCAATAGTTCCATGCCCCTTCTCAGATCATGACTCTCTGATAATGAAGCTCCAAATAGAGTTTAAACCTTTAATCCTTTCAACTAGAATTCCATCATATATCATGAAAATTAAAGAATTCAGACCCTGGATGTTGTCAGAACTACAGTTATTTCTTGAAGTTAATAATACAACAGAAATCAATAGAGTCATGGTTTGAGACTCATTAAAAGTGTATTTATTTGGTAAGACCCTTAGCTGGTACAAAAACAAAGTTAGAGAGTGGGAATCTGAATCATTAGATTTGCAAACCAGACTCTTGACAGCAAAATCTAAGAAAAAATCAGAATTGTCCAGAAGTCAAAAAAGAAATAGAGGAATTAAATAAAAAATATAATGAAATTCTAACACACAAATGTTGGCTAGCCTTGGAAAAATTCAAAATAAACTCATTAGCCACCTCCCCCAGATATCTACATAACTTAGCTACAAGAATTAAAATACAATCTAAAGCAAATAACAGTAGTAGTATATATAATGAAAAGAAAGGGAAAAAAGTATCAGATATAGGAGACATATTTGAAGCATTTTGGTTCCATTATATGGAACACTTCAAAAAAGAAGATTTAGATACCAGCCAAATAAACTTAGATACAAACCTTATCAATATAAAAAAAATTCCCGAAAACTTAAAACTAGACCTACAAAAACCTATATCCTACAAAGAAATTGTTGACAAGATAAAAGAAAGTAAATCTAACAAAGCTCCAAGGATAGATGGTATAATTACGGAAATTTACAAACTCTTCCCTTCAACAGTAATCTCTCTTTTTCATAAAACTTTGCTAGAAGTCCAGTCAGAAGCAAAAATACCACCCTTATGGAAATATTCTCTCATAACACCAATTCTAAAAGATAATAAACCATCAGACTTTTGCACCTCATACAGGCCTATATCATTACTGAATAATGATTACAAAATATTCATGTCAATACTAGTTAATAGAATGAAAATCCCACTTTCAAAAACAATTAATAATGATCAGACTGGATTTTTATATAACAGGCATACACATGATAATATTAAAAGGATACTTACTCTTATAGATTATATGACTAAAGAAGATAGAGAAACACTTGTAATCAGATTAGACATAGAAAAAGCCTTTGATTCCCTCAACTGGGAATATCTATTTAAAACTTTAGCATTATTTGAATTTCCCCTCCCTTCATCTTATTACTAAAAACATATATATTAATAACTTAGCCTACATTAAATGAGGTCCTTTCACCTCAGAATCTGTCCATATAACAAAAGGTACTAAAGAAGTACGCCCCCTTTCTCCTATTTTATTTGCTTTGGCTATAGGAATACTTGCAGAAATAATAACTTTTGAAGACAGATTGCAATTAATAAAAATGGCCTTATTGCCAAAAATACTATATTTAGCATTAGCAATACAGTTAATTCCTGAAAGATGCATTCTTAAAGAAATAAACTCATGCTTAATAAAATGTTTATGGTATCCCAAAAAGAATAGAGTTGCTCTAACTCATCACATTAGACCCTGGAAACAAGGAGGATTGAACTTCCCAGAAATAGAAACATATATAAAAGCATATGTGCTTAAAACTACAATAGACTGGATAAACCCAAATTATTTTGCCAACTGGAAAGAATTAACAACGGCTATATTAACAAATGAATTTAATCTGTTAAAAAAAATTTTAATAGTAGACAAATCAAACAAACCCTGGTACATACTATGCATAAGTATACAATATAATATAACAAAACCTTCTAAAACAACACTAATTAATCATTACATCAATTCCTTTAGGAAACTTATCAATGCAAACATAGATCTAAAACTTTGGTTTGACCTTTTAACCCCATTTACCATCACTAAGAATTTTCCTCACAAAATATATAGGGAAACAATAACCTCATGGGAACAAAATGTATTCTTATGCTGGTTTCAATGTGTAAATAAATTAAATGTTTTAGATATACATATGATAAAAACTGCTTACAATATTCCAACACAGGACTGATTAACTTTACAAAGCATTCTAATGTACACAAGATTTATGCAGATTAATTAATAATTCCTCATTTAAAGATATTCCAAATCTAATATGTTTTCTGTATGAATTTATATATAATAGTTGTGAAAAGAAAAATTCAATTTCAAATCTATATAAAGAGTTAATAACATATAAAACAATTCCCAAACCATCATACTGGCAGTTCTTAACAAAAGGTCAGTCATTGCAGTTAACTTAAGAAATTAAAACTAACATCTTACTATCAGTTAATTACATCTTTAACACACAGTACTGGAAAATATTTAACTGGAAATACTTACATAGAGCATTTTTAATACCAGATAGAATTAAAAAGATCAGTACTACTACAAATGTTTTTTGCTGGAGGTGTGAAAAGTTAAATAAAGCAGATTGGATTCATATTTTTTATGAATGTAATAAAATTAAATCATATTGGAATGGAATCAATCATTTTTTACAAGCTTTATTTAATGAATCCTTTACCTTAACTAAAGTATTGATAATTCTAAATGTAAATGAAGGTCTCTACCTGAATAAGACAAATATGTATTTGTTATGGACAGTACTTGTTATATCTAGGAAATGCGTAACCAGAAGGTGGAATTCAAATACACCCCCCGACCTTGGAAGAATTCTACACTTTACTGAAGACAACTGCATTGATGGAAATAAAAATCAAAGAACTACGAATCTATCCCAGGCCATTGGTAAATAATCCTTGGAAGAAAGTTATATCTTTTTGGACACTCAGCAATAATCGATATTGTATCTCTGATAACTGATCTGTTAATTCTATATTTAATAACATACAGTGTATATAACTGAAAGTCAGGCTATTGTAAATATTGTATATAGTTGTTTAAAATGATATTTAAAAATATTATGTAAGTGTTATTTTAATTGAAAATAAAAAAAAATATTTGAGGAAAAAAAAACAAACGAGCAAGTGAAATGCATTCTCTGTCTGAATTAGAAAGTAAATCTGTCTCTCAAAGTGAATAAAGTAAGGCACGCACACAGCTAGTAAGCAAAGTAAATCAATACACCCCTCTCCAAATGAGCGAGTGAAATGCATTGTCCATCTAAACTAGAAAGTAAATCTCTCTTCTCCTTGTATTACGAGTGAGTGGCTTGTCAAATACAACAGTAAAATATAGCAGCACTGTCAGCACATTTAGGTCAACAGCAGTAAATAGCTAAATTAACAGCAGTAAATAACATCATTGTCTGTGTTACGAGCAAGCAGCAAGGGACTTATCAAATACAGCACAGCAGTAAAATATATAACAGCACAGCACATACCGGTCCAGTACCAGGCAGAAATTAAAAATTAACAGCTGCGACTTGTCAAAATTAAGCAAAACAATTACAGAGGAATTAAATTAACAGCCGTGACTTGTCAAATACAGCAAGAAATAGTTACTAATGTAAAATATAGCAGCACATACCAGTCTGGTACCAGGCAATTAAGCAAAACAGAGGAATTAAATTAACCGCCATAATCTTTTCTTTTGCCTTAAGGTCTGTCCCTCATGAAGCTAATGTCATTGTGCCCTGCATGTGATGATTAAAAAAAAAAAATTAAAAAAGACGGGAAATTCAGAAATTAAAGGGGCCACATGGAAATTCATGGCACCCTAATATTTTGCCCTCAAAACCCACATTTACTGAAGAATTCGGTGTGGTTGAGAGGTATGCCAAATGTATTTTTTTTCACATTCTTGTGCATAACCTGCTATATTTGCTATGCTGTACTGTTGCATTTTTGAAAATATTCTTACAAGTCATTGGCGTGTGTATGTGTATCAACCTTGCTTTTATGTACATTTCATTTAGGCCACTGACAAACATACAAACACATCTACACCTGTGTGTTGCCTTTGACATGGCATTTGCATGTAACATATATACATTCTATTACATGTTTTTTGGGTTGTGCACACCTACATGTATATGTAGCAGCCTTTGTGGCTCTTCTGCAGTACTTCTGTTTGGCACTGTGCTTGGCTGTTTGCCTTTCATCTGCATGGTTGTAGGTTTGGTTCTCTCCTCTGCTGGAGTTATCTAGCATTGTTAAACCTGCATTTGCTCACTTCTGATGTTGCCTGGCTTACACCTGCACTGCTGACAGACTAATTGGGCATGTGTTTATTTATCCAATGTGTACTGTGATCCTAATTTATTACCCTAGAACACACATCTACCATTGGTCATACACATCCAGGTATGACTGCCACATAGTTTGCAGCATGTCATAACATGACATTGCTTAGGTAGATATGTTTTTCTGCATTTCACCATGGCTATTATGCATCCTCACCTATTTGTCAACTTTCTGTTGCCCCTGTTGTACAGTGTGCCATCTCCGTAACTTACTTTTCCTTACTGTTTATTTTCCAACCTCTTTCTGTCTTGCGTTATGATATTTATTCTATGGGTATACCTACAGTGATGGTCTTCTCCTCCTCTTTCTCTATGTTACAGGGGTACCAGAAGCTACTGAAGGCTGGGGGGGGGGTCAGAGGGCAACAGAGGTAATTAGCGATCTAAAAACTGCAGTTTATTTATTTATTTTGAAAAAGTATATATTACCATAAAACAAAAACATATATGTGATATGAATATGAGCCGTGTATGTAATACCAATATGAATTGCATTAAGAATAACTGCACAAAACGTTTATGCAAAATTTCAAATGAATGATAAGCCTCTTTATGTCTGATCTTGCAGTAACAGTAGTACTGCTTATCTAGTATACAATAACAGGATATCCATTTCTTTAGCACATTTTAAAGCCTGTGTGAGACGCATGATTTCACTCTAATGGAAGCGTATGCACTCAGAAGCTTACTACAGAGAAGAGTACACACACACACACACACACACACACACACACACACACACACACACACACACACACACACACACACACACACACACACACACACACACACACCTACCTAAGGGCAATTAAGAAGATCGCTTATTCATGTAACAGCATAACTTTGTTGGCTGAAAAAAAAAATTCAAATCCTCATCAAAAACCTGCCTGAAGAGACAGAAGACATGCAGATTCCATGCATAAAGTAGATCATGTGGAAACCACATCAGAAACTAAGCAGCAGCTGCACCCACTGGACTACTGTGCCACCCCACCCCTAAGTCATCATGAAAATCCTTGTGGGCATGTCAGATTATTATTTCAAAATTCAGCTTGAAAGTAGTAGTAGTAGCTAAAAAGTAACCACCAAAACAGCAGTTCTCTCTGGTGAACTATATAAACTGATAATCCTGAAAGAAAAAAGAAAACAAACTCATTACAAAAAAATAAAAACTACAACATATGACCGGTTAGTTGCAATAGTAATAAAAGTGTTTCATATTTTAAATATAAATGATGGGAGAATACTGGAGAATATAGAGTGCCAGTTAGAATGCCAATCTCATAAAGTCTAAGCCTACAAGTTAGAACATAGAATGAGTTACAGACTGGAACATATGTGTAAAAGCAGTGCACTATCTTTTCAGTTATGCAGATCCTGGGGGCTAACAGTGTACAGCATTTTTTTACACATGGACCTGACTGCATCATAGACCAACCAATGGTGGATTAAGTTCGCCTTGGTCCCGGGTTATTTTCAGCCGTGCCCCCCCCCCCCCCCACACACACACACACATTTTTACAACATGCATAAGTGCATGTGTTCTTTTGGATTCACCTCTCTGATTGGTTTAAATTATATTTCTTGTTTAATATAGGAACACTTGTTAGAGTGTCTTATTAATATGTTTTTCAGTAAGCATTGAAATAAAATATATTAACAAATAATGATAAAAGTACTCATTTCAGAACATTTCAACCATAAAAAGCCACTCAAACTGCTGTTATTGTAGCTCACCAATATCTATGCTGATCAATTATGGCCACTTTGGCTGTGTATAAATTACATGTCTGATTGTGGTAACAATGGTCAAAGTAAAGTATTTCAATTTGTTTTACACAAATACACATTAGTGCTGCAAGGACAGACTGTTGACTGTTTTAAGTTTATCTACTCAACACGGTCAGTCATTTTTATCCATAGATATCCCCCAAAACCAGCAATTATAGCTACATTTTTGACAATAATAAGTAACATATTTCAAGTTTGTTTCACACAAACACCCAGCAGCCATAGTCAATGATTTCAACCTAATTCACACACACACATGCATATCAGTCCTGCAAAGCCATATTAAAGACTGTTTAAAAATAAACCGATAAAAGCAAAGGTACTTTTATCCATAGAAAGCCCTCAGCCAGTAGTTATAGCTGCTTAATTGACTGTGTATACCCCATATTGTTAAAACAAAATAAATTACATGTATTTTATTGGTAGCTTTGGATGAACTACATGAAGTTATATAAAGATCACTAGCATCACACCATGAGACCCATGCAAGTTTAGCTCAGTTTAAACAGAAGAGTATTTATAACGGCATAAAAATATTGATCATTTGATAACATATGCTAAGTCAATATGCACAATCTGCAGAAGTAAAAGTATTCTGAAAAACGCCACATTAGAGTTACATGCCGATGTTACTGCTGGCAAATTACTCTGCATTACAATGGTAAATCAACAATTGTGGTGTCTGCTGTCCTTGAAGAGTAAATGGGCTATTTTGTATTAAAATCTGGTGTGCTGATGATATTGCCATAACATTTCCTAAAGTAGATCAACTATGCAAAAGGGAATGATGAGAAAAAGTCAACCATAGGTTTATTGTTAGTTACTTTGCATGAAGTCCAGGAGACCATTAATGAGAATAATTCAAATTCCCAATTGCCTCAAAGCATTGTCTGATTAAGTGACTTGCTCAACACTACATAATAAGTAAATGAGGGTTTAAAGATTCAAACATGTATGAAACAAATTAAGACGAAATATAACAAATGGCAGAAATCCAAGTTAAAAAGTTTTATTAAGGTAGCAAATGTACATATGTAAGCGCTTTCACAGTACTCTCTACTGCTTCATCAGACAGTTCTTAACTAAATGCTGAAATTCTTTCTGATCCAATCTACTAGAGAAGAGTGTATCTCAGTAATATGCAACAATGCTTGCATAATCGATGATTAAGAACAAATAATTGCTCCAAAATAATGCAGACTATACTGGCCTGACAAATATCAACCCCTTCACTGTTGCTGGTGCCTATAAAGAATGTACTACAACAATATATCACTAAAATGCAATATATTTAGACTATACTATGCGACCCAGACCTATTAATGGATCAATTCATCCTTTAGTGCAATGAATAAAGCAAAACAATTAAAGACACTACACAAGTTGTAGCAGCTTTTGTTCAGTAACTCACAAGTCATACAAAAATCAGAAATATTACTGCATACAACGTACTGTTTCGGGAGGTAGAGATTTGCATGTTTGCAGGACATCTGCAACTCATTTTTTACCTCCCTATGTCTTTCCTGTCATCAAGAAAAGTTATCTCCTCTGACATAATGAAGTACAAGTATAACCTGAGTGAATAGCTGATGATGCTGTATTGTTGCAGAATATGTTTCCAGAGTTAACAGAACTGGATCATGGTCAAATGTGGCCCTATGCAGCTTAATAATCTAGGTTCCCGCCAATCATACTAATATCCCATTACTTGGCTGTCTCTCCCCAGTTACCATAAAACACTATTTAGACATGTCAGTGTACGTACTATTCTCTTCTTTACTTTTACCATTATCACAGAGATTTTGACTTCATTTAAAACCATTGTTTCAAATATTAAAGCAAAAACACTATCGACCATTTTCTAAAGAAAACAAAACGCTCACACTGAAAACAGACTTTGCATGAGAAACAACAAACGTTTCTTACGTTAAAATTAACACTGAATGAAAATGCATCTGGCAACCCATTAAACTGCAAGAGATGTACAGAGATTCACAGTCAGATAGCATACAGTAAAACAATCATTCACAGTCTTTTGGCTCTAAGTGTCCCTTTTCAGGGGCAAACTGGGAGCATTGTCTGGTCAAGTAACAGAAAAGGCAAATGAAGGCTGATGGAATCAAACCCTGCAATACAGGAATCAGCTCATTAACAGCTCACAGACATACTCATCAAAACTAAGTAGCAGACAAACTGCCAAACAAAATGAATTTCACAACACATTCATGCAAAAACGATCTAAATTAAAAATGTATTCAAGTTAAAATATTAAAATTAAACTCATTTGCTCCAATTTATTCACAGCCAAATAAAAAAGACTCTATCAACAGTCAAAAAAATGAAGCTTCTGTTTAATACAACTGAGTCCTTTATTTACCTCTGACTACTCTAGGATGTTGGCACCAAATACTGATATAAACTATATATATATATGGATCTACCTTAGTAGATCGACATGTTAAAAGAGCGAACACGAATTAACCAACGCCAAAAGATCGCAAGTCACTTCACCGACGCCAGAAGATCGACAGTGCACAAACACGACATCGCATACACCCGACACATCATACCAACAAACAAAACAAATCCCCTATCCAAAACCCACACACACAACACAAGCACACCAAAATCCTTACAAAAAAAACACTAACCCATACATACACAACTATCTACAATCCTAACCCAAACCCTTACCCTAAGGTCCGTCACTATCGCACACTCACCTAATCCGCTCCCTAACCCTAACTCACTTATCCCACCCCTACCCCTACAGACCACCAACATCGCACACTTACCTTACTTAACCCTAACTCACTTATCCCACCTACCCCTAGAGACCACCAACATCGACACTTACCTATACTTACACATCCTTTCCCCATCGCAGTGTTCTCAGTGTCGGTGTCTTCCTCCGTCGGTCTTCTGCCTTGTCCATCTTCTGCCGGTGAAGTGACTCATGCATCTTCTGGCATCGGTTAATTGTTCGCGCTTTTAACATGTCGATCTACTAAGGTAGATCCATATATATATATATATATATATATATATATATATATATATATATATATATATATATATATATATATAGATATATGTATACACATAAAGAGAGATGTGCATATGTAAATAGCAATATACATATATGTATATTGCTATTTATATACATACATATCTATAAACACACACACACATTATATATATATATATATATATATATATGTGTATATATATATATATGTGTGTGTGTATATATATATATATATATATATATATATATATATAAATATGTGTGTGTGTGTTTGCAAGGATGTGATATAAAAGGCAAACAAATAAACTAACAATCCACCAGCTCTAGCCTATAGGGAAACTGAAGTGTTTCATATCCTTTTACAGTCATTCCCTCAAACTGCAGTTCTTTAAAAAACAATTCAGTGGAGTTAAATGAAAAAAAAAACAGTACATCATCATGCCAGTTTACTGCCCCACTGCCTAACCAACACAGTCTAAAAACTAAACAAAACAAATCATTCAACATAAACTAGTATCATGGTCACTGTTCTTCTGTATTAATGTATTAAGGAAGTAATTGAATTCTCTCCAGGCATAGCCCAGGGCAAGAAGTGAATAAGTAAAAACACAGTCTTGTGAATTTTTTGATTTCCCTTCTTTTTTGGAAGTTCCATACAGAGGTGTTAACTCAGGCAAATTATCCAGTTGATTTACTTAACTAATTGTTAACTGGGTAAGCCATGACACCCTTGGTCCAGAACTACAGAGTAAGAAAATAAACTATCTGATGTTGTTAATTGTCTTTCCATTCATCACTGATGGGTTCGGTTCCAAACCCTCAGAACCAAATTGGTCTTATTACCAAGCATGCGCCAGCCAAAAAACTCTCGAGCTAAGTTTCTACCCAGAATACCCTTCTCTCTGTTACCTCAGATCTCGTTTGCCACATAGCCTTAAAGCCGCATTTCAGCCGAGCTCTCAGCTAAGTGGAACTTTATTTGATATCTGTGTATAAAACTTTGGATATCTTCCTTTTTTATAAAGCAAATAATATTTCTAGTCTGTTTTCTTCCCTCAGACCTCCTTGTTTTGTTCTTCTCTTTTCTACCCATTATTACCATTGGTAATCTTTCTAGTACCTTTGTTGGTATGGCCTTTCCTCCCTTACCCTTGTGGTATTCCTTCAATACCATAGCTGGTATTTTTCTTCCTCTCTTTCCTGTAGCCTGTTAGGATTGTTTTTTACTAAGGGTTTCCTGTTTTCTCATATCTCTGTACTGGTACAGTTGTGAATTTTTTGAACAGTGTTTGGCTTATTTTTTTCTGACTGGTTATACTGTTGGCCTGTGGTGTTTCTCTGTCAAGATGTCAGATAAGAAAGGTACTTCCGGCTTTAAGCGTTGTGCTTCATGTAAGGGCAAGTTACCCAATAGTGATTCTCACGGTGATTGTGTATACTGTTTGGGATGCCACACCTTTCGGGGCAGCCTTCTTGTGACATTTGTCAAAGTTTCAGTCAACACACTCTTAATGAGCACAAAAATAAACTGATACTGAAAGGGTTACTTAAGTCTCCCTTTTCATAGGCCATTTCTGCAATGGAGGTCTCAACCCCTCCCACTAAGGACAAAAAGAGGTCCCACTTGGTTCCCTCCTCAATATCAGGTAATCAGGGTAAGCCTGTCAAGCCAAAGGTCCCAAAGTTGTCTTTGGAGCATAAATCTGCCTCTACGGCTCCGTCTTCCTAGGCTCCGAGCATCTCGAAACCTTCAACACTGGCGCCAGTTTCGGCACCGATTATAGACCTTATTACACCTATTTCAACTTCAGCACCTGTGGCCACTTCAGCTCAGGGCACACCTTCGATACCTTTGACACTAACATTTTAGGAACAGACCGTTTCGGCTCTGAGTGCCATTTCGGCACCAAGCATTTTACCGACTAAACTAAATTTTACCCCATTACTCCCGGTTTTGAAACTTGAGACTTCTGTGCCAGCAGACCTTACACTATGGACCCAATACTCTCCTTCCGTTGATCTGTTTCTGGGCCAAGTGTATAGCCCGTTCATCGAACATCCTGACTCCCCATCTGGGGTATCCACTAGATCCATCAGGAGCCTGACGGAACACGATGTGGTGTGTCTTGTGGTCCAGCTGTTGGTAGCCAGGGGGATACCCACAATTTGTAACGCCCAGCCCCATGCGGGACATAGGTTGCATTCTCCATGGACTCCATCTTACTCTCCTCCGACCATTTCGGTTACGAAGGCTTCTGCTCCGACATCCTCCTCAGAACCCATTTCATCAGCGCTGATAGTGCACTTCACTCTGGCTCCGAGTTTGTCCCTTTAGTCCAAGGTTCCTGCGGAACCAGTCCTTCTTCAATCTAGGGAATGAGGGATGGGTGCTTCGGCCTGAGGTTCAGAGATGTATTTCTCCTTGGTTCCATCCCCGGTGCCAATAGCCTCGTCCGTGCCAATCCTGCCTGAGGCTCCATCCGTGGGGGCGGGTTCATCGCAGCTGGGTGTGATGCCAGTTCCGAGGTTGTCTTTCTTGGTTCCGGGCTCCCTTCTGTCTTCGGGGTGGACCTGCCTTCCACATGATGGTGAGCACTCTCGTTTCTGGAAGCACTCCTGTGATGTCAGAAACCCAGTTTTCACCCCCTGAGCTACAGCTGCCATAGACCACCCCCCAAGACACCGGGCAGAGAAACCACAGGACACCCCTGTTCAGGGTACCTGCTCTTCTGAGTCCTCCTCAGAGCCCCCTCGGAAGAGGATGTACAAGAGGAAGCACATGGACTCACCTGAGGAGTCTTTGATGGAAGACATGGATTACAATGATGGTTAAGGGTCCCCATGGTCACCTCCTGATGATGACTCCTTTGATGACATCCTGGAAATGCTAAAACAGAGAAGTGATTGGAAGCCCTCCAAACCTTCATCTGAGGAGTCTGTGTTCCTGCAGACTTTTTGCTCCCGGCCTTCTACCTTTTGGGTGACACTGCCTGCCGACAAACTCATCCAGCTTGTAGTGCAGCGCACATGGAAGAATCTTGATTCCATTGAGGCGATCCCTCAGAGACCAGACAAATGTGGTGGCCACGAAAAATGATTTGGCTGAGGAAAGTCTTGCTGTCCACCTGCCCAACAGGGAGTCCCGGGCAGTGGACAGACTTGGGAAGTGAGTTTTTGCATCAGGGACCTTTGCTATATGGTCCCTGAACTATTTGGCACATTTTACGAGGATCAAGAGAGACTTGATCTCCGAACTCTCTGGGATACTCGCAGGACAGTTGTCTGACGAGGTCAGGGACAAAGTGGCCTCACAGCTTGCAACCCTGGAATCAATATCCAACTCGTCCATGAGGTTGCTTTCACATGTGAACGAAGGGGCGGCCAGAGCAGTGGGTTCGGGCATTGTCAAGAGGTTTGGATGTGCATTTGTGACCTTGCAGACCCCTTCAAGTCTTCCTTTTTGAATGCTCCCATTGAAGCATCGTCCCATTTTACCTCCAAAGTGAAGGACGCACTAGCCAGGTGCGAACAAGATGGAAAGACCCTGTCTGCAGTAGGCCTACAGTTTTCCAGTCCTCAACGTACCTTCTCCAGGAACCAGAGGAGTGAGAAATTGTGGCACAAAAAATCTCAGGGTCCTTTCCATGCCACAGATGGTGATGATTCCCCCAGGAGCAGAGGGGTGTAACAATTCTGGAAGGCGCCCCTACAGAGGCAAGGGAGGTCCTCATAACCAAGGCTCCAGGGACTCTTCCTCTGGACAGCCTTACCAGTGCTCCTGAGGAGCAGCCCGATTGCTTACATCTGGATGCAGTTGGGGGTCATTTCTCTCTGCACCAAGCTGCCTGGCAATCTATTACCACTGATCATTGGGTGCAGAGTATCATTACCAGAGGTTAGACCATTCCCCTTTCTTTTCAACCAAATCTTCCGAGAAAGCTTCCCAATGTTCCACCCAGTCAAAGGGAAGCAGCAGCTTCAGAAATAATAAAGCTGTCTCAAAAAAGAGTCATCCAACCAGTCCCACCAGACTAACGTGGATCTGGATTTTACTCAAGATTCTTTTTGGTGCCAAAAAAGACAGGGGACTGCAGACCCATTTTGGATTTCAGCAGCTTAAACAAGTCTGTCACCCAAGCCAAATTCCGGATGGTCACAGTTCAGGAGATTGGATGTGCTCGCTAGATCTCCGGGATACGTATTACCACATCAAGTTGGACAAATGCTCCAGGAATCTGCTTCACTTCTGGCTAGGGGCCAGTCATTATCAATTTCATGCCCTGCCATTCGAACTCTCTACGGCCCCCAGAGTGTTCATCAAATGCTTAGCAGTGGTCACAGCTCACTTAAGACTACAAGGATTCCAGTTGTTTCCATATTTGGATGACTGGCTCCTCACTGCCCTCACCAAGCATCTTTTGGTAACAGCACTGCAGTACACTCTCTCTCTCTGGCAAAATTGTTGGGAATAATGATACATTGGGAGAAATCAAACCTTACTCCTACACAACAAATAGAATTCATTGGAGCAGTGTTCAACACCCAGTCCTGTCTAGTATCACTCCCAAACCACAGACTCCAGTGTTTGAGGCTCCAGCTCCGAGTGATACTGTGTCACACAAATGTTTCGGCAAGGGAAGTTCTTCAGGCCCTAGGTTCTATGGCAGCTTCAATCCCAATAGTGCCTCTAGCAAAGCTTCATATGTGGATCCTGTAGTGGCTCCTTCTTTGTCAATGGTTCCCAGACTATCACCCCCTTCACTACCAGATCTGAATAACCAACTCCTGCAAACAAGATCTCCTTTGGTGAATGAGGCCAGACACAGACCTTTGGAGTCGCCCATTTCAATCCCTTCAGCTCAGAGCCATTGTGACCAGGGATGCTTCCCTGATTGCATGGGGGCCATTTCCAGGGAAAGACAGTCCAAGGGACATGATCCAACTCAGAGGCCCACCTGCATATTAGTGTTCTGGAACTGAGAGCAGTGCTGTTAGCATTGCAGGCCTTTCATTCGGCTCTCCCTTCTGGGACAATTGCATTCCAGTCAGACAACATGTCAGTGGTCTGGTATATCAACAAACAAGGAGGAACCAAGTCCTACCCCCTGTGTCGAGAAGCCATGAGAATTTGGCAGTGGGTGATAGCTTCCAACCACTTTCTGATAGCAACGCATATCCTGGGGAGCTCCAACGTAATTGCAGACAAACTGAGCAGATGCATCCTCCTGCCTCAGGAGTGTTCCCTCATCCCCTAAATGGTGACAGAAATCTTCAGCCACTGGGGCCAGCCTTGCTGCAATCTTTTTGCCTCTCCTTCAAACAACTAGTGCAGCAGCTATTTTGCCTTTCTTCCCTGAGGGGCACTCTAGTCCATGACTGGCCCACGGGACTTCTTTACGCCTATCCTTCCATTCCACTGATTCCACAATTTCTAAAGAAAGCTCTTTGGTTGAGATGCAAGGTGATTCTCATAGCTCCATTCTGGCCTCGACAAGTTTGGTTCCCTTTCCTTCGGCCTCACCTGGTTTACCCACTGTGGATTCTGGACCCTCTTCCAGATCTGATTACTTACCCCCAAGGGTTAAGCCACCCGAATCTGTCCAGTCTCAAGCTGACAGCTTGGCTTCTCCACTTCCATTAGTTGCCAGGCAGGCTAATCTCTCTTTACCTGTTTGAGACATCATTCTGGCCTCTCATACACCATCCACTAGAAAACTATATCAGGATAAATGGAAAAGGATCTCCATCTGGTCTAAGGATAGCATGCTAGACCCTTATTCGGCTCCACTAATACTTGGCTAAGTTTTTTGATAATGGAGTCTCTGCCTCTACTGTACGAGTACACCTAGTGGCAATTTCTAATTTCCACAATGGTATAGATGGCACCCCTCTTATCTCTTTACATCTATGCAAGGCCTTCCTCAAGGGAACCTCTCATATCAGGCCTCCTATCAGACAGCCTGTGGAACCATGGAACCTCACTTTAGTCCTTCAGTCTTTGACTCAAAAACCTTTTGAACCTGCTGAGAAGTGTTACCTAAAGTTTTTGTCATGGACATGTTTGTTCTTGGTAGCCATCATGTCTGCCAAAAGGGTCTCAGAGCTGCAGGCATTGTGTATCAAGAGGCCATATCTGGTCTTCCATAAAGACAGAGTATCACTTCGGACAAATCCATCCTTCCTTCGCAAAGTTGTTTCTGAATTCTCCATTAACCAGACCACTGACTTACCAGTGTACTTTCCGAATTATTCCAGTAGAGGAGAGTACTGCCTTCACTCCTTGGATGTACATAGGCAACTGAGATTTAACCTAGACTAAACCTATCCATAAGTCTGAACAGCTTTTCATCTTCCTTTCTGAGCCCAGAATGGGAGATGCAGTTTCTAAGGTTACATTATCAAAATGCCTAAGGGACTGCATATGTTTCATCTATTCCTTCAGTAATGAACCTATGCCAAAAGTTAAAGCTTACTCCACTAGATCTATGGCAACATCTGTAGCTTTTAATTCCAGAGCTTCCATGGATGACATCTGCACAACAGCTACTTGGGCTAAGCCATCCTTTATCAATCATTACAAATTGGACTTGGTCTCCAGAGGGAGAGCTGCCTTCGGCTCAATGGTACTCACAAATGTTCTTCCATAAGGGCCGCCCATGGACCTCAGGGTACCTTGGGATTCCGTCCCAACAGTGATGAATGGAAAGAAGATCAACAACATCAGATAAAGAAGTTATATCTTACCATAACATTCCATCTGTGTTGTTCATCTTCTTTCATTCATCACTTCCAATCCTCCTTCCTCCTCCAATGGCTCCTGGGGAATGCTTTGGGTCTATGTGGTGCACTAGGGTACTTGCGTAGAAGTGGCCTCAGCTTTACTTCCTTTCTAAGCAAACTCAATCTGAGGTAACAGGGAGAAGGGCATTCTGGGTAGAAGCTTAGCTCAAGAGTTTTTTGGCTGCCGTGAGCTTGGTAATAAGGCTGACTTTGTTCCGAGGACTTGGGAACCGAACCCATCAGTGATGAATGAAAGAAGATGAACACACAGATGAAACGTTATGGTAAGACATAACTTCTTTTTCAGTTACCACTTTTGATTTTTCCCAGAAGTCACCAACACAGTCTGTTTTTATTATCAATATTGCTCCAAGAAAATCTACCTAATTTCCATTAAAAGACAATTACTGACTGTTCATTTGTTCTCCTTGCACACCAGATATAAAAATCAAACAATGCAGACTCTTGCAGTCCCTATTACAGTTGTGGCTCTGTTTCTGTCATGCGGTTCTACCTTTTTTAATTTCTCCAAGTCTTTTGGGTTACTAATACCATAACAGAAATCAACCCCATTCCTATGTCAAAGTACGATTAAAGTTCATGAAATTAGTATTGTTTCAATCTTTCATGTCAGCTAGAAGTGCTCTTCACAGCACCCATAATGTGCCCAGTAATGACTCCTTCTGCAATTCGTATGGAGTTACATGTATTGGTAACATGTCTAGATATTATTGTAGATACTTTTTTATAAGAACCTTTGCTCCTACTACCATTGGAACTGTCTGAGTGTCTTTCTTCCCACATTGCTCTCATTTCTGCCTGCAAATCCTGATATTTTATGAATTTTTGTCTTGCTGTCTGGAAGACACTGTAGTCACTGGGTTTGACAATTTCACTGATCAATGCTACTTTTGTCTTCTTTTCATGGACCACTATATCCGGTTTTCTAATATCTATCTTTTGAATTGTTGGTAATGGGTGATCCCTTGTGATATAGACTTCATAGTTTTCTATGATGCTTTGTAGCTCATGTTTCCAGTGTTTTTCAGCCACTTCAGCATCATAATGTTTGCACAATCCCCAGTGCAACAGTCTTGCCATGTTATTGTGCCTTTCAGTATACAGTCCTTCTGTCATTAGTATGTCACAACCAGCAATGAGGTGTGCAACTGTTTCCAATTCGGTTTTACAAAACTTGCATTTGTCTGTTTTTCCCACATGTTCAATGGCTTTGTAAACTAACGTGTACATAGCCCACTATCCTGGGCCACCAATATTAACCTTTCATCTCTTGGTTTGAATTTGCCTCTCCTTAACCATTCCTGCATTCCTGATCAACATAAGGTTCTTCCAGAAGTTTTCTATACTTGCAACTATATTTATGCATTTTTCCACATTTCTTACCTTCTCATCTGGTCCAGATGTGCAGAAAATCTGATGTGATGGCAAGAAAGGCTCAAGCTTTAGCAAATAGTCATTTAAAGGGGCCAATGGAAATTTGCACTTTCCTGATATTTTAATTGTAAAATCAGTATTTTATGGCAAATACCAGTCATTTAAGAGGTATACTTTCATAGGTTCATAGGTTCATACTATGCTATCTGCCCTAGGGCATATATAAGCCTAGCCAGAGTGTGTTTGGCTTTCGCCACCCATTTTAAATTAATTTTGCTATGCCCTTTTTCGAGGTTAGTATACTGTGCCTCTGTCTAGCAGTGACACAGAAGTGATACCCGGGGTAAACCTACGATCTCCCATCCACTCATCAAGATTCCTCTTGAAGAGGGTCAATGAGGGACTCTGCCTAACCTGGACTGGGATTTTATTCCAGAGTGAAGGGAGCCTCTGGTTATGAATCTGTCCCTCCAGCATGTCCTATTTATTTCAGTGCTGAGGTTCAAGTTTCTCGATGTAGCTCAATGGGATTTGATTTTCTGAGGTGCAGCATGTCCATTAATTCCGGGTTGGACATGGCTTTATACGTCAGGCACAGATCGCCTCTGAGCAGGTGGTATGCCACTGAGTAGAGCTGGAGTTTCTTTAGCCGGGCAGCATATGGCATCTGTTTGAGCCCTTTGATCCTCTTGGTGAGGTACTTTTGGGGTCTTTCCAGTTGCTACAGGTGTCTGGTAAGGTACATCCCAAAAGGGGCATTGTACTCAATTATGGGCCTGATGAGGGATGAGTAAAGAGGCACAATGACCTCCCCTGATCTAGATGTGAATCCCTTCATGATTAGGTGGGCTATATAAAATGTTTTTCTAACCACTTTGGCCACGTGGTTGTCAAATGAGAGATTGCTATCAACTTGGGTCCCCAGGTCCCTAATTACTTCTTCCGTACTTAATGGATTACCACCTATGTGGTTATTTGTGGACACTTTGTTTTTGCCAAAGGGGATGATGATACACTTTTTGGTGTTTAGCTTGAGGCCATGGCTCTGGCACCAGTTGTCTGTTTCTATTAGGCCCTTTTGGAGGATGCTTGTGTCGGCTGGAGAGTGAATTATGGCACCCAGTTTGCAGTCATCTGCGAACTTGGTCAGCCACAGTCCTTCCGTGTTGGCCTGTACCTCCGAGAAATATATACCGAACAAGAGAGGTCCCAGGACTGAGCCTTGTGGGACACCACTTGTAACTGGTTTGGAGTCTGACATGGCTCCAGCAATTCTAACTATGTGGGTTCTGTCTTTGAGCCAGTTTGCAACCCATCTAGTGACATAGGGGTTTATATTTAAGCTGGTGAGCTTATCTATAATGCCTGAGTGGGGTATTGTATCGAAGGTTTTTGCGAGGTCCAGGTAGGCTGTGTGGACCACCTACCCCTCATCAATGGCCTTGGTGACTGTTTCAAAGAAATCGACCAGGTTTAAGAGGCAGGATTTGCCCTTAACAAAGCCGAACTGGGTAGGATCCAGTGTCTGTAGGTTCCCAATATCTTTATTTATGAGGTCCATGATGATCCTTTCCATAGCTTTGCAGACCAAGCTAGTCAGGCTTATGGGGCGATAGTTTCCAGGATCTGTTGAGGCACCACTTTTGTGGAGAGGGACCACTGTTGCTGTACGCCACTCTTTGAGTACATATCCTGTAGTAAGGCTGAGATTGAACAGTAGTTTTATGTTTGGGTTTAGCTCTTCTTGGAGTTCATGTAGGACGCAGACCGGGACACCGTCTGGTCCCATTGATGCTGTGTTTTTTGCTTTGGAGAGGGC
>NC_056744.1:530522072-530647072 GCF_019279795.1 Protopterus annectens | reverse complement strand
TATTACATTATCCACGTATTTCATGCTGGTATCGGTGAAATGTCAGATTCTGTGAGCTTTACAGAATCCGGCAAATGATACTAGAATAATCTTATTTTGTCTCACATTCCTCTACTGTGGCAAATAATCAGACTCAGTCACACACTTCCACAATATTTATATTTTCTACTGTTTCAACTTTTTTTCCGTATGGTATTCAACTATCTTTATCAGTCTTAGGCTGGGATTTGTAACATTAGAGAAACAGAAATTACTACATCAAAGTCCAATGTGTGCTTTACCAGAAAATGGGATTCATAGACCTGCAGACATTGCATGTCACTAGAGTGCATTTAAATGCAATTAGCATGACTATGAACCACTCAGCAGAGTAGATGGAACAACTATTTCTCTGAATGTCATAACAGCACTAAACAAATCCGCAAGTAATCCACAGCTAATGAGAGATGGTTGTCCAATCACAATGTACATTAACAATGTACATTAACTTTGAACCTAACACCAGTATTCAGCTGCAGTACCACCTTTATCTTTTATCCAACCGGTGGATACATTAACAATGTACATTAACTTTGAACCTAACACCACTCTAAGTATTCAGCTGCAGTACCACCTTTATCTTTTATCCAACCGGTGGATACATTAACAATGTACATTAACTTTGAACCTAACACCACTCTAAGTATTCAGCTGCAGTACCACCTTTATCTTTTATCCAACCGGTGGATACATTGTTATAAGAAAAGAGCAGTCCGGGTCTGAACTGTCTGCAAACACAGCTAAAGTTAACTTTGAGTATGTGTCTACCTGTTTGAGCTAATATTCATTATCCCCTGGAGAGTACTCTGCTTTGGCTTGTAAGCAGCCCCCCCCCCCCCACACACACACACACTCATCTTCCATTTTCTCTTTTATTCCCTTCTGTTAGCAAATAGTATCCATAACTGATCAAATACTGTGTGTTTGTTAATTTAAATTGAGACCACAGCAGCCTACTGATACAAGATTATCCTATTTTTTCCACCTGAGAAATGGTTACGAAATGTCTTACAGCTTCAGAGCAGTCCTTGGTCAGTTCTGATTGTTTCTTAAACACAAACTTGTCTTTGCTTGATCTTGGCTCATTTGCAGCAGTACAAAAGAACTGCCTGCTCACACCCTTTTTCTCCCCCTCCCTTTCTCTGTTTATTACCTTAAGCCAATCCCAAAGTTAATAAATATTATCTGTGGCGGGCACCATTTTTAAAACTACAACCACCCTTTGAGCACTTTATGCTCAGCCCTGCCATAAAACTTACTAAAACTGCCTGAACTGGGGCACAGCTAACTGATAGTTTGTGGAAATACAGGGTACCTACCCGAGTCTCCACATTCACTATCATATGTTCTTTTATCAGCTTACACTGTTACCTGATTGTTTCCAGCCCCTCATAAGAGCAACTAACAGGGTCTCTGCCCACTTTGCTCCCCACCCTGCCCCCAATTACCTCCCGCCCCCAGTGGTTCTACCTTTATTACACATGCACACCACTCCCATCTTTCCAACAGCCAACCATGGCAGTAAACCCAACACTACCTCTTCCATCTTCCCAGTACTATCACTGCTCCTCAGCTAACATATATAAGCATACCATACCTATGCTAACTGCATGCAGTCTCCTTGCATATCTTACATCCTACCAAAACTCGATCATTCCCCCACTCAACCACTACCACTGTACTACTACTACTACTCACACCACCACTCATGTCTCACCCTCACTCAGCTCCCCTCCCACCAACTCAAGAACCATCCCTATGCACCCCCCACATATTCTATCAACTATGTTACTCAAACAAAAAGCATCCCTACAACTTAACATAGTAACCCTCCCATCATACCTATTACCCACAGAGCACAATCATAAAGTTTCCCTAGTAAACAAACGCATTCAAAAACTGAGAAAACTAATAACCTCATACATATCAAAACTAGCTCTAAGTGGAGACATCCCTGGCCCCACCATCTCCAATCCCACTCCTCATAATCAGACTAAAAACCACAACTTCTCCAAAATCACAGCCAACAGAAAGCCAAATGACTTCCTTCTATTAAGCCTAAATAATAGAAGTATATCCAACAAGGTCCATGAACTCCATGCCACCATAGACTTGTACTCCCCAGATATAGTCATCCTGACAGAAACCTAGCTAAAACCTCACATTACCAGTGAGCAAATCCTCCCTACCTGTTATGGCATACTAAGAGTAGACCGGCTAAACAAGAAAGGAGGCAGTGTAGCTATAATATTTAAACAGCATCTAAACATCCAGATCTTAAAATCATCAGCTCCACAAATAGACAGTGAAGAAATAATATATACCAACCTCAAAATAAACCAAAATAAAACCATCAACATAATTGGATGCTACTTCCTACCTGGCCAAAACATCCCTTCGCTAGAAAACCTCCTCAGCTGGTCTACCCACCATCTCCCCCAAGAAACTATAATTGTAGGTGATTTCAATATTGACTGGCAACCCTGTTCTGGCAACCATCCAATCCATCATCTAAACCTTCATGGCTTCACCCAACTAGTCCAGTCGCCAACCAGGATAAATAAAAATTCCAACAAGCACACTACCCTGGATTGGATACTAGTCAGTAAGAGCTCCCAGTCATATATAGCAGGTTTCTTATCAGATAGCCTCAGTGATCACTCCCTAACATTCCTACTCAAAACACACCTACACCAAGCTAAACCTGTCATCTACTGTCAAATACGTAAAAAACTAAACTTAACTCATTCACATTCATCTCATCCCTCAAAGAATGTAACTGGCATCCTCTAAAGTACCTCAGTTGAATTGTTTAATACTACCTTCCTGTGCATCCTTAATTACCACACCCCCATAAGACTTTCCAGAACCAAAGCACAACCCTCCCCATATCTACAGAAAACCACTAAGAAATGAAAAACAGGAATAAAGCCTGGGAGCACTGGCGCAAAACAAAAACACCCTCAACTAGCCAGAAATTCCTAGAACTACGCAATAGAGTCAAAAAGCTAATAAAACAGGACAAACTCCAGTACTGCCAGTCTGCCCTAGACTCCTCCCAACACAACCCCAAACAATTCTGGTCCTCCATAAACTCCATCTTCCACCCAGGTAAAGTCAGTACCCCTCCTCCTAACATCCCTCACTCCTCCAGAAATATTGCTACCTCATTTAACACACACTTCACACAAACCATACTATTAATAGCTAGACAACACAACCCCCTCCCCTCCAACTCACACCTTCAACTAGTAATCTCCCCGCTGTCTTCTCTTTTTCTCTTGTTCCTACCTCCAACATAAAATAAAACTCTTAACTAAACTTAAGCTCACCAAATTAGCAGCAGACAACCTCCCAAGTGAATACCTACAAATCAAAGCTGATACTCTAGCCTACCTAGTGTCCATCTTGATTAACTGATCTCTGTCAGAAAGTTACGTTCCCACACTGTGGAAAGTATCACATATAATTCCCCTCCACAGAACTAACCAATTACCGCCCCATAGCTATTCTCTCTCCATTCTCCAAAATACTAGAGATGCATTCACTCTCAGGTCTCAGACTACCTCCTTACTAACAACCTCCTTTCCAATACTCAGCATGGTTTCCGATCAAACCATAGCACCACCACTGTCTTACTCTCCTTTACTAACACTATCCTTCAGCATAAAAACAATGGCTATCTCTCCTCTGCTACTTTCCTAGACCTATCTAAAGCATTTGACATGGTCCCACGCAAACAACTCATCTCTGTCCTCAATAACCTATCCTTCTCTCAATCAGCCGCCAACTGGTTTCAAAGTTACCTGTCTGACCGCCAACAATCCGTTGTATGGCAGAATGACATATCTCCCCAACTGCCTGTCTCTATAGGGGTTTCCCAAGGATCCATCCTTGGACCCCTACTCTTCTCTATTTTAACCAATAATCTAGCCTCTGCCACCAAACATGGCACACTCATACAATATGCAGATGACTCAACCATCATCTGCTCAGCCCAGTCCCTACCCAAACTGCAAAAAGTCACACAGGAAGCCTTTTCCTCTGCTGAAACTTGGTTATCCTATACCCAATTAATACTCAACCCAAACAAAACTAAACTACTTCTCTTCCAACCCACCAAACATACTCAAAACAACTCTCACTTTAACATCACAGCAAAAGACAACACCACTATACACCCAACAAAACACACCAAATTGCTAGGAGTGGAAATAGACAATAAACTAAAATTTGACATTCACATATCCATGACCATAAAAAAAGTCCACAAAAAACTAGGAGCATTATACAGAAATGAGCAACTTCTCACCAAAGCAGCAAATATTTCAGTAGCAAATTCCCACCTTATCTCCACCCTACTTTATGTCTCTCCAATATATACCAACCTAAGGCAATGCGATCTAAACAGGCTAGAGACCTGCTACAACAAAATCATCAAATTTGCCACAGGGGCATCCTACCGTAGTCACCACTGTCTCTCATTTGCTGAACTGGGCTGGCTTGAACTCCCTCACCTTCTTCAATGGTATCAACTCACACTTGCCCACAAACTAGTAAACCATCCACTAAAAGTCCCCATCCCTCCAGAATCTACTTTAACCCTATCACACCACCAGACCACTAAGATCCAGCAACAAAAATCTCTTACAGGTCACTAAAGCCAATAACTTTGCTGGAGAAGCACTATTTTTTTGCGCCATAGCCAAATTATGGAACTCCCTCCCATCCACAATTACCTCCATACCATCATGCACCCACTTCAAAACTTTACTAAAAACGCACCTAAAAACATGCTAGCTATGCCCCTTCAACTCCCCCTCTAATATCACCCACCCCATCCACCCACTACCTTTCTTTCCACCCCACTAACTACCTTGATTATAGCAAGCTTGGATGCTCATAAGCTTAACTACTTATTATACAGCAGGAACTTCTTATTGTAACAATTGTTACTATCTGTTATGTACTTCACAGATGATAAAGATTCTAGTTGTCTACTGATGTACTATGCTCTTATCTGTAACTATGTGTTGATCAAATTAATTGCTATGTAAATCCAATGTAACTACTGTCTGCATATTTTAACTGTGGAGCTTTTCTCCTAGGGCCTCCGCTGAAAGTGGACCTATGTCCAGTCGGACACTCCCGGTAACAAAATGTAAATAAATAAAATAAAAAAAAATAAATCCTATAGTATGAAGTAGTGCTGGTACCTACACACACACACACACACACACACACACACACACACACACACACACACACACACACACACACACACACACACACACACACACACACACATACACACACACACACTCAACATACCTCTCAACCTCTTAGTGCAAGAAATCTGGACAAAGTCATAGATAAAAGGGGTACAAATGCTCCAAAATAGGGACAATCTTTAAATATTGCTCTTACAAACTTAGAAAGTTGATAGAATAACAGGTTTTGTATTAGCATGAATTTTCTGAAGGGTATGAAGTCTGAAACTTAAATGGCTGTCATTATTTTCTAACTTAATTCTTTAATGATTTCCCACTAAATTCCAGGAATCCACAATTTTATGAAAAATGGACCAAAAATATGAGGCAAAAATCTGTACAGTTGAGAGGTATAATTCAAGATATCAACTGACAGTGACACACAAACACACCAAACAGCTAGCTGCTAGCTTAATATCGCACACACACACACACACACACACACACACACACACACACACACACACACACACACACACACACACACACACACACAAAAACAGCTAGCTGCTAGTTTAACCTCACACACACACACACACACACACACACACACACACACCAACACTCACTCAAGATATCATCTCACAGTGACACAAAAACACATCACACACATGCAGACACAAACGCACTCAAGATATCAACTCACAGTGACAAACAAACACATCAAACAGCTAGCTGCTATTTTAACTTCACACACACACGCACTCAAGATATCATCTCACCGTGGCACAAAAACATATCACACACGCACACACACGCACACACACACACACACACACACACACACACACACACACACACACACACACACACACACACACACACACACACACACACACACACACACACACAGGCACACATAAAAGCACTCAAGATATCAGCTCACAGTGACAAACACACCAAACAGCTAGCTACTATCTTAACTTCACACACACACACACACACACACACACACACACACACACACACACACACACACACACACACACACAAACTTTCACAATAATTTCCCCATTTTGCAAAAATGTGCTGACTGTTGATACAACGATGGCAAATGTCACGCCAAAAAAAGCACATAGCATTCAAGAAATATTTCATAGGTTCATAGGTGTGTACTAGGCTAATGGCCCTGGAGCCTTTACAAGCTTAGCCCATAGCATTACCCTGGCATCATGCCACCCAACCTTAGTTCCCAGTGTCTCTGTCAAGTAGAGCTGCTGGAGTGATCCATGGGGTGAATTTTCTCTTTCCCATCCACTCATCAAGGTTCCTCTTGAAGAGGCCCAGTGAAGTGCTCTGCTTGACATGTATGGGAAGTCTATTCCATAGCATGGGCAGTCTCTGGGTTATGAACCTGTCCCTCCAGCATATTCTGTTGATTGTGTTAATGAGGTTGAGGTCTCTGGAGCGTGTGGTGTGGAGGAATTGGGATTTCTTTAGATGTAGCATTTCTAACAGAGCTGGGTCAGACATGGCTTTGTAAGTCAAGCAGAGATCGCCTCTAAGTAGGCAATATGAGCCAGAGAATAGTTGGAGTTTTTTGAGTCTGTCCATATAGGGCAAGTGTTTAAGGCCTAAGATCCTCTTTGTGAAGTACTTTTGTGGCCTCTCCAGTTGTTGCAGGTGTCTAGTGAGGTACATGCCAAATAGGGCATTGTCCTCGATGATTGGCCTAATGAGGGTAGAGTAGATAGAGGCAATGACCTGTTTCTTCCTGGATGCAAAACCCTTAGTAATGAGATATGCCACATAGAAGGACTTTCTGACCACAGTGGCAATGTTGTGGTCAAGAGAGAGGTTGCTGTCAACCTGTGTTCTCAGATCTCTTATAACGACTTCTGTGTTCAGTGGACTACCATCGATGTGGTAATTCATGGGAACCGGGTTTTTCCCAAGGGGGATGATGACACATTTTTTGGCATTGAGCTTAAGGCCATGTTTCAGACACCAGTCGTTGGTCTCAGTGAAGCCTTTCTGTAGGATGTCAACATCACAAGGGGAGTTAATAATAGCCCCCAAATTGAAATCGTCTGCAAACTTTGTCAGCCAGAGTCCCTTCGTGTTGGCCTGGACTTCAGACAAGTAGATACCAAACAGGAGAGGACCCAGGACCGGACCTTGTGGGACTCCACTCGTGACTGGTCAGCAGTCTGACTTGGAGTCAGCTACTTTCACACTGTGGGTTCTATCTGTGGGCCAGTTTGCAATCCACCTAGTGATATAGGGGTTGATGCCTAACTTAGTGAGTTTTTCTATGATTTCTGAGTGGGGAATGGTATCAAAGGCCTTGGCCACATCAAGGTAGGCCATATGAATCACCTTGCCCTCATCCACAGCTCTGGTGACCAACTCAAAGAAGCCGACCAAGATGAGCAGGCATGATCTACCCTTCACAAAACCAAACTGTGTGGGATCCAGAGATTGGTGATTCCTTATATCCTTGTTTATTAGGTCCATGATGATGCGTTTCATAGCTTTGCATATCAGACTCATCAGGCTAATGGGGTGATAGTTCCCAGGGTCTGTAGTCACTCCTCCTTTGTAGAGAGGGATGATTGTAGCAGTGCACCATTCGGTAGGGACAAAGCCTGAGGTGAGGCTGTGATTGAACAAGGTACACAGGTGAGGTGCCAGTTCACTCTGTAGTTCATGTTGAACACGGCCACTGATATTGTCAGGTCCCATAGAAGCTGTATTCTTGGTCTTGGACAGTGCTGTTTTAACCTGTGCAGCAGTAATACTGGGTGCCTAGCAGTCTACTGGTATTGTGATTGGTCCTTGGGGGGATAAGGTTGGCACTCAGTCTGTCAGCCAGTATATTGGCAATATCGGTTGGCTCAGTATAAGGGGTACCATTGTGCAGTACCTCAGAGCAAATATGGGTATTGCCATATGAACCATCTTGCCCTCATCCACAGCTCTGGTGACCAACTCAAAGAAGCCAACCAAGTTGAGCAGGCATGATCTACCCTTCACAAAACCAAACTGTGTGGGATCCAGAGGTTGGGGATTCCTTATATCCTTGTTTATTAAGTCCATGATGATGCATTCCATAGCTTTGCATGTCAGACTCATCAGGCTAATGGGGTGATAGTTCCCAGGGTCTGTAGTCGCTCCTCCTTTGTGGAGAGGGATGACTGCATCAGTGCACCATTTGGTAGGGACTAAGCCTGAGGTGAGGCTGTGATTGAACAGGGTACACAGGTGAGGTGCCAGTTTACTCTGTAATTCATGTAGAACACAGCCAGGGATAATGTCAGGTCCCATAGAAGCTGTATTCTTGGTCTTGGACAGTGCTGTTTTAACCTGTGCAGCAGTAATACTGGGTGCCTAGCAGTCTACTGGTATTGTGATTGGTCCTTGGGGGGGGGTAAAGTTGGCACTCAATCTGTCGGCCAGTATATTGGCAATATCTGTTGGCTTGGTATAGGAGGTACCATTGTGCAGTAGCTCAGAGCAAATCTGGGTATTGCCATGGAGATTCTTTACATAACTATAAAAGGCCTTGTGGATGTCTTTACTATCTGCTGCAATTCTGTTTTCATAGCTAGCTTTAGAGGATTTGATGAGGGATCTCAACTTTTTGTTGAGGCTGATAAGGGAGTTTTTCCAGTCTTGGGACTTCATCCTATTCAGCATCAGTTTCCTCCTTCTATTGTAGAGTTTGTTTATGGCAGGGGACCACCAGATTGGCTTCCTTTTTTGGAGGAGAGCATCTTGGTTCTATTGGATATGGCAAGATCCATGCATTTATGTACATGTTTGTACAGTGCATTGGTATGATTCGGCGGTCATGCAACTATTCTCCATTAGCATGGGTGCTGTGAACATAGCCACCTCTGTTTTAGGAGCCCAAAGTTAGCTTTGGAGAAGTTTTTCATGGTGGTTACCTTTGCAGAGGGAATTAGAGGGATGTGGATTTCCAAGGTGATTAGTTTGTGGTCAGATCTAACCAGGGAGGAGTTGACTATTGGTGCAGAGCAACAGTTGCCCATGTTAGTAATGACCAGGTCAAGGATGATGCTACCTCTAGTGTATGGTAAGAACGAGCTGGTCCAGGGCATTGGAATGAATGAATTCCAGGAAATATTGGGCAAGTGTATTGGTACATGAGTAGTTTTCCCAGTTAATGGAGGGGTAGTTGAAGTTGTCCAGTATGAGAGTGTTAGGTTGGACCCTAATATTCTCCAGGATGCTTAGGAACGTTGAGTGTGAGTCTTGGGACATGGTTGGGGACCTCTAACAGGCTACGACCTGAATTTCTGTCTTACCCAGTGGTAGCTGCACCTGAAGTATCTCACATGCGTTATGTTGGGCTACCAGTCTGGAGGTGTGCGTATTGTTTATGAATATGGAAACAGCAATGCCTTTGGAGCTTTGGTCTAAGTTCTGGGGCCGAAAAGTGTGGAATGAGTTATAGCCAGTTAGTGCAGGGGTGCTTTCTGCTGCCTTGAACTAGGTCTCTGTTACAGCACAAATGTTGATGTTCTCCATTTTAGGGAGTGCTTCGAGCAAGTGCATTTTTAGATTTAGACTTCTAGCGTTGAGCAGCATGACCCTCAGATTGCATTTGTTTGTAGCTGTTACAGTGGTAATTTGGTCTTTGGAACACCACCTAAAAAGGCACTATAGGGGCGGCAAGAGCCTTGGCCAGTATCCGGATGCCCAGGGGTGACAGATGCAGGCCATCTCTGACAAAACATAAAGGTCTGTCAATCATGTTATCCCAGGCAGAGAGATACCGGATTTCCCTTAGAATGACACCAGAAACTTAGCCAGTTGTTGAAATCAATAATTTTCTGCTTGTACTGTGGTATCATTCTGGGTGATGGTAGGATGCTGCTCAGGGCTAGGGTCATATCCACCTGGACTACATAATCTGAGAGCTCCTCCATGTCTCTTTTCATGTAATCCAGGGAGGTATGTCTCAGGTCATTCACACCCACATGTACAATGACAGAGTCATATTTGTACCTGTTGTTGAAGGACCTGAGTGCGTGTGTTATGTGGCAGATCCTGGCGCCTGACAGGCAGTTGACTGTTACTTTCTCCTTATTCAACCTTGTGAGTGGGACATCAGTGTACCTCACTATTGAGTCACTTATGACTAGAGTGTTGGGCATGCTGTTTTGCCTTTGGGGCTTTGGTTTAGTGGTACACCACTTAAGAGAGTTATGTGTCTTGTGATTAGTGTTGTGTTGTGTTGTGGTGGTCGAGTGCATTTCTGCCTTGGAGGTCTCTGCTGTTTGGGTAGATTTTTATTGAGAGCCTCCACGAAGGTGGGTTTGTGGTTTGTGTTTTTATGTGAAGGCAGTGCTGTTGTGTGTTCTGGAGGGCTGTCTGTTCCATGTGATGTGGTGCAAGTGTTGACCTTGTCCTCTTGACCAGCTATTCCTGTCTTGGCTGGAGAGTGCGTGGCTTCCAATTTGGATATATAAGTGCATCTCTCACAAGTCTGAGTGTTGGGAAGTAAGAGGAGAGGTTGTCAGTGTACATGAGGCAGTTGCCACATTGCCTCTGGATGCCCAGGTTCACCAGGTTAATAGGATAAAGCACAGGGAACTGACTTTTAGACTTGCCTGTAGGGCTGGGCATTAATAATAACTACTGGAGCTGTTTCCTTGTAGAACGTTTAGTGCTGGTAGCACTTTTGTGTGCTACAATAATTGCTACAAGAAGTTTGGTAAAGTGCTAGACTAATAAGCTAGTAAAACTGCAGGAGAGGAGAGAACTAGCAGATCTAAGAGAAAAATTGGAGAGCAGACTTTGGCACTGCTCAGAAGCTTACAAACAGTCCTGGATACAGCATATCTGTATCCGGACTAGACTAGTTTCAGGAAAGGTGGGAAACAAGTGCAAATGCGGGCATTTAAACCAGAAAGTTGAAAGAGATGGAAAAACTGCCCAAACAGCCAATAAACTACAATTTCTGGGCCAGAAACCACTCCTTTTGTGATAGATAGGCTACCTAGTGCTTACCACTCCCACTGATAAGCTAGAAGGCTTTTCTCCAACACAGAAAGGCTTGGGGGGGCTCTGAAGCTTACATACAGTCCTGTATACAGCAAATCTGTATCTGGACTAGACTAGTTACAGGAAAGGTGGGAAAATATCAAACGTGGGCTTTTAAATCAGAAAGTTGAAAGAGATGGAAAACCTGCCCAAACAGCTAATAAACTACAATTTCTGGACCAGAATTATCAGTGGGGATTCATGTTAGCCTAGTACCATAGCAACCAGGAAGGTATATTGACAGTAGAGACCATGGCAGCTAACTCTATAGCAGGCACATGTACTGTCGTAACATCAGTAGTTGCACTTTGTGCAGGCAGTATAACTATATTCAGTGAAAGGGTGGAAAGAATGTTTGTGGCTATTGTACATCAGGGATGATCACAACTGGTGCTATGGAGCTTCAGCACATGGGATCCTGTATCCCACTGAAGTATGAATCAGGCAAATTTCTATAGTCACATCTGCTCATCTCTAATGAGTCTGTATTATTCCTTTTAGCAGTGCATCTGAAATACCTGCATATTCCAGGGACTGATGCTTTCAGCCTTTCCATAATTTGCCCTCTATGGGCTGCAGGTTCCAGTTCTGTCTGAGATACATTTCTAGACTTGTGGCAACATGTTCCCAGACTTTCTAGCCTATGTCCCATATGTTTTACTACCTTTCTTGTTGCTTTCTCTTTCTATAGAATCTGTATTGTTGATCATCACGTATATTTCTGTTTCTTCACTCTCTGACAAAATGACGCAGTTTCTTATACTTTTCTAAAACTTTACTTAAGCTTAGAACACTGTTCCTTATGATGATACACCCAACCTCAGCGTGATTGTCTATTGCAACTTTTTTTTTTATCTGTGGCATTTATGTAGACTTTTTATTTATTTATTTATTATCCTTTCTCATCAATGGGGCCTTGCTAACACACTCCAGAACCTGCATCCACTTGGTCCATTTAATCTATTAGGGAAGGAGACAGACAGTGTCAGACTAGATGACCCAGTTACTGCCTTGGAAGCTCTATTGTGCCGTCTTCCTCCCAGAGGCAAGAATCAGGGGGATGGTCAGCTTGTCAGTCCTTTGGACCACACTACCCCTCTGCTACCTGCTGACTTGTCATAGCTGTCTGGTCAGGGGAAGAGGTGTTCTTCTCCCACATGCCTCCTATTCCTTAGGTCAGTAGAAATGTCACTGCCTGCTGCAGTGCAAACCAGCATGGAAACTACAGGTACAGTAGGTGATACACCCAGTCACCACTAGGTGTCATCAATGTTGCAAACGTAGCAGCCTCACTCCCCTCATGAAGCTGGGTGAGCTGGCATCGGATGCTTAAGCTCGTCCTCTCCGTCTGGCTTTTCGGACACTCTTGCATCTATTTCTACACTGGCTGTCTGCACTGTAGTCGCAACCTCATTCCTCTATGCCATGAGGCCAGGTATTGCATGCTTTTTTCTGTTAATTTCAGTCAATTCACTTAGTTTTTCTTTATTAACTGTCTTTTTATTTGCTGCCATTTAATTAATGCTTTCATTTTCTTACTTAATCTGTTTATATTATATTTTTGAAATAGCAAGTGGTCTGGCTTAATCTAGCAGCCTCCTTAAAGTAATTTCTGATTCAGGTAATGCTTTTCAACCCAATCTGCCAATGCTGTGGGCCTGTATTATCTGCTTTTTTGGTAAAGGAACCAAGTTAAATATTTATACTAGGCTATCAATCTGCAGACTGTTACAAGCCAAGCCAGTAACCAAAGGTTAGAATCAAATCGTGATCCTTGCATCTGTGAGGTAAAGACCTTATTCATTATGCTAGCCTCCCACACCCGTTATTTATCTCTTAGTGTTACTTAGCTCACATTTTTAGCTGGTGCTCTTGGCCTAGTAAAATACATTTGATGGCTTCTTATTCTGTCTGAGCAAGACCAGCAATTGCAAACATAGCAAGTCCAAAAATAAAGTAATATAGTGACTGCTAAAATTCTCTCAAACATCAGTAGGGCATTTCTGCAGGGCTTTTGCAACTCCACATCCCTACTACTGCAATATCACAGTACATTGCAGTAAGGGGAAATACTCTAGTTTATGACAGCCTCTGACTTACTATATATTCAGTGTATTCAAATTTAAGATGTTATTCTTCCAAGGATCACAATCACTGCCCTTGGTATATCAACAGACACCCTTAATTTTGTCTTACATTTCGGACTTGTACACTGAATATTCTACATTTTCCTTGTGCTCAACATAGCTGCCTATTACGCTTCTGATCTTATTCATTGACTGTTTCTTATACTTCTGATATTATGCATTTAATATTTTACAGTTTCCTTGTGCCGCATATGGCTGCCTGTTACACTTCTGATCTTATGCATTTTATTTTGAACATTTTTCTTGGGCTCAAGATAGCTGTTTAGCATGTCTACCACATCTTGGACATGTCTCTCAACCTCCTGACATTGAAAACAAGAATGAAGGCCTTTGAAAGGTAAGAACATCCAACTAAAATCTGGACATCTGCTTAGCATAAAATCTGACTACCAAATGGCACATAACTTCCTGCTTCCGTAAGAATGTGGGATATTACTCAGAAACATATGTTTGTAAATCAGAGTGTGACAAAAATGAGGGTAAAATATAAGTTCATGATCAAAGAGACAGTATGAAATCTGTGGAGTTTAATAATGGGTATTGCAAAATTCTACCATGTAAGGTCATTTATTTTTGCTTTAGAAGAAAAGGGACATATAAGATTCATGTAGGATATTAAATGTGGGTGACTCCACATCAACCAGCAGACCTGTTACCAGCGGGGTGCCACAAGGGTCAGTGCTTGGCCCTCTACTGTTTGGTATATACTTCTCAGAAATTCAGATCAAAACTAGAGGATTGTAGCTGATCAAGTTTGCAGACGACTGCAAACTGAGTGCAATCATTGAATCCCCAAATGATGTCAGTATACTCCAGGATGGTTTTATACAGACCAATGACTGGTGTACTAGTCACGGTCTCAAACTGAATGCAAAAAATGCATCATCATTCCCTTTGGCACAGTGTCCCTTTATACTATCAAATCAGTAACAATACCCTAAGTACCCATGAAGTGGTAAGGGATCTGGGATCACAGGTTGACTGCAACCTTAACTTTGACTATCACGTGTCTACCATTGTAAAGAAAGCTTTCAATGTCACTCACTTGATTAGTAAAGGCATCGCCTGGTGAGCAAAAGAAGTTATAACTCCCCTATACGCGGCACTTATCTGACCCATAATTGAGTATAACGCCCCATTCGGTATATACCATACTAAGCACCTACAGCAATTAGAGAGACCTCAGAGGTTTCTAACAAAGATCAAGGACTTTCAGCATGTGCCTTACATGGACTGACTAAAGTCCCTGTCACTATACTGTGTATCATATAGACATCTTAGGGGAGACTTATGCCTCGCCTACAGAGCAACCCAACATCCAAAACTTACTGCATATTCATAAATCAAATGGGTCTAGGGCTACCCATTCCAGGGACTTAAATATGGCCTGCAACTTAAATAGGACACACTGGAGGGACAGATTTGCCTCCTAGTGACTGTCACATCTTTGGAACAGATTATATGTATTAAATCTGCTTCTTGCATCTCACAGTATGGGCAGAATTGTGAGTTGGAGGAGTTAAATTTGTGTAATATGGTAGGAGTGAAGTAAGCATTATTGTAAATCATAAGTTGAGTGCATGTTAATTTTTTTAATGGTATTACTTTAGAGGATAATTCAACTGCGGTGGTGGTGCTGCGGTAGCATTATCGCCTCACAGTAAGACGTCCCATTCGATTCTCAGCTAGAGCGTCTTCTGTGTAGAGACGTGTGAATGAGCATTCATTGAAGGTTGTGTGTCAGAGCTGGCAACTCGGCACGTAAAAAAAAAAAATCTACTGCCAATCATTAGCGGACTGGAGTTCCGCTGTGGCGACCCATAACCGGGAAAAGCCGAAAGACACAACAACTTTAGAGGATAATTCCATTGCAAGGGACAACTGCTGTTGCATTAGGGATGGGTTATTTTTAAGCTAGTATTTTGAATAAAGTAGATTATTTTGATATTTATTGCCATTTATCATTTTATATGTATTCGAAAGCATTTTATTCCCGGATAGCATAATTTCCCATGAAGATTCACAATTATTCATATCTGTTATATTTAGTTTAGGGTTTTGTAGGTAGTTATAACATAGTTCTTTAATTTGTCTCAGCATAATCGTGTATGATTTAGGTAGTTAAGATGTGTTCTTACTTCTGTAATTGACTGTTTAATATATGGGAATAAAGCTCGGATTTTCATGTTTTTTAATAAGGGATACCTATTGAGGTTTATCATAGTGTTATTGAGTTTTAAATTAGGGTTTTTGTGTATTGGTTGAAGGGTTTCCATTGCTGTTCCAAGCTTTATAGAGTTGAATCATTTTTGTGTTTCAATAATGGAGTGTCTTAGAGGGTCAGGAATCTTGTATGTCCCTATATCTTTAGGTTTTAAAAATGGGAGAGCTCTAGGGTTAATATCTAATGTTTTGATATAGTTATGGTATATTATGATCCAAGCTGGTGTCCATTTGTTGGATACTGGCAAATGTTCCATTATTTTTAGGATTCTACTGCAGTTGATGATCATATAATAAAAGTCCGGTAGGTTTAATCCCCCTTTAGATTTTGGAAGTGATATTTTTTGATAAGCAATTCTTGTTTTTTTTTTTTTTGGGTTCCCATAAGAATTTAACTAATGAGGTGTTTAGTTGATTGAAGAATTTGTTGTGTATTATTACTTGGGTGGACGTAAATGCTTATAGTATTCTCAGTAGTATATTAATTTTTATTATGGATATTTTGGCCAGAAAGGGTAGTTTAAGGTTTTTCCATCTATTACAATCTTGTTCTATATTTTGCCAATTGTTAAGAATATTGTTCTAGTAGAAATCTTTCTTGTTTTGGGAGAATGTAATTCCTGGGTATTTCATTGATTGCTTTATTTTCATTATGTCTGAGAATGGAATTAGGTTAAATAGATTTGGGGGATTTAAGGGAAATATACTGGATTTGTTCAAGTTAAGTTTGTAGTTGGATATATTGGAGAATTGATCAATTGCGTTTAGTAATTTAGGTATATCAGATCTTAGGGTAGTAAAGTAAATGTTTAGGTCATCAGCAAAGGCGGTAAGAAAGATTTTAGTGTTAAAGATTTTGGGGGGATTGTGATAGATGTTTTGTTTAATGTGTAGGAAGAGTGGTTCTAGATAGAGATTAAATAGAAAAGGGGACACCGGACATCCTTGTCTTGTCCCGTTTTTAATCATGATTTTTTTTTAATAAGATTTTGTTAATGCATAGATCTGTGTATGGTGTATTGTAAAGTATTTTGATTATTTGAATGAATTTGTTGGGAAAATTAAACTGGGGTAGAACCTGGAGTAGGAAGGTTATATCCACTTTATCGAAAGCTTTATGTGCATCTACCACCATTGTATAAATAGAGGGTTTTTTGTATATGCAAAAGAGTTCAGGGCTTCCAACGTTAGTGTATTGTCAGTGGTCTGTCAAAGTGGGGTGAAACCAGATTGTTCTGGTGAGATGATATTTGAGATAATATTCTTCATTCTGTTTGCTAATATTGATGTGAATAGTTTGGCATCTAAATTTAGTAGTGAGATAGGTCTGTAGCTACTAAGGTTTTTGGGGTCTGAATGTTCTTTCAGAATAAAGATAGTTTTGGATGCATTGAAGTGGGTATCATTGATTTTTTTTATTTATTATATATAATACTTGGTATAATATCTTGTTGATTAGCGGGGCGAATGTTTTGTAAAATTCTAGTGTAAGTCCATCTGGGCCTGGGGCTTTGTTCATTTTTTATTTATTAATTGTGTTAATAATCTCGTTTTGAGTGATTGGGTTGATTAAAGTTTTCTGCTGATTTGAATCCAGTTTGGGGAATAAACTTTTGAAGAAAAAGTGATCTGACTATTTCTGTCTCATATAGGGATTGTTCTCCATAGATCTGAGTGTAGATCTGTTCAAACAGGTTTACTATTTCCATACTATTCTCTATATGATCTATTTTGGTAGTTAATTTCTGATATGGTGGGTGGTGGTTTGTGGAGGGTGATTAATCTGGCTACTGCCTTTGATGGAATTTGAATGCCATTGGAGTATTTAGATAAAGTCTTAGTTTCAAAAAATGATAAGTTATTGGATTCCAATATGTATCGATCTATTTGTGTTTTTAGTAGGTTTTCCTCAGTTTGTTTATTGTTATTATACACTAGTTGTTTTTCTAGTTGATTTATTTTTTCTTTTAGACCTGATTCTTCCTTAGAGTATATTTTTTATAATGTGTTGCTTTACTGTTAATGAAACCTCTAATTTGTGCTTTAGTTGAAGCCCATTCAGTATCTATTGGGAGTTGAGAGTTAGGGATATTAGATATCATAGTGTTTAGTAGAGTGGTAATTCCTTCTATCACATCTTGTTTTTTTAGTAGATTGGGATTCAAAGACCAGTTGTAACCCCTATGGTGTAAATATTGTTTATTATCCCAAGCGATATTTAATGACATTTTTGCGTGATCTGAAAAGAATCTGGTGTGTGTATGTGTAGAGATATTCATATTTAAAAATATTTCTGAAATCAGAAAAAAATAGATTCTCGACCACATTTTGTGGCATTGTGAATAGAAAGTAAAATTCTCGGTTTTATTGTTTTTCCCAGCATATTTGAATGGGTCAAAGAGTTTGAAGTCTTGTTTAAGTTCTTCAGTTGCTATTGTGGCTTGTTGATTAAAAAATGTATTGGGGTTAGAACTGTCTCGTTTAGGGTATTGATAGGTATTCCAATCTCCTCCAATGATTATAAAGTGATCTTTGAATTTTGATAATATATTATATAAAGAGATGATAAAATGTTGCTGGTTGTTACAAGGTGCATATATATTAAGGATCAGTATTGGTTTAGAGAGGTCAGGGTTAGTATAGGTTACAAAGCACCATCTGCCATTTTTGTCAGAGTCAAAATTAATTATTTTATCCTGATATTCTTTTTTAATTATAATTGCTACCCCAGCACTGTTTGATTTTACTCCTGCTGGTATGATTTGTTTTATCCAGTGTTTATTCCCTATGTTTGTCCATTGTTCTATTGTTAGGTGTGTTTCCTGGATTAGAACTATTTCGGCTTTGGTTTTGAAAGTAAGATGCAAGAAAAGATTCCGTTTTTCTTTGGACTGCAAGCCTTTAACATTCCACGATTCTAATTCCCACATTTATTTTGGATTTGTATTTTGGTTCCTGTAATAATGATAAGGTGTGTTTGTATGTATGTCAACATAAGTTTTTCTAGTATAGTTTTTGATTGGCATCTATCTATTCTCGTCCTATCCCGATGCCTACCCATCTTCTCCCTGGACCAAGAATAACATGGGGAGAGAGAGGTGACTATATTCTGTGGTTGAACTTTATCCTTATATATTGTAGCCTTATTTACTCTGTAACATGTTTTAAAAGGGTCTTTCCCAGTGTAGTTAGTAACTAATGTGTAGAGAAAGCCTAACATACAAGTTCTCCATCTAACACTACTCTGTTTTAATACCTAGCTTATCCTAATCCCAAGTAGGGTAATACTATTGTCCAGAAAACATATTTACATAATAAGTTTAAGTATTATATATAAAGATTTCAGTTACTCAAGATTTTGCATATCAAGTCCTAAGATAGTTAGTATTAACTCTGTTATGTATGTAACCCAGTAAGTTGACTATTTTGTAAAATTACTGCTATATTGGTATGGAATTGGAGACAAAGAGTATATGAGTGATTGTGTTATGCCTTGAGTGAGTGCTTGTTTGTGTTCATTTCTAGCTGGAAATTTCTTGTTCCATCGAGTTAAACAGTAATTAGATTGACATAGCGGATTGACTGTGTTCACCAGGTTATGCAGTTGGATAAGTGGCATTTCTAAAAGGCTGAGGTGCAGCCAGGTTTCAGAAAGAAAGCACAAAATATGTGCCCATAACTAAAGCCACTTCCCATGAAAAGTTGTTGTAAGTCAGAAGCAATATGAATGGAAGAGTGACAAAATAGCTTCCCACCACCACCCCCCTCAGAGGATGCAGACAACTATGCTGAACAGTATGCCACTGCAGTGTACAAACACCTGTACAACTGCATGAACTCAGCCATACTCAACAGAACTAAGACCTGCTCCTCAAGGAAACACAAAGTGTTTGGTGGACATCCTCTATCAACAGGGTTTACAATAAAAGGAAGAAACTGTTGTCCAAGAGTAAAAAGGAACAAATTCCAAATTGGAAAAACTCCCTCCTTAGCCTCAACAAACAAATTAGATCACTAGAGAAAACCCCCAAAGCCAATTATGAATCAGAACTAGCCTCTGAAACAAAGGGAAACTGCAAAGCCTTGTTCAGTTATATCAGGAACCTCCATGACAAAGCCCAGTTTTTTTCTGTATTAGTACTTAACAGTATAACTTACACTGATCCTGTTGACTTAAGCAACCTGCTAGCAGATAAGTTCAGTGCAAACTTCACCCTCCTGTCCGCCAAGGCACTTTTGACATCCCTAGTACTTGTCCTGCACCTCACATTTCTGTAGATCAAGTGTTAAAAGCCCTATCCCAGGCAAAGAACACAGCACCATGAGACCTGATAGTATCCCAGGCTGTATTCTGCACAATCTCCAGTAGGAACTGGCTTCGCCATTGAGCACCCTGTTCAAACAAAGCCTAAGCACAGGCTTAATTCCAGCAGAGTGGAGAACTGCCATTGTCATCCCCCTGCACAAAGGTGGTGCCACTACTAACCCTGGAAACTTTCGCACCATTAGCTTGACAAGTCTGATCTGTAAAACCATGGAGTGTATTATTATGGATCTCATAAACAAGAACATAGGCAATCTCCAAGCACTTGACCCCACCCATTTTGAATTCATTACACTCAAAAAGCCTGACTCTAATATATGAAATTAACAAAACCTGCTGGAGAGACAGGTTTGTCTCATACATGTCAAACAGAGTAAGGGCAGTTTTGCCTGTTGAACCTGGTTGACTTCTTTGAGACTGTCACCAAGGCCCTGGATGAGGGAAAATCAGTATATACAGCTTACCTTGACTTGGCCAAGGCCTTTGACACAATCCTCCACTTAGGCATCATCGAAAAACTAACACAACTTGGCATAAATCCCTATCTCATCAGGTGGGTGGCCAGCTGGCTCACTGACAGGACCCTCAAGGTCATAATGGGCACCTCCACCTCTGATAGCAGACCTGTCACTAGTGGAGTTCCCCAGGGATCTGTCCTGGGACCTCTGCTGTTTGGCATCTACTTCTCAGAGGTCCAGGCAAAGACAAAAGGCCTGTGGCTGACCAAGTTTGCAGATGACGGTAAGTTGGGTGCTGTTATTTACTCACCAAATAATGTTAACATACTGCAAGAGGGTCTCAGAGCAACTAATGACTGGTGCCAAAGTCATGGCCTCAAGCTAAACGCAAAAAAATGTATCATCATACCATATGGCAGAAACACGGCCCCTGTTGATTACCTCATTAACAGCAACCCCCTAAATACACAACCTGTGATGAGAGACCTGGGTACTCAGGGTGATAACAATCTCACATTCAACCATCATGTAGCAGCAGTGGTCAGAAAAGCCTTGTACTTGGTTCATCTCATAAGTAAAGGGATTTCAGCCAGAAAAAAGAGGGTCATTACTTCTCTATACTCCTGTCTCATTAGATGAATAATTGAGTATAATGCCTCGTTTGGTATGTACCTTTCCAAACATCTGCACCAACTGGAAAGGCCACAGAAATACCTCACAAAGAGAATCCATGGCCTCCAACACCTGGCCTATGCAGACAGGCTCAAATCACTATTACTCTATTCAGTATCATACAGATTGCTCAGAGGTGATCTGATTCCTGCCTACAAGGCAATCTTGGACCTTGCCCTACTAGATATACTCCATGTCCATAAGTCTAACTCCTTACTCATTACACTCAAAAAGCCTGACTCTAATATATGAAATTAACAAAACCTGCTGGAGAGACAGGTTTGTCTCCCCGAGGCTGACCCGTCTCTGGAATAGACTTCCCATACACGTCAAACAGAGTACCTCGCTGACCCTCTTCAAGCGCAACCTTGATGATTGGATGGGAAACCTTGTTCCAGGGGTTCCACCTGTGTCCCTCATTCATAGGGGCAGCAAGTGCTGACTGAAGTTCCTTTCTGGGGATAAACTCTTGGCTAGACTTTAAGGGCCCCAGGGCCATTAGCCTAGTAACCTCCTATGATCATATGATCCTGTGAATATCCACATTCAATATATTTAATGGCAATAGGTGAAATCCTACAATCCACCTCACTTCTAAGTCATTACTGGGTGATACAAATACTAAACTCCTTACACAGTAGCACTAGCAAAAGAAATAGATTTGGCAATCAATTTGATAAGTATAGAAGCTTGTGTGAAAACACTGGAAAATCAGAAAACTATCAAGCAAATTACATATAGACCATATTCTAACATGAGTAGCCCAGGCACATAAAAATGCATTTTCACTTCATCTAAACAAAGCAGATATGCAGAATTTAGAAAACACACATAATTAAAACATATCAAGCTCTACACCATAAATTTTACCATAGTAATACACTTTAAAACCAAAGAAGTGTGGAGAGCTGTGAGCATGTGTTGACATGAGTTTAATTATTCAAACAATATAGAGAGCAAGATTTAAAAAAAATAGTGCATCATGTTATAAGTAAACACATGAAGCAAAGGTGTTTAGCAAATTAGACTAAAATCATGTTACCATCAACCCAGATTACACTTAGACAGCAGAAGCATCACCACATTTTCATCACCTAGAGCTGATGAGAGATAAAATTTTGATATTTGGTGTGAGCTCTGCAGCAGATATACTGCAGTAGAGGTATTCCAGGATGTGGTGATCCAGGTGAAACAAGGATTTAAGAATAGTAGCAAATATAGTAATGATATTGTAATATAAGGAAAGGTTTTGAAAGAATATGATGACATATTAAGCAAAGTATCAACAGAGTGAGAGAAAAGAGGCAGGTGTTAACTAAGGATAAATATTGGTTCGATAAATGCAAAATGGAATCGGTTGATCTCTCAATGGGTGTGGAAAGCTCTGGACATCTTTGAGCCCATCCCCAGGAGTTCTGACAAAATTCTTTACTCCCCTAAGGATAAACAGTTCTGGGTCAAGGATTTAGATGTGGATGCCATGGTCATTGCAGCCACCACAAAAAAAAAAAAAAAAAAAAAAAGGAAACCGCTGAGGAAAGTTCCTCTGTCTATCCACCTAACAGAGAGTCTCAGGCAATAGATAGGCTTTGGAAAGTGGGTTGCACTTCATCGAACTTTGTCTTAAGATCCTTGAATTTCTTGGCACATTTTACCAGACTTCAAAGGGATCTAGTTAAGGGGTTATTCGATACCCTTGTGGGAGCTGTGTCTGAGGAGGTACAAGAGAAAGTTGCTTCTCAGTTACCTACCCTGGGGTCTGTGTCCAACTCCTCCATGAGGCTCATTGCACATGCAGCCAAATGGACCACTAGCATGGCAGATTCAGGCATTACTATTAGGAGACACACCTGGATACTTCTATGTGATTTTGTGGAGCCATTTACATCTTCATTTGTCAATGCTCCTTTTGACAGATCATCTCCTTTTGGCCCAAATGTTTGAGAAACATTATACAGGTGTGAGAAAGATGTTAAGACCCTTTCTGCCATTGGTGTACATTTTTTTCATGCCCCCACAAGAGCCTTTTTTAATGAATCAGAGGGGTGCTGGGAAAATGCGGTTTAAAATCCAAAGGGCCTTTCCAAGACACATGTGGAAACAGTTCTCCCAGGGACCTCAATGGAAGATGCTGTCCACACTGCAGACATGGCCTGCTGAACAAGGGCTTCAGGGATTCATTCATTGGTAAGCCCTATCAGTGCTCCTGAAAGCAAGCCCTATTGTCGTCCTCTGGAGACAGTCAGGGGGTGCTTATTCTTGCACCTAAATGCCTGGCTAGTAATAACTACAGATTATTGGCTGCAAAAGATTATATCCAGAGGTTATACCATATCCTTTTCTTGTTCCCCCTGAGTACACAAGACAATCCGTGATGTTCTACCCAATCACAGGGAGCCAGCAGTTATGCAAATACAAAAAATCCCAACCCCCAAAAAAAAAAAAAAAACAGAAGAGTCATCCAAGAAGTCCCACCAGACCAGAGAAAATCTGGAATTTACTCAAGATTCTTTTTAGTGCCAAAAACACAAGAGACTGGAGACTAATTTTCAGTCTCAGCTTTCTGAACAAATCAGTTTGTCAAATGGAATTCCAGATGTTCATGGTTCAGTCCATTCTGCTGTTCTTGGAAAAGGATGACTGGATGTGCTCCATAAACCTTTGGGAAGTATATTCCTATATTAAATGGACAAATGCTCCAGAAGGTTCCTCTGCTACTGGCTAGTAGCTAGTCATTACCAGTTCAGAGTTCTGTCCTTTGGCCTCACCACAGCCCCCAAGGTGTTCACCAAATGCATGGCAGAAGTAGCAGTTAACTTGAGAATGCAAGGATTATAAGTGTTTCCTTACCTGGACAACTGACTCATTACCACTCTGACCAGGCATGTATTAATAAAAACAAGAGACTATGTTCTCCAAGCTTGTACAAACCTAGGAATAACTGTAAATTATAAAAATCACAACTGACTCCAACTCAGAGTTTAGAGTTCATAGGAACAGTGCTCAATACGAGAACTTTCATAGTGTCCCTTCCTCCTTTGAGACTACAAAAAATCAGAGAACAAGTTCAGATGATACAACACAACAAGAAAGTATAAGCCCATCTAGTTTTGTAAGCCCTAGGTTCAGTTCCTGCAGTGATTACACTATTTCCCTTGGCAAGGTATCACATGAGAGTTCTTCAATGGCTACTTGCATCTCAGTAGTCAATACTTTATCAACCTATGTTGAATCAGTTTTTGATCACCAATCTTTGCATGGTTATTATCTGGGTAAGACACTCCAAGCCACTTGGCCCCCTATAGAGGCCAATTTGCATATTAACGTTCTAGTGATGAGAGCAGTGCTTTTAGCATTGCAAACCTTTCAGATTGTTCTCAGTTTGGGAACAATTGTAATTCAAATAGACAATATGTCAGTGGTCTGGTACATTGACAAACATGGAGAAACCAAGTCTTACCCACTTTGTTGAGAAGCACTCAGAATGTGGCAATGAGTGATTTCTTCTAACCAATTTTTGATAGCAATGTATATTTCGGGGAGTGCCAGTGTGATAGTGGACAAACTCAGCACATCTATTCTTCTGCCTCATGAGTAGTCTCTCAATCCCAACATGATGAAAATTATTTTTTCATTGAGGGGGCCAGCCTTCCTGTGACTTCTTTGCCTTGCCTCTGAATAGCATGTGCAGCAACTACTTTGCCTGGTCCCCCCTCTGGGTAAGTCACTGAGGGATGCTCTTCTACACACTTCGCCCATGGAACGTCTATATGCCTTGCCTCTGATTCCCTTAATTCCAAAGTTCTTACAGAAAGAAATCCAGTTGAAGAGCAAAGTAATCTTTATTCCTCCTTATTGGCCTTGACAGATATGGTTCCCCTTTCTTTGGTCTTATCTGATGCAAAAACCACGGACTCTGGACCTAGCTCCACACCTTCTATTTCATCTGGATGGTTTGATTCACCCGAACATTCTGAACCTCAGCCTGACAGCTTGGTTCCTCCAGTTCCACTAATTGCCAGGCAGACAGATCTTTCTTCCCCACTAAGTCATATTCTGTTAGCTTCCCATAAGCCATCCACCCATAAACTCTACACTAGCAAATGGAAGAAATTCACCTTTTGGACTAGAGAAAGGGACATTGATTCCTTCATGGCTCTTACTGACAAAATTCTAGACTTTTTAGCTTTCCTTTTCAATACAGGAGCTTCCCTCTCAACTGTTAAAGTCCAGCTAGCTGCCATTTCCAACTTTCATAACAGTTTTGAAGAATATTCCTTGGTTTCTCACAGACTTTGCAAGGCCTTTCTAAAAGGAATTCTGTTATAAAACCTCCTTGTAAGGATCCTAACCCACCTTAAGATCTCAATTTCGTCTTACAGGCATTTGTACGATCACCCTTCCAACCATCCGCTAACTGTGAGTTAAGAATTTTTTATCCTGGAAAATGCTATTTTCAGTGGCTATAACTTCTGCCACAAGAATTTCAAAACTGCAAGCCTTATCGTGTAAACGTCCTTACCTCATTTTCCATAAAGATTGAGTTTCCTTAAGGACAAACCCTTCCTTTCTACCTAAGATTATGTCAGATACCAATATAAATCAGACCATCAATTTGCCAGTTGTATTTCTCAACTTTTCAAATAAAAGTGAATACTGTTTACATTTATTAGATGTTCACAGACAGTTGCATTCTTACTTACATACAACAAAAGAGATAAGGAAATCTGATTACAGTTTTGTCTCCTTTTCAAGTACAAGACTTGGTAGACTAATGAACAAGGTTACCTTAGCCAGATGGCTCAAAGATTTTATTTAATTTGTCTGCCACAGAAGCAAAATTGATTTGCCTGATCCTATAAAAGCTCATTCTACAAAAACTGTGGCTACTTCTACAGTTTTCCAGTTTTCAGCTTCAATGGATGATATACATGCAGCAGCAACCTTGGCTACTCCACACACCTTCCTCATTCATTACAAATTGGATTTGGTCTCCAGGGGAAGAGACTCATTTGGTTCTATGGTACTCAGGAATATACTTCCATGAATCCTCCCAAGATCAAAGGTAGCTGGGGACTCTGTCCCATCAGTCAAAGATAAATTAAGATTGACAACATTGGATAAGGAAGTTATGTACTCACCATAATGTTCCATCTGTGTTGTCCATCTTCATTTATCCTTGACTCCCCTCCCTCCTTCCCCCTGCCCTGATAGTTCCCCTTCACAAGATCGAGTTACTGAAAGCTCAAAATTCAGAAGCACGAGCCCAGAATCTCGAGTTTCAGTAACTTGAAATTGTGACGGGAAGAGAAGCAAACAAAAAAAAGAAAAACAAGTTTACTTACAAGTATGCAGAAGGCCGAGTCCCCCTGCACTCCCCCTGCTTAAATATATCAGCTCCGTGACCGCACTATAGCAGAGGAATGGAAATTCTCCAGTTGTGCACTTCTGCATACAGCGCAGAATGGGAGATTTCCCCTCATCCCCATTGTAGTGCAATCTCGGAGTTGGTATATTTTAGGGTTCAGGGCATTGTAAAGACATTTTTGGAATGTCTTTTTGGTACGCTTTAGAATTTCGAGTTGCTGAGCTTGAGATTTTGGCCTCGAGCTTCTGAATTTCGAGCTTTCAGTAACTCGATCTTGTGAAGGGGAAGCTATATATATACATATATATATATATATATATATATATATATATATATATATATATATAGATAGATACACACATATACACTGTCTGTATATACACAGTGTATATTATAGGTTCATAGGTTGGTACTAGGCTATCAGCCCTAGGGCCTATACAAGCCTAGCCATAACAATCCCCTGGCTATTTCTTCCCACATTATTTACTTTCCTGGACCCCTGTCTAGCAGGGCGACTGACGTGATCCCTGGGGTGAATTTCCTTTCTCCCATCCAATCGTCAAGGTTCCTCTTGAAGAGGTCCAAAGAGGCACTCTGCTTGACATGTGTGTGTGTGTGTGTGTGTGTGTGTGTGTGTGTATATATATATATATATATATATATATATATATATATATATATATTCGGGCAGCACAGTGGTGCAGCACAGCAAGAGGTTCTCCGGTTCGATTCTCGGCTGGGGTGCCTTCTGTGTGGAGTTTGCATGTTCTCCTGTGTTGGGTTTCCTCCGGCCTCCCACATTCCAAAAACATGCATCTGGAGCATTTCTCCCCGGGCCTCCGCTGAAAACAGGCTCTGTGGAACCTAGTCGGACATTCCCGGTCAACAAATGTTAAATAAAAATAAAATAAAAATAAATATATATCTACACTTTATTACTGATTAGTTATAAAAGGTTCCAGATATAGCCTTATTTTTCTGTCATACTGTTTTTCTGCAAACTCGAGAGTTTTTGGTCACCATGAGCTGTAGTAATGGATCCGAACTAAAGCAACTAGTCAAGGATAAATGAAGATGGATTTCAGACCATAATGCAATTACATTTGAAGTTCTGCTGAATTCCAACAACAACATCTTTATTAAAAGGATTTCTGCTTATATAACTAATATGAAAGAATTCAAATAATTATTTAATAACAAATTCAGTCTTTTCTTTAAATTAATCGTACAGGTAATACCTCTGAAATATTTCTATGAGCTTCTTTAAAAGCATATTTATTTGCTAAAATAATGTGCTGGTAATCTTTGAAAAGGTAACAACAGGACAAGAAATCGGTAGGTTTACAAGAGAAAATTGATAAATTAAAAGTAGATAGTCAAAAAGAAAATAACTTATTAGAAGAAATAAATGAAATAGTAAATATCTAGAGATTTTACATTATAAAACCATGATTAATTTAGAAAAGATTAATATAACTAATTATTCTATAACTCCAAAATCCATGCATAAACTAGTTATTAGAACAAAAGCAGTTATTAAATCTAATCATATCAGAGAATTATATTCTCCTTGTAGTAAAAAAAGGTTACTGAAATAGAAGACAGTCTGGCTGAATTTAGATCTCGTTTTAATAAAATTAATTGACATAAACCAACAATGGATATGCAAGATGTAATTACAGCATTTATAAAAAATTATACTAAAAATAGTCTATCGGAGAATCAACTGAAATTAATTGATAAGCCTGTTTCTATGTCTGAAATCAAAACTCAAATTAATAATTTAAAGCCCAATAAAGCCCCTGATGGTATAATACTTAAACTATATAAAATAATGTCCAAAGAAGCTTTGACTATTTTACTGGAAGTAGTCTTAGTAGTTTAAGGTCAAGCAAAGGTTCCACCATCCTGGAAATACACTGTTATATCTGTAATTCTAAAAGTTGACAAAGAGTCAACACAATGTTCTTCATATAGGCCAATTTTATTATTAAATATAGATTATAATATATTCACGGCTATTTATGTTTGTAGAATAAAACAAATTCTTCCTATTTTGGTAAATAATGATCAGGATGGCTTTGCATTAAACAGAAATACATATGACAATATCAAAAGAGTAGTAACAATAATAGATTATGCTAATTATACAAAAGAAATAATAACTTTAGTTGGTTTAGATATCATGTCAATAGTGCATTTGATTCAGTTAATTGGGATTATCTTTTGTTGGTTCTGAAGGAATGTAATTTTTCCAGTGATTTTTTACAACTTATTAAACTTCTCTATGAAAAATTCCCTTGCTTACATCAAAATAGGTTTATATACCTCTCAGTCAATTAAAATTTCTAAAGGAAGTAAAAAAAGGTTGTCCTCTGTCACCATTGTTCTTTACTCTAATTATCGAACCCTTTGCAAATTATATAAGATCACATATAGATATTAAAGGCATACAGATAAATCATTTAACCTTTATTCTGTTCAATCTGAATTATTGCAATTCCTCCCTTAAGGCACTATTTAATGCAATAGACCTCTTTCAGAAGAAGTTAGGACTTAGCTTTAATGAAAATAAAACTAAAATATTGCTAATGAATTCTAATACTACTAAAATAGACAAGACATTTTCTAACTACATTGTAAAAGATAAAAAAATACTTTCTTAGAGATAATCTTAACAGGCAATGTTAAAAAATAATAACTCTTAATAATAATAATTTAAATTCCATAAAACATATCCTTAATAAATTGAATAAGTTCTTTTTTACCATGGAAGAGAGACTTTCTTTGATTAAGATGATTATTCTATCTACAGTTTTATATATATATAATACAGTCTTTATTTCTCCCTCCCCAAAAAAATAATATAAAAGAATATAATTCCCTGTTCCTGAAATTTATATGGTTTCCTAATAAACTAGGTTGGCTTTAAATCAAACATTGGAGATTGGGCATAGGGTGGTATTGGAGTTCCAGATTTAGAAATATATTCATTATCGTCAATTACTAAGACAATAATCTATTGTTTAAATAATAATTATCATGCTAAGTGGAAAGAGATTCAGGAAAACATTTGGTGTAAATCAAATCATTTGATAAAATCACATCATTCTAAAATACTATTTAACAATTTTCACTGAATACTAAAAGACTATTTTCAGAAAGTAAAAATAAATCAGTGAATTCCTATTATATAAACACAATGTTAGTTACCTTTAAGAATTTTATTTACAAGAATTCGGAATATAAAGTATGTATCTTTTTATTCTTTTCCATAGCTTACACTCAAAATAATATTAATACATTCGATCTGTCGACAATGATCACATTTAAGGATAAAAATTTGATAAATTGGTATCAGTTGTTGGATAGAGGGAAATTACAAAATGTTGACCATATTATCGATATGTTTGATTTAAGCAAAGATATGTGGTTAGAAATTCAAAACTGTAGACAATTAGTTGAACATAAAATTATTTTAATGCAACCAACAGTGAGAAACTCATACCCTAACTTTATTGATTTTTCAACTGTACTGATATTCCAGAATACAATAGGGAAATGATTGCTAATATATATATATATATATATGATTAGGGATTCAATAAAATACTACAAACAAAATTATTGGAATTACTTTAGACTCATTAACAATAATTCCCCAAGTGAACCTGACAAAAATAATACTTCTATCATAAAAACAAATTGCTTCCTCATTAAAATGGAGAATATTCTTTTGAAAGTTCATACACAGAACTTTCATTAAGCCACACAAAATTAAATTAATGTATAAAAAAGATATAGGTTGTTGGAGATGTAAAATGAATATTAAAGCTGACTGGCAATATATGTTTTTTAATTGTATAAGGCTTAAACCATATTGGGACAACATAAATTATTTTTACAGGCTATCTTCAATGATAAATTTATATTAACTAAATATTTAATTTTATTAAATACTCCAATTCCTACATGTGTCAAGAGAACACAATATTCTTTTTATGGAGCATTCTAGCAATAGCAAGGAAGGTTAGTACCAAGAATTGGAAAAATGAGTGTACCCCATCCATGAAGGAATTCGTAAACATTGCATCTGAAGTATGTCGACTTGAACTGATCATGATCAAGACAAGAACTTCCAGAGTTACTTCTTCATATAACACAGGTTGAAATTTAAAGAACTGTTGGAAAAACAAGCTTTAATAATTAATTGATTACACTTCTTATTTGATTTTATTGAACTTTGTTGTATAAGTAGACACCCTTGTAAACAGTTGTTTTGTTGTTTTTATATAGTTGTTTTCTTCTTGTTGTTTTAGTTATGTAATTGCATTTCTAATGATATGCGTTATTGTTTTGATGCTAAAATCTTTAATAAAAGCATTTAAGAAAAAAAAATCGTACTTGATTCCCTCATACAGGATTATGTTCCTGGGATGTTAACTAGACACCTCGCTTCAAAGAAATTTTCTTCCACAGGAAAAAAATAGATCTTTAGTTAGGTCTATTTCTATTTTTTTTCCATGCAGACTTCAGTCACTGCTAGGGAATACCTCTGGATTTTGGCTCTCATGGTATCTATGATTCTCGTGATATCCCTGGCAAGCCTCCACATGAGAAAGATACAGTGGTATATGAAATCTCTATGGTCCAAGCATCAACACCCTTTATTTTTTCAGTTCCCACTACTGGGATTTGTCAGAAAATAAATCACGTGGTAGAGACAGCAGATATCCTTAAATCAAGGTCTCCCCTTTACCCTCCCTGCTCCAAAGCAGTCAGCCACCACAGATGCTTCAGACATTACTTGGGGAGGATACACCAAGGGCAGATGCAAGAACATAAATATCAAGGAGATGCTTGCCCTGATCAAGCAACTCAATTCCCTGAACCATCTTTGGTCCTCAAGACCTCTTCAGGTGGTTACTGACAATACCACAGTGATGTGGTACATCAACAAGCATCCTACATTCTGTCAGAGCAAAACTGTGTGGCAGACAAACTGAACAGGACCAGGACAGACCCTCACAAATGGAACCTACATCTGGGGGTCTCCCAAGATTTGATCCATCTGTGAGGAGTTCCTCAAGTAGGCCTCTTTGTCTTTTCTCTGAACAATCAACTGGCAAAATTCTGTCCCAGGACTCCCAAGCAAGAAGGCCTGTAAGACAGATGCCTTTTCTTTTCTTTTCTTTGGACAGGAATGTTTCTGGATGCCTTTCCACTGATAGCCAGGGTAGTTCTGAAGATTCAGAAGGAGTTCTCCAGTATCATTGTGGTGATTCCCTTCTTACCCAGGCAGCCATGGTTCTTCCTTATTTTGGAAATGGCCAAGGGCAGTTACCACAAGCTTCCTCACAGAATGGTCCTACTAACACAAGAAAAGGGGTGTTTGGTACACCCTGACATCAATTATCCTCATTTGACTGCCTGGATGATAGGGTCTTAATACCTTTAAGGCACATGTCTTCTGAGGATGTGCAACAGATACTAATGGAGGTAAGAAAGCTTGCTACTAGAAAATCATATATTAGCAAATGGAAAAGGTTTTCTAGTTGGTGCCAGTAACATAACCGACACCCATTCATGGCTAGTTGTTCTTTGGTTTTACAATATTTGTGTGAGTTACTATCCTACAACCTTTCTTATTCCTCTGTCAAGGTTCATTTATTGGCCATTTCAGCATGTCTGCTCATGGTTTCTCCTCTTTCAAGGCAGTTGCATGTCAAAATGCTCTTGAAAAGGGTTTTACATAAGAGGCCTCCAAGTAAACCAGTAGCCCTTCTTGGGAATCTTAATTTTGTGTTAGAGAAACTAACACTTGCTCCATTTGAACCAGCTAATTTGGTTGACTTGAGGTTCTTAGCATGGAAAACAGTTTTATTGATTGCTCTGACCTCTGCAAGAATGGTGTCTGAGCTGCACGCTCTTCTGGTGAGTCAACCGTACCTCATTTTCCACAAGGACAGGGTTTCTTTATAGGATCATAGGAAGTTACTAGGCTATTGGCCCTGAGGCCCTTACAAGTCTAGCCAAGAATTTGGGCCGATGTTCCAACAAGTCAGCACCCTATGCCACTGTCCAGCAGGGACATAGGTGAAATCCCAGGGGTGTGTTTTCTGTTCTCCATCCAGTTATCCAGGTTGCACTTAAAAAGGTTTAATGAGGTACTCTGTTTTACATGGAGAGGGAGTCTATTCCACAAAAGGGGGAGTGTGTGGGACACAAATCTGTCCCACCAACAAGTCCTATTGATGCCACTGACCAGGTTGAGGTCTCACATGTGGGTTATTTGAGTGGAGCTTGACTTGCGGATATGCAGCAGTCCCATGGGGGTGGTCTTAGATTGCTTTGTATGCCAGACAGAGGTAATCTCTGAGGAGTATATAGGAGACTGAGTAGAGTGACAGGGCTTTTAGAACTAATCCTTCTTTTATGGCTAAAGTGGGATCCGAGTTTACTTTAAGTCTTAAGTATCCATCTCCTCATTTTCTTTCTTGAAACTAAAAATGAGGGAGAAAGGATACTCCACAGCTTGGATGTCCACAGACAACTCAGGTACTATCTCCACATAATTAAATCTTTCAGATCATCAGATCAATTTTTCATTTCTTGTGAAGGTAAGAAGAACGCATAACTGGTGTTAAAACAGACTATTTTTAAATGGTTGTCTAAGGTTATTATCTTTTGTTATACTCACCATGGCAAATCTATTATAGACAGGGTCGAGGTCTACTCTAAAGGACCTTGGATTCTTCTATGGCTTTTTGGAAAGGGTTGAATTCTAGAAATATTCTAGAAGCTGCTACTTGTTCCTCTCTACATACGTGGATTCTTCTATGGCTTTTTGGAAAGGGTTGAATTCTAGAAATATTCTAGAAGCTGCTACTTGTTCCTCTCTACATACTTTTACAAAGCACTATAAACTGGCTTACTTCTCTAGGTCAAGATCATGCTTTGCTAGGACCATTCTCTAGGTCCTCCTGGACCCTTCTCTTCCACCTCCCATATATAGTTAGGCTACTGCAGCAATGATCAATATGAGGAACATAGCACAGCTGTGTAAGTTGAAGTTATCGTCACAGTAGATGTTCAAATGATCACAGCTGTGGTAGCCACTCCCTCCCTCCATCCCCTTTGTATTTTGATGTTTTTTATGCCAGGGTATGGGCATTTTTTTTGTTATTCCTAGCTTTCTCCTTTCAGGGCTCAGCCTCCCTCTCTCTGGTGGCATTCATGCCCAAATTTGTTTTTTTGTCAGCTCAGCTTGAACTGCTTGACAGCCTGGGTGCATGGAAGGTGCCCTGAAGCTTTGGAAGCTAGCAGGCTGTTATATCCTTGGCAGGATATAACCCATATAGCTAAGGCTACTGCAGCAGCGATCATTCAAACTTCTACTGCTATGGTAATTTAAACTTACACAGCTATACTTTCAATGCCACTTTCCTACTTTATTAGGCAGTCATGCCTGACTGTTACAGGTCTTCTCTCACACAGTCCATCCATCTCTTTGATGGATGCTCTCATTTCCTCTTACTTTCCTCCTGCTTCTCTCAAATCTTCATCAGATTGTCTTCTTCTTTTCTGCACATGTGCCTGAACTATTGTAATGTACTCTCTTTGACCTGCAGTTTGAGTTACTTTGGCTCCTGCCCTGTTATTCTCATGTGTTTATCTGTCCCACAGCATGCATCCTACCACCAGTTCTGGGCACTTCATCTCCATCATTTCTTGCGTCTTCAGCTGATCTGCCTTTTCTGCCTAGGTACAGTATCTGTACCATACAGTGGTGCTGGTTGCACCACTGTTCTGTACAACTTACTTTTCAGCTTCTTTGCCATGTTTCTGTCATACACTACCCCTGACACTATCAGTTGGCAGCAACCCCCCTGGAACTGTTAACCTGTTCCACTATGTTCACTTCTATATCATTTCTTAGCTTCTTCTGATTTCCACATTTGCTGTCATTACAACTGGCTTATCTGTACCCAGTTTTATCCTGTGTGCCTTCAGTTTTGCATTCCATTCCCCTATTCATTGTTGAAATTCTTGTTTAGAGTCTTCTTGTAATGCCACATTATCTGCATACAGCAAATTTGTTGATCTGTCTACTACTCTGTGTATTTGTTTATCAAACACGTTTTTCAGAAATTTCATGCAGTGTGACAGGAGTCTGATACCACTGTACTGCCCTCAGTTGTGGGTGACCCCTTTCCCTGACTTCATTTTCCTTACTGTTATTCTTATTTCTTCTAGGACTGGCTCCTGACACAGTCTGAGATTAAAGAAGGGGAGGAGTGTGTGTGTGTGTGTGTGTGTGTGTGTGTGTGTGTGTGTGTGTGTGTGTGTGTGTGTGTGTGTGTGTGTGTGTGTGTGTGTGTGTGTGTGTGTGTGTTTAATTCACAAGATGCTGGAAGTACTCCTTCTATCTGCCTTTGAAGTCCTGTAGACTGGTGAGCAAATTGCTGCTGACATCCATTATGAAAGGAGTCTGACTATCTTTCTTTCTTTGCCTTGTAACGTGATAGTGTTTCTTTGTGCCATCTACTGAGTCATTTTCCAGAAGCTGGTAGGGTGCATATGATGCCTTGTTCTTTGCTACTGCAGCTCCTCTCATAGCCTCTTTGTTAACCAACCAGTATTCCTTCTTAGCCTGGTCTGTCTTTTCGATCTCCCATTTTTTCCTGCACTCCTTCATGTTGATGGCTGCCTGGCTTTTACATTCCATCACCAGCTTTCCTTAAGTATCGTGCTTCCATGCATATTCCTCATACATGCTGTTTTGAGGGGTTCCTATTAGATGACTGAAGATGCATTCTACTGAATGTGTCTTCGTCGAACTTAAAACAACAAAAAAGCAAAATAGCGAAGTGGCTTTTAAGCGAATTCTTTCCCAGGGAAAGAATTCACTTGGCCGCTTCCGTTACTTTGCCATTTTTGGCACAGTAGTGCAGTCCCGGAGTCTCGGAGTTGGTATATTTAAGTACGGGGGTGTCGGGGGTGAAGCCCCCCACTTTATGTATTCTTTCAATTTTTTTTTTTTTTTTTTTTTTGGAACAGCGATTTTTTTCCTTGGGAAAAAAAATAAAAAATCACTGTTCTGAGCTTTCGAGATTGTAAGCTTTCACTTACATGGGGTCAATATTTATTGTTTGCTTTTTTAAGCGTTTGGCGATATAATATAGACCCGTTTTGAGGCACTGACCTTCTTCTTCAAATCCTCCTATTTCCTCTTCTTCCTTAGGTGTTACAGCCCTGAGTAAGTCCTTGAACTTATGTGCTTCCTCTCCAGCCAACTCCCATGTATCTTTTATACTTATCTTACCATTGCTTGCAGCTGATTGTGACAGCTAAAGGTTTATGCTGTGGGCCAACTGTTCCACTGGGGATGACTTTGCAGTCACCGATTCCACCCCAGTGCCCTTTACTTGCTGAGAGGAAGTATATTTAAGTTACATGTTGGCTGCCACTCTTGTTTGTGACTGTTTCTCTTCCTGTTTCATGTTTTGGCCACCATCAAGCCATTTGTCAGACAGAAATCTTTAATGGCCTATCCTTCCTTATTCCTGTTGTCCCACCCATGTGGACCCTGACAGTCCTCATATCCTGTCCTGTCTGTCCTGACATCTGCATTCAGGTTATTCATTATCAACATCTATTCATGATGTCCTGCTTGATCTAGAATGTCCTGCAACTGCTGTCTGAATGCACTCTTTTACTTACTATCACAACCCTGCTGGTGGGCATAGGCTGAGATTATGAATAGTGCCCTATCATTACAGTTAATTGCCATGAGTCTGCCACTATTTCTGATGACATTCCTCACTGTCTTCTAAAGCATGTCTCTCTCTCCCCAATTCCCACACCATTTCTAACCTGTCCTCCTCCTCCTGAGTAGATGTCCTGTCTCCTCCTTACCATCATTTTATCTATTTCCAAGCTTCATTCTATTATTGACCCTATAGTGAGTGTAGCAATAGTTCATGTTTGGCAGGTTGACTGATTTTACATATAGCTTTTCACTCAACAGAGCTATCCCAGGTAACCCAAGCTGGCCAACAGGACACCAGCCACCAGTAGCTTATTGGCTTAGGGCTGCTTCACTTTATGGGGTGCACACTGGCAAAGAGTGTCACATACACCCCTCCCACCATCAGCATGGGTCCCTGATATAGATAGGTTTCTCAATCCACACAAACAAATAATCTAGAGCCAAATTGTACACAGCCAGGCAGGTAACACTAACATGGCATACAGTCTGTGATCTATGTTCTCTTATGTGGAGGATATCTAGAGACTACTGCCCAAAGTGGTTGGTCTACACAATTCTACCTCAGATAGACACCATCTAGAGTCTGTGCTGCTGCTGCTCACAACTCTATTGTTGGGTGAGTTTGAGGTGGAAACTTGTGTTTTTTGGAAGAAACTCCACAGATACACAGGTAGAACATGCAAACTCCATTCAGGCATTGGCTGAAGTTCAGGATGGAACATTCTACCTTGTGCATTGGAAGCAAATACATTAACCATTATGCCAGTTGGTTTGATAAACCTAAATGAGCAGCTGAACCTTAAATCTGTGGGATGGAAAAGTAAATGGCATAATGAAGTGTCTATCTCTAAAAGGAGACTTCCTTACCCTTAGACATTTAATTAAAACTTCATACCTGTTACAGCCTAACAGGGCTATCAAATTTTTGGACAACTTGTAGGAATATATAGATGAAGTTAAAACAAATACTGTTCACTAACTAAAGTAAACAGGGTGAAACTAAAACAAAAGTGTAAGTACTTATAACTACATATATGGAAACAAAAATATAATAAAACCAGAATGTTGCTGTACAAGCTAAGTGGGAATTATAACCTTTGTAGAGAAAAGCATACATAAACTTATAACTATATGCAAAGTGGAGTATAAAATAGATGTGTGGAACCAAAAGTATACAGTAAGTCCAAAAACCTAACATTTGGGTCCATTAACTCTCTGCAAATCTGACAATTGACTGAAATGTAGTCATTCAAATCTGGGAGATTGTATGCATCTAATCTGATTTACCACCCAAGTTCCTTAATCTTCAGACTGGTATTAATATCTCCAACAGCAGTCTCCAGGACATGAAAGATTGAGTCAAATGGGTGCCATATATAGTTCGATGATTCCTCAACAAAGTATATATATGCATGCTGGTAAATTCTCTTAGCAGGTTTCTGGATACTCTTGCCATCATATAAATTGTCACAAACTTTGCAGGATGCCATATAAACCACATGAGGTGAGAAAAACTGAAACAGATATATATGATCTGTTGTAGGAAGGATGCAAGTAAGAATCATTATTGCTCAGATGCAAAAATTGCGGAAACCACATGAGAAACTGCCAATGTTGGGGTGTATGGTACCTTTCAGAAAAATCTACTGTTTCTATCATTTTAATGCATGACTCAAGGACTATTACCAAGTGAGGTGCAAAGGGACACATTCTTCTTGATTGTGTTCCAGTTTTTTAATGACAGCTTCCCTATTTACCTTGGTTTCAACAAAAAATGGAATTACCATTACTTTGCTATATTTGTTCAGAATTAATTCCCACTGAAAACAGCTAAACTGTGCAGCTGATGTGGTTTTGAGCATCTCAGTTCATCACTTTCTTGGATAATGGGATCATATATATCAGCAGCTTGTTTTCTTGTTTTTCCTTCAGTCTTCCCTTCAAAAATTCAAGTTTGAATTGTTTAATGTTGTTCTAAAAAATATTCAGATTGGTGGTGATCCTGGGAATCCTGAGATCTTGTGATGTAATCACATTTTTCTACATGCGAGTGTGGTGCATGCTCTTTGTATGAAGATAATTGCTGACTCTGATGAGTTTCCTAAAGAAGTTTGCGTGTAGCATTAAGTTTCTAGGCAATCTGAAATCCACCATGTCTAGAAAGGAATTCTTGTGCAGGTTAGAATGTAATGTAAATATGAGGAATTCTGTGAAACTGTTGATGTACTTATGGAATCTGGGCAGCCAAGAAAGGATCGGTACTTACATATTATCGCAACCACATTCCAAACAACTCGAAATGTAAGCAGCGATGGCCATAGCTGTCAACCTTTCCTTTCTAAAACGAGGATCACTGCCTCATGTAAATTCATACCTCAACATATTAGCTCAAGGAATCTGGACAAAACCATACATAATTGTGGGACGAAGGGCCAAAAATAGGGATAGACTTTAAACAGAGCTCATACAAACTTAGAAAGTAGCTAGAATAACATATCTTGTGTTACAATGTATTTTCTAAATGGTATGAAGTCAGAAAATCAAGTGTGTGTCATTATGTAGTAATTTTATTCCTCAGATTATCCAAGCGATTAGCCAGAAAACAATTTCTGAGGAACAGACCACATTTTTGAAGCGAAAATCTGGACATACTCCGAAAATTCATACAGTTAATGTGGCAGAGTGTCTTCTACTGGCTCTGTTACTCCAACTCACAATTCCACTACCAAAACACCATCACGGCAATTATGCAGACATTTGCAGCCGAATCTCCCCAGTACCTGTCTCACTGTTCCCACCACATCCACTTGTTTCCTTTCCACTGTACACGCCTACACTTTTACCTGCTGAATGTATCGTTATAACTAACTCAAAACAAAAAAATGAATAAAATAACAGAGGATGCAGGAATAAAAGAACCTCCATTTAATGTTCAAATTGAGTGTGTTTGTCCACAGTACAAGGACTTTATCACTTGTACGAAAATACTGTACTGCAAAGAGCAGAATGGAAAAAAAAACGAGGCGGTACGAATGTGGTTGCAATAATACGCAAGTACCAAAGGATCTCTTTCCAACAATATCAATAAAGCAGTAGGAACATAGAATGTCACTTCTGTAAGGGTATTCAGTTTCCATTTTCCTATGCATGCAGATCCTGACTGGAATATTACTAAAGTGTGTGCTAGACAACACCTTTTCAGATTTAAGGGACATCTTTTGAAGCTGACAACTGAGGTAGTAATGGTGGCAATTAAGGCTTCCAGGTCTGCAAATGTGGTTCTACGTAATTATGGGTGGATGAAGGGTTAGGGACATGTGGTAATGCTATTTGGTGGATGATGGATAGCAGGATTAACAAACCAGATTGATGAATGTATTGAAGGATGGGAGCTGACAGTAGAACTTACAATGCTCATTGTAAGACATGATTTAGCAGATATAATAGCTTCAAAGTAAGCAATGTCTTTTATTTTCCAAAACTATTTTGACTGGGAGGCCATTGCAGAAAGTTTGAAATGCAAGTAGTACAATTTTACTTCTTTTATTTCAGGTTTACTTATTTGTCTTAAAGAAGGGAATGTTTTTATGATATTCAGTACTTTTACATGTTTTCATTGTTTCTAGGATTTATTTCTGTTTTAGGATTTGTTTGAGTATGGTGACCATGGACAGTAATGACTGTTAACCCCTTTTTATATTACTGTGAAGTGTTAGCCTATGTGATCTCATTGGCTGTGTATTAAATGTTTTCAGAGCTTTGGCTAAGTCAGTGGTTTGATGGAGTAAGGAACATGTCAACATTATTAATGTCAGAAAGAACTACTTCTTTGATATTGATCTTGCACATATTCTAATGGGAGTGAGTTGAGGGCCTTTGCATGATAGAGCAGACTGAATTGGGAGATGGTTATTTACAGCTAATAAATGTTTCATTTCTTTTATTTTTGTTGAATGGTTGTTATAATTAGTTCTATGATAGAATTTCTTCTGGTGAAAGACTTGAGATCTAATGGGGAAGTTTACCAGTTGTGAGAGGTTGTTTTGATTTGGTTATCTTTTATGGAAACATCAATTATGTTGAAGTCCCCTAATTATGATGTTGTTTCTGTTAAAAAGTTTCAATTTATTCTGCACTGTATGTAAAAGATATTTGTAGTGGATTGAGAGGCAATATGTACCACAGCAATAAACCGTTAACACGGTAGCTACTATTTAGGGAGATAATGATCTAGTTTGGAGCAGTCTCAGTAGCTGTGGTGTTAAGTTCAGTAAGTAATGATGTAATTGTAAGGTTTTTCCTGACTAGTAACATTGCAATCCCTCCTGTCTTGTGATGTGGGCAGTTATTTAGATATATTTGAAAATTATTATTTAAAAAAAGAGGAGCAAATGCAGTTTTTGAGCCACGTTTCAATGATAATAAATATGCATTTTTTTAAATTTTACCCAAGAATTAAAAAGAAATTATATTCTTACCATAGCGTTCCATCTGGGCTATCGATCTTCATTCATTCTTGACTTGGCTGTTATAACAAGCTTGCACCAGCCAGAAACTCTCGAGCTAAGGTTACTCATAGTGTCTCTCTTCCCTTCCCTTCCGATTGAGTTTGAGCATAGAAATCAAAAAGCAGAAGTTTTGTCTGAGCAACTGCCCTACTACTGAACCAGGACTAGTTCCAGACCACCAGGAGCCTTTGGAGGGGGTAGGAGGGTGGGATGTCAAGAATGAATGAAGATCAACAGTACAGATGGAATGTTATGGTAAGTACATAACTTCTTTATCTGATGTTGTCAATCTTAATTCATTCATGACAGTTGGGACAGAGTCCCTAGATACTTTATGTCCCAGGAGGCCCTATGGAAGGATATTCCTGAGCCCCATAGAACCAAAGGATGCTCTTTCCCTGGAGACCATATCCAATTTATAATGAGTGATAAAGGTATGAGGGCAAATGTCATTCATGGAGGCTCTAGAATGAAAGGCCACCGAAGTGCAAACTGACCTGGTAGAGTGAGCCTTGACGTTAATTGATAGACTCATTTTATTTTGATGATAAACAAAGGTAACACAATCTCCCGACCATTTTGACAAAGTGACTTTGGAAACTGGTTTGTCAAGTCAAGGACCTGAAAAGGACAGGAACTGTTGGTCGAATTTTCTGAATGATTTCATTCTGTATTGTCTGTGTACATCCAACAAATGCAAACAATATTCTCCCTTGTTTGAAAAATTTGGGAAGAAAAGTGGCAGGTCAATGGGTTGGTTAATATTTGAGTCTGAAACAACTTTGAGTAGAAAGAAGGGGTTAGTCCTAAGTGGTACTCTCTCTTTATGAAAAATGATGCATGGGAGCTTTACACACAAGGCCTGCAATTCTGATATTTCCCTGACTGAAGTGATGGCTACCAGGAATGAGGTCTTCCAAGATAAAAAATTTATATCACAGGTGGCTGCTGGCTCCAAGGGCTGATGAGTCAAAGTTTGTAAGACTAACGTCAAATTCCAAGGTTCACTGGGCTCTTTAAAAGGTAGCTTTAAATGCATAACTCTAGGAAGGTTTTGTAGAGGCAGTGAGATATCAGGGAAAAATCATCAAAGCCATTATGGAAATTTAAAATAGCCACCAAATGAACTCTAATAGTAGAAGCTGAAGCTTCTGATTGGAGTAAAGTTGACAAATATTCCATCACTTTATTAATCGAGGCTGAAAATGGATCAAGCCCTTCTCCTTCAGATCATATCACAAATCTGTTCCATTTACTAAGATGAAGTTTCCTGATGGATGGTTTATGGGAAGCCAGAAGTATCTTTTGTACTGGGGAAGATAGATTATTCTGCCTTGCAATTACTGGAAGTGGCGGTACCAAGTGGTCAGCTTGAGAGTTGGTAGGTTGGGATGGACCAGCCCCTGTGGATGAGACAGGAGTCCGGGAGTTGGGTCCAGAGTCCACAAACGGTGACCTAGGTGAGGCCAAAGAGTGGGAAACCAGACTACATGGGGCCAATAGGGTGTAATGAGGATCACTTTGCTTCGCAACCGTTGTGCTTTCTTCAAGTAGTGGGGTATTAGTGGAATGGGAGGGAAAGGCATTAAGCAGTCCCGAGGTCCAATTGTGCAGAAGAGCATCTCTTGGGGACTCCCCCCAGGGAGGATTAGGGTGAAGTAGCTGCTGCATTTGTGGTTCGTGAGAGATGCAAACAGATTGCAGCAAGGCTGACCCAAGTGATTAAAGATCTATGTCACTATTTTGGGATTGAGAGACCACTTATGAGGCAGGAAAATGCATTTGCTCAGTTTGTCAGTAATCACATTGGAACTCCCAGGAATGTATGTTGCTGTCAGAAAGCAGTTGGAAGCGATCGCCCATTGCCATACTCTCATGGCTTCCCGACATAATGGATAAGATCTGGTTCCTCCCTGTTTGTTGATGTACCAGACGATGCATATGTTGTCTGATTGGATAGCAATTGTCCCCGACGGAAGGGCAGATTGGAATTGCTTGCAACGCTAAAAGCACCACCCTCAGTTCTAGGATGTTGATATGCAAATTGTCCTCTAAGTGGAACCAAGTGCCTTGGACTGTCTTTCCCTGAAAATTCCCCCTCCCCCAACTCCATCAAGGATGCATCTGTGGTCACTATGGCCTTGGACTGAGGGAGTGAAAAAGGGTGACTCCATAACTCCTCTTCTGTCCACCAATTCCGATCCTGCTTGTATCAATTTGTTATGCAGATTGGATAAGACATGGGGTGTGTTAACAGAGACCACTGTGATGCTAGGAGCCATTGAAGCAGTTTCATGTGGAATCTCACCAGGGGAACTAGGTGATTGTCACTGCCATTGACTCTAGTAGTTGTAAGATTAAATGAGCGGGGACTATGTCTTGAGAGAGTATCGCTTGGAGCTGTGACCTTAACCTTTGTAATCTTTGTAGAGGTAGAGCAACTAGACAGGATCTCATGTTGAATGTTGTTCCAATTAATTACAAGTTTTGAGTGGGTGTCAGATTTGACTTTTCTTTGTAATGCATAAGAGCTCTGCCAGTTCTAGAATGTAGTATAAGACGTGAAGCAGTAGATGCCTGGGCGGGTGGTAAGGAGCCAATCGTCTAAATATGGAAACGCCTGGAATCCTTGCAGTGTAAGATGAGCTGCTACCACTGCCATGCATTTGGTGAACACCTGAGGGCTGTGGTGAGATCAAAGGGCAGTGCACAAAATTGGTAATGATTGGCTCCCAGCAGGAAGTGGAGATATTTTCTGGAGCACTTGTCCATTTTTATCTGGTGATACACATCCTGAAGATCTATAGAGCACATCCAGTTGTCTTTCTCCAGAAAAGGAAGGATGGAATGAACTGTGACCATCCGGAATTTTGTCTGTTTGACAAACTTGTTCAAGATACTGAGGTCTAGAATCAGCCTCCAGTCCCCTGTCTTTTTTGGCACTAAAACGAATCTTGAGTAAAATCTGAATACTACTTGGTCTGGTGGGACTGTTTGGATGACTCTTTTTGTGAGCAGCTTTTGAATTTCTTGAGCTGTTGCATCCCTCTGACTGGGTGGAATGTTGAGGATTCGCCTTTGTGGCCTTGGATAAAAATCGAAGGGGATATGGTAACCTCTGGTAATTATTGTCTGCTCTGTTGTTATTGAATGCCAGGCCAAGTGGTGCAGAGAGAACTTTCCCCCTGACTGCCTCCAGAGGTAAGCAATTGGGCCATTCCTCAGGAGCGCTGATAGGGTTAACCAGATAAAGAATCTCTGGAACCCTGGTTATGTGGGCCTCCTCTGCTATGGGAGGGACATCTTCCTTATAAGTTCCCCCCTCTGCTCCAGGGAGAAAACTTGCCACGTGTGTCTCAAAAAGGCCTTTGGGACTTCCTGTACCACATCTTTCCACTCCTCTGATTCCTGGAATAGGGCTGTTGATGAGTGGAAAAATGTACACTCATGGCAGAAAGGGTCTTTATGTCCTTCTCACAGCTGGCTAATGTGTCTTTAACTTCTGGGTCAAACAACAAGGAAGCATCAATGGGAGTGTTGATGAAGGAAGAATTGAAGGGGTCTGCGAAGTCACACAAGCGCATCCAGGTGTGACGTTTCATGACAATGCCTATACCCGCTGCTTTGGCCACTCCTTCAGTTTATGTGGAATCAACTGCATGGAGGAGTTGGAGACAGATTCTAGGGTTGCAAGTTGGGAGGCAACCTTGTCATGTACCTCATCAGACACTGTCCTGCTAGGGTTCCTGAGAGTTCAGTGATCAGCTCCCTTTGAAGATGGGTAAAATGTGCCAAATAATTCAATGACAATATGACAAAGGTTGTTGAAGCATAAACCCGCTTCCCTAATCTGTCCAACATCCGAGACTCTCAGTTTGGAGGATGGACAATAGGATTCTCCTCTGCGAGTTCCGTCTTTGTGGCCGCCGCCACCACAGTAGCATCTATCACTAAACCTTTGGACCAGTGGGGTTAATCCTCTGGGTGGGAGAGTATTTTGTCAGGTCTCCGGGGAATTGGCTCCACAGTGTCAGGGGCCTTCTAAGCATGCTGCATGATCAGCTTGACTAATTCATCTGCAGGCAGGGTCACCCAGGAAGTAGAAAATTGGGCAAGGAAAGCCTGCAAGAAGACAGATTCCTCAGAGGAAGTGTTGGTGGGCTTCAGTCACCCCTCTGCTTTAAGATTTCTAGGATGTCTCCAAAGGAGACATCTTCAGGGGGTGACTGTGGTGACCCTTCCCCTTCATCAAAGTCTATATTCTCAGTGACAGATTCTTCCAGAGAATCAACTGCTTCCTCTTGCACAATCTCATCGGGGGGAGGTCTGAAGAGGACTCCGAAGAGAGGATACCCTGTGGTAGGGTGTCTTGCTGCTCCCATGCCTGCTTGCCTGCTGCTCCAATGTAGTACACTGTGACAGCTACGAACCAGAAGACAGATAAATATGACATTCTGACATCAAGGGTGCCAACTGTGAGCCTGCTGAGGTGAGCACTCTCTCCATAATCTGAAAGACAGGCCCGCCTTCAGAGGGATGGGAGCCCAGAACCGAGAAAGACAACCTCAGAACTGAGGTCATATCCCGCTCCAATGAGCCTGCCCCCAGAGAAGGAGCCATGAGAGGACTCAGAACTGTCAAAGCAGCTGGAACCATAGACGGCACCATGGAAAAAATTGATGCCATACCAGGGATTCTGGAGCCGGCAGCCAAGTCATGGTCCCATGGGTGGGTCAGGTCCAACTGAGCCGAGGTCCACAGAGTGGGCTCCGGCACCAAGGTGAGATCCACCATTGGTACTGAAGAAGCTGGCACCGGGAGAGGCATTGGCGTCGAGGGCTCCAAATCTTGCGGGGAAGTCGAAGGAAGAAGATAAGTTGAAGTCCATGGAGAATAAACCTCAACCCTGGGTGGGAGGGAGGTCCTAGATGGGGTTGGAATTCCTCTAACCACTAAGAGCTGATCCACCAGTCTAACAACATCAAGCTCAGAAAGGCTCCAGGTGGAACGAATAGACATTACCGAGGAAGATTCTGGACATTCAATAAAGGTACTGAGCTGCTGACCAACAAAAGGGTCAATGGAAGGGGAATATCTAGTCCTGGCTAAGGTTTCGACCTTTGGAACCTTAGCAAAAACTTGTGTTTGGGGTGGAAGTGACCAGTTTTAAAGGGGAAACTATTATTGGTGCTGAGAGGGTCTGCAGTACCATGGAAGGGGTCAGTACCATGGCAACTGTAGTCGGTTCCATGGAAAAAGATGGCACCATGGAAGGGGTCATAGACTCAAATGCCGAGACAGATCTCAGTGCCAATTTTGGTTGTTTAGGCTTCGGTTCCATGGAAACCTGACCTTTAGACAATTTTGGTTCATGTGACTGAGGAGACACTGGGATTGAATGGCTCCTCTTTTTTGCTTCTTTTTAGGAGGTTTTGACACCTCTGCCTCAGACAAAGCCTCCAAAAAGGGAGTTTTTAATAACCCCTTTAACATCAATTTGTTTATATGCCCTTCCAGGGTCTGGGCACTAAAGACCTTACATATCTCGCACAGAAGTTGGACTTGTAAATGTGGCACTCCTAAACAATACACACAGTAAAGATGCCCTTCGGAGTTGGTCATCTTCCTGCCACATTTGTCACATTGTTCAAATCCTGTGGTACCTTTTTTGTCAGCCATTATCAGATTATTCACCACAATGAACAGCCACATACACACACACACACACACACACACACACACACACACACACACACACACACACACACACACACACACACACACACACACACACACACACACACACACACACACACACACGGGAAAAAAGCTGAGCAAGTGAAATATTTTTTTTTTTTTTTTTTTTTACGTACCAAGAATGATAGCACAAGAAATACCCAGAAGGGTAAAGAGAAAAAGAAGAAGAGGGGAAAGAATACCAACAATGGTATTTGAGAGTTACCAGAGGTAAGAGGGAAGGGAGGGGCCTATACCAACTACGGTAAGGAAAAAAATACCAAAAAGGTAAGAAAGATAGATAAAAGAGCACTCGCACACTAATTCTATAATATAAAATAAAGTGACCAAGAAATATGTGGCAAACGAGATCTGAAAGGAAAGGAAAAGAGGCACTATGGGTAACCTAAGCCCGAGTGTTTCTGGCTGGCCCAAACTTTTTAGAACGGCCAAGTCAGTTCCGAGGATGGAACCGAAACCCAACTGTTGTGAATGAGTGAAGACTGACAACATCAGATGGTTAGTTACAACCATGCTAGACACTACAGGTTATTAAAAGTCCATCATGCTAATGCTCAACGTTTCCCTGATAAAATAAATGAGCTAAAATAATTACGACTTGCTTCTAATTACTGAATCATGGAATAGTGAAGGAATACAACTTCCTGGATACCAGTTATTTAGCTGCTTGGGAAATAATAAGACAGAAGAAGAATTATAATTTTTGTGGCCTGATGGCTAAATGCCAAGGTGTTTGAAGTGGATTATAACCTAGAACTGACTTTTGTTGAAATATTAGTTGCTGACTCCGGTTTCCCACTACACTTGTTAGTTTGTTATAAAAGTCCTGCATTATTAAGTACCAATCAACTGTGGTATATCGATGGCTTGGTCATGTTTATGACTTGTGACAACCTGATAATATTAGGTGACTTTACCTTTCTAGGGATCAGTTGGTCTGTTGGCACAAAAGTGACAATGTACGCATATGAATTTTATGATTTATGTATGTTACATAATTTAACTCAGATTTCTCACGCAGTTTAACTCAGAGTCTGTTACATACAAACATTCTAGCTAAAATTTCTAAGATCAACCAGATGTGTTCATTAGGTAATTCAGATCCCTTAGCTTTTGAATTTAATATAATAAGTAAAGCTTTCTGTACAAATCAGCAAATGAGTATTTTTGTTAAGTGTAAACTATTTGATCTGAATAGTATTACTTAAATAAATTCTATGGACTTGAATTCCTCCACGGTAAATAATGTTGTGAATAAATGGAAGGACTTTGAAAACATTAAGATGTTATGTGATCCTATCTTGCCTACATTCAATACTGATGGGCTCGGAGCCGATCCCTCGGCTCCGACTCGGCACGCTATGCTATAGAGCGAGTCTGTTGGAACCGATTGCCAAAAAACCTAGGCAGGCTTCTCCATAGGCTCCACGGACTTCGGAGCCGAGGGCGGAACGGTCTGCCTCGATGCCTCCAGTCTCGACCCCTGTGGTTTCGGTGCCGAGGACTGGGGCATCGAGAGGCAGGTCACCTTCATCGGCTCCACTGATATTGCAGCCGATGAGGATTGCCGGCTCAGACTCTTCCCCTTCTGCGCCGAAGTCCTCATCGGCACCGAGGGAAATTATTTTGAGATCTCCCTCGGAACCGATAGTAATTGAATCCATTCGGAGCCGGTCCCCTAGTCCTATGGAGCCGATGGAGAAATCGGTTCGGACCCGATTGGTGTCTTCTAGATCCTCCAAGATGTCTGATTCGGACATCGACAGGGTGCTCCTAAGACTCTTCCAGTCTCCGGTGTTTCAAAAGTTAGTTTCGGCTCCAGCCCATTCGGCTTCGGAGCCGATGATCCACCCTGCTACTTTGGTTCCTCCTCCAACAGCCTCGGCACCGTTGGAGCCGGTGCTGGTGGAACCGATGGAGGTTTTAGGGTCGGGCCCGACCCTTACTCCAACTCCGGCTCTTGAGTCGGAGTTTGGTACGCGGACTTCTTCTGTCGGCCCCGGGGGGGACGCTTTGGGACTGATGTTTTTGGTCCCAAGCCTTCCTCTCGGTGCGTCGGCTGCGGGAGTGCCGTCTACCATCGTGGCCACGGAGGTGGGACCTTCCCAGGATTCTGGTGGTCCCGCCTTCAGGGCTATGAGGAGTGCGTTAGCCAAATCATCTTTGGCTGCCTCCACGGTCTCCCCAGCTCCTTCCCTGCATACCGAGACTGGGTCTTTGGCAGTCCCCCTGTCCTTAGACAGCGGAGCCCCGGGGCCTGAGGTTACCCCCACTGGGGTTTCCCCCCCTCCTGGAGGTCCTTCTGAAGCTTCTTCGGAGGAACCCCCTAGGAAAAGATCGTGCAAGAGGAAGCACGTTGACTCCCCTGATGAGTCTCTTACATCAGACACTGATCTCGATGATGCAGAGGGGTCCCCTAAGTCGTCCTCAGATGATGTCTCCTTTGCAGACATCCTGGAAGCCCTTAAACAACGAGGCGGCTGGCAATCTAAACCCCCTTCTGCTGATGAGTCGGTGTTCCTTAAGGCCTTCGGGGCTCAGCCCTCCGCCTCCTGGGAGTCTCCGCCCTTCGACAAGCTCTTGGACTTGATCTGTCGAAGGCGGGAACACCCAGACTCTGTGGAACCGGTGCCTGCTCATCCTAATAAGTTCCTGTCAGCACCCCCGGAAAAAGAGTTTCTGACTAAAGGTGTGGCTGTAGATGCTTTGGTGGTGGCATCTACTACCCAGCAAGATGTAGCAGAGGCTTCGACGTCCGTCCATCCTCCTAATAAGGAGTCTAGGAGCATGGATCGGTATGGTAAGCGCACCCTAAGTTCAGCGGCCTTTACATTAAGGTCCTTGAACTATCTCACGCACTTTACCAGATTTCAGAGGGATCTGATTAAAGAACTTTCTGATACCCTCTTGGGTAACCTGCCTGAGGAGCTGGCCCAGACGGTTGGCTCTCAGCTGGCTACACTGTCGTCCATTTCAAACTCGTCCATGAGGCTCATTTCTTATGCGCGAAGGGCGTAGAGCGCAGGTACAGGCATTGCTCTACGGAGACAAGCCTGGCTCCGCCTGTGTCATTTTGCGGAGGCCTTTAAGTCTTCCTTTGCCGACGCCTTTGATGGGTCCTCCTTGTTTGGACCCAAGGTAAAGGACACACTGACCCGCTGCGAGCAAGAAGGTAAGACTTTGACTGCCGTAGGGGCACGATTTTCCACTCCCTTTCGGCCTTACCCCAAGGCTAAAAGAGGAGGGAAAATGTGGTTCCGTAGATCTCAGAAGTCTTACCCCTCACAGCAGGACGATCCCCCTTCCAGAGGCAGGGGAGGGGAAAATTCTTCTGGAAGACGCCGTCCCAGAGGCAGCAGAGGCCCTCGCAACACTGGAGACCGTGAGTCCTTTCGTGGCTCTTCAGCCTTTCACAGTCACTGAGGGATTGCCCGACTGTGCAGCTCCAGAGCCAGTCGGGGGTCATTTTTCGAGGCACCTAAAAGCCTGGGAAGGTATCACTCAGGACCGATGGGTGCTTCGAATTATCGCCGGAGGTTATGCCATCCCTTTCTCTCACTCCCCACCTCAGTCCAAAAAAATCCCAGACCCGCCACCCAGTCAACGGGAAACTGCAGCCTCAGAAGTTTCAAAGCTGCTGCAAAAGGGAGTCATCCAACCGGTCCCCGCAGACCAGATCGGATTAGGGACTTACTCAAGATTCTTTTTGGTGTCAAAAAAGACCGGGGACTTGAGGCCCATTTTGGATCTCAGTATTCTAAACCGTTCAGTAAAAAAGTCCAAGTTCCGAATGGTCACCCTACAAACCATTCTCCCATTGCTGGAGAAAGGTGTTTGGATGTGCTCCATAGATCTCAAGGACGCTTATTACCATATCTTGGTACATCAAGCGTCCAGGAGACATCTGCGCTTCAGCCTAGGAGGCAGTCATTTTCAGTTCCGTGCGCTGCCCTTTGGTCTCACCACAGCCCCCAGGGTGTTCACCAAATGTTTGGCGGTAGTGACTGCTCACCTGAGAAGTCTAGGATTCCAGGTGTTTCCGTATCTAGATGACTGGATCCTAACTGCCACCTCCAAGCATCTACTATTGCGGAGCCTACAAGCCACGATATCACTGGGCAATTCCCTTGGAATCACCTTCAATTGGCCAAAGTCTGTGTTGCTGCCATCTCAACGCATAAGATTCATCAGAGTAGAGATAGACTCAAACCGAATGCGGGTCTATCTACCTACAGACAGGATACAAACCATACAGGCTCAAGTTCGAGCCTTACTTCCCAGATCCAAAGCCCCAGCCAGAATGGTTCTGCAGCTATTGGGATCCATGTCCACCACGGTTCTCCTAGTTCCCCTAGCAAGATTGCACATGAGAATCCTCCAGTGGCTTCTTTCAGCTCAGTGGTCCTTTCAGGAACTCCCTCTCAGTCACCTCATATGGATCACGGAAACCTGCAAACGGGACCTTCGCTGGTGGCTGGTGCCCTCCAATCTGGATCAGGGATGACCCTTTGTTCCACCTCCTCCTGTGGCCACTTTGACCACGGACGCCTCCCAGATGGGGTGGGGGGGCATTCCCTGGGCAGGTCAGTCCAAGGCAAATGGCACCCAGAAGAGACCCTACTTCATATCAACATCCTAGAAATGAGGGCGGTGCTTCTGTTCCTTCAAGCCCTTCACGATTACCTCCCTCAGGGCGTAATTGCCATTCACTCAGACAACATGTCAGTGGTCTGGTACCTGAACAAACAGGGAGGGACCAGATCCTATCCTCTTTGCAGAGAGGCCATGAGAGTTTGGGAATGGGCAGTGTCTACCAAACGCTTTCTAGTGGCTACTCATATCCCGGGCAAGTCCAATGTGATAGCCGACAGACTGAGCAGAACCATCCTCTCTCCTCACGAATGGTCTCTGAACATTACAGTTGCAAATCAGATTTTCAGCAAATGGGGAGTTCCGTGTTGCGACCTCTTCGCGACTCCACTGAATGCGAAGTGCAAAAAGTTCTTCTCCCTCACCCCGGCTCCGGGGAAGAGCCCTATGGACGCACTAGCCCGTCCGTGGCCCACTGGCTTGCTTTATGCCTTCCCTCCAGTTCCTCTCCTTCCCATCACTATTCCTGTTTCAGAAGTACTGAAATTTCTAACTTCTCTTTTCAATCAAAGCTCTTCAGTCTCTACCATCAAGGTTCAATTGGCAGCTATTTCCAACTTTCACAAATCTATAAACCCATCTTTAATGAGCAACAGATTGTGTAAGACCTTCTTGAAAGGTGCTGCGCTTTTAAGACCTCCGATTTCTCATCCTGCTCCTCCATGGGATCTCGATGTGGTGTTACGCGCCTTAACTTCCTTCCCCTTCGAACCAGCAGCGACATGTGATTTAAAATTTCTATCGTGGAAGACTGCCTTTCTGGTGGCGATTACTTCTGCCAGAAGGGTTTCAGAGCTTCAAGCTTTGTCTGTAAAACCTCTGTACTTGGTTTTTCACAAAGACAGAGTATCTCTCAGGCCAAATCCATCTTTTGTCCCTAAAGTTTGTTCCAGTTTCTGCCTACAACAATCATTAGAACTTCCAGTCTTCTTTCCGAAGTATTCTAACAAAGCGGAATTCATATTCCACACATTAGATGTCCACAGGCAGTTGTGTTTTTATTTAGATAGGACCAAACAAACAAGGAAAACAGATCAGTTGTTTGTATCCTTTGCGGACAATAAATTGGGCAAAGCTGTCACAAAGGTCACTATTGCCAAATGGATCAGGGACTGTATTACTCAAGCTTATTCTTATTCTAATAAAGAGCTTACCACCTCTGTCAAAGCTCATTCTACAAGGGCTATGGCTACTTGGTAGCATTTCATTCTAAGCTTGCCATTAGTGACATTTGTGCTGCTACATGGTCTTCCCGCACACTTTCATTTCCCACTACAAATTGGATGTGGCATCTAGAGGACGAGCTTCATTTGGTTCCACAGTGCTCAGGAGTGTTTTCCAATGAGCCACCCAGGATTTAGGTGCTAGGGACGCTGTCCCATCAGTATTGAATGTAGGCGAGATAGGATCACATAACATCTTTTATTTATGTACTTACCATAACTTTAGATGTTTGGGATCCATCTACATTCTAATAACCCACCCTCCTTCCCCTTCCTTGGAGATCAGAGGATATCAGAAGGTCCGAATCCTGTTGTTTCATCTTGAAACATCTAACAATGTTATATAAACAAGTTGTGCATGTGTGCATGAATGCGGACAAACAAGATCTGGGGGATTGGTGGTGGTGCATCCTGGGATAAGAAATAGCTCAGCCAATAAGAGGCCTCGCTCTATAGCATAGCGTGCCGAGTCGGAGCCGAGGGATCGGCTCCGAGCCCATCAGTATTGAATGTAGGCGAGATGGATCCCAAACATCTAAAGTTATGGTAAGTATATAACTAAAAGTTCTTTTTTATGGATATAAGAAAATAAGTAACATTTTAATGAGGACTATGCCTCCATATGGAATACTGATCATATTGTACTTCTGAGTAAAATAAGAGGAAGCAATTTAAGCTCTGGAAGATACTCAAGAGAAATTATTTAAAATGTGGATATAATTTAGTCTCCAGAAGGTTAAATGCCTCTTCAGATTAGCAAAAAGTAAATTTGAAGATAATTTAGGTAGTAGCCCTTGTTTTAAGAAATGTTATTCTTACGTTAATTGCATCGGTAATAAAGTTAAATCTTTTGGACCAATTTCTGTTTAAGGTGACATGCTGAACCCTGGAAAATTATTGGCAAATTTGCTCACTGAGTTCTTCTTGGTAGAAAATGCTACACTGTTTGACAATGTTTCTGATGTTAGAATTTTAGTAGAAGACTATTGTATGTGCCCATTTTTCAATTTGACTCTTGTGCGAGCATCTTTGAGCCATATTAACAAGATTAGTGGTATGGGACCTGATAATATTCCAGGCATTTTCTGGGCCTATTGCTGTAAATATATTTCAACTTCTATCATATAATTTTGTAATAATCTGTTATATTCTGACACTGTGTCTGCTAGTTGGAAGCTTGCTGACATAATTCCAATTCACAAGGGGGCCCAACAGACAATATAAGTAATTATAGACATATCAGTTCACTGTTGGGGAAGATATTTGACAGGTGCCTACTTTCCTTTACTAATCAAGACTTTCAGGGATGTTTAATGGACCTCACTCAACATGGTTTCACAAAAAAAAAAGTATTACATTCACCAATTTTAATTTAATTTTTTGACCCAGTCACAATTGCCTTAGATATGGGCATGTCTATAGTGATGGTCTATTTAGCCTTGTCTAAGGCTTTTGACAGTGTCCTCATTCTGCTATCACTAATAACATGCTCAAACACAAAGTTAATCCATACATTGTTCACAGGGTGACTAAGTGGCTTCTTGATAGATTGCAGACAGTAAGGACAGGAAATTTTGCATCTAGCTGGCTTGAAGTGAACAAAGGGGTCACCCAGGACTCAGTTTTAACTCCAGTATTGTTTTATTTATTTATTTATTTTATTTTACATTTGTTAACCAGGAAAGTCCGACTGGAAGCAGGTCCATTTTCAGCGGAGGCCTGGGGACATGAGCTCCAAACAACACATACACAGAATAACAGGAAATTACATGGAACATTTGTTTCATGTTATGAGAACTTTCATTGCATACACACAAGGAGATGATACATACAGTATGGAATACATTAAATTAACAGTTCGTACAAAAGTCAAACACTGAGGTATAGAGTATCAAAAGACATCTACTCAAAAGACCTAAAAAGAGGCAGTATTTTGTATTCATGAAACAGACTGTGAGAGTAGCTGGGGTACAGAGGAGTTATAAGGGTTAGCCTGATGAATAGCATGAGCATAGCCAATTAGTCTGAAAATGTTTTTTCAGGATTTTTTAAACTGAGCAGTGGAGGTGGTAAAGGTTGTATGGCTTGGTAGGGTGTTCCATTTTTTGGCATTGGTGCTGGCAAAAAGGGATTTGCCAGCATCATTTCTATGCTTGATGACTTTTATGAGATTTTCGTTGCTGGATCTAAGAATTCTAGTAGGGATGTGTGGTTATATGAGTTCCTGGAGTGCAGGGGTTAGGTTGGGAAAGTAGTAGAGTTTGTGAGCAGTAGATAGTTGGTTGAGTAGTAACATATGAGGTAGCTCCAACCAGTTACCTTGCTTAAGTGGGACCTATAAGGGGATTCGGTAGCAAATTTAGCGATTTTGTTGTAACAAGATTCCATTTTATTTAGGTTTGCCGGAGATTAGTTAAGATGGGACAGGCATACAAGAGGATGGATAGGAGATGGGTCCTTGCAGTTGGTGCTTTGGTGTTATTAGTCATAAAGTGTTAATTCCTATAAAGGAGTCCAATATTTTATTAACCTTCTTGATGGTTTGAGCAATTGTTAACCTGGTATTTTCATTTATTCATAAGACATCTAATGTTTGGATGGCCAAGTATGTGGATGATGTTAAACTACGTTGTGTTATTACATCAACAGAAGATACTGACCAATTCAACAGTTACATGTTTGGTAGCTGAATGGTTAGACTTAACTGAACTAAAAGTTAATAAGAATAAATGCACTACTTTGCGTTTTAGGAAACCAGTGGTTGAATATCAAATAAACTTAGGCCCCAATGAGTTACAGAAGTAAACAGAATATAAGGATTTAGGTATTATTATATGTTGTAATCTTAATTACAGGAATAATACTGCAAAAGTTAAAGCTAAAGCATTAAACGTTATTGGCTTAAGAAGTAATGACTGTCTTTTGAGGTTGTTCATAACATATATTCCACCCATCAATGAGTACAGTTGTCTTGCTCCTACAAGAAAGGTGCTCTGCTTGTTTTAGAAGGTATTTAATGAAAATTTACAAGGCGTATCATTACTTGTAGAGATAAAGCATACCCATTTAGACAAGAAAGTCTAGGCCTCTTTTCAATCAGTTACAGATATCTGAGGGATAAACTTTGTTTAGTCAACAGGGGGCTCTGGAGTGAAGAATATCGATCTCTATTAAAGGCAAGGATATTTACTGGAGGTGCAGAATTTACTTACTGAGGAGTCAAGGACAGTCTAGAGAGCAACTATTTAACGCAGTCATTGGTTCAACTTTTGAATCGGGTTCCTTTACACATTTGACAGTCTTATTTTTTGCAAATATTCAAAAAACAACTTGATACCTGTTTGGGTCCCAGAGTATATACATTCATTGAGGGGTCTGCATTTTGAATGGCTTTTGGCCTTTACTCAAGATGAACAATTGAAAAATTAGTGACAGTTCTTTAAGCTTATTTATAGTCAAGTTTGTTTATAATGCTCTGAACACTAAAATGATAGATTTTTAAGCTTTTACAAGAAGATTTTCTCAGTGGTGACTACCAGAGGTGTTGCCAGAAATTCATATTTTGTACTCAAACCTCATATCCACCCCCCCCCCCCCACACACACACACACCTATCATTTGGAAAATGTGCTTACCCCTCAAAATGTTTCCACATCATACTTCACAACGCAGCACATTGTTTTGTTTATAACCATAACATTTTTAGTGGCACATCTTTATTAGGTAAGCACATCTTATATAGCTCTATGCAACAGACACTATTTTAAACAGTTCTACAGATTCTGTGCTCTTTAAGTCATAAAGTGTCAGGCAGATGCCCAGAAATTTTTTCTCATTTCAGTGTGCCTAGCTACATCCTTGTTGATTACTTGTTACTGGCTGGGAGTAGGGTCATTAAAGTTCTCGGACAGATTTTATGAGAACCATTGTACTGTGTGGTGATTGGAGTTTGTTTTGAAGCCAGGATTAGGATCAACATTCTAGGCTATAAACTGTTTCAGTTGGCAGACGTAGAGCAACATGTAATATTGTCTTATCCATTTCACTAGCAAGATATATAGCTTAGCCTAAATAAAATGGTTGCATGGTTACTGAAAATGCTACCCAGGAAAAAAAAGTTGAAGGACTGAATTTGAATTTGGTAACTTTTAATATTGTATGTAGTCAAAGATGTGGTAAGGTATGGCAATTGAATAAATAGATTCTGAGGAATATTACCTACTGTAAGGCATAGAAAAACTGATTGTTACTACATCAGATGCAAACTTATTTTCATTGTACTAAATTCTAATCAAGGATTTTGGCACAGCAAGCTTAATAAAGCTAATTTAAAGGTATGCCCCATTAACACATAGTGGTAGATGCAGATGATAAAGACTACCATCTGGCATTTTTACTTCTCTAGAGATCTTTTGCTTAGTTGTAGCTGATATGACTGAAGGCTGAGAAGGAGCTATAAACATACATGATGATGTTTTACTAAGTAGTGCTTCCAGGCAACTTTATTTATTTATTTATTCCTTTTGTTTACAGGGAAAGTCCAACTGGACACAGACATAACCTATTTAAAATGGAGGTGTGGGAAGAAATGCTCCATTTTACAGAACAAGTAGAAGGCAGTTATACAAGATTTACATAATAAATGCACATGCATACATACACACATGCATAAAATAGTAATGATATCACAGTTAGTCAAAAATAATAGATGTACATACATAGAATAGTAAATGTAGATATATAAAACAGCAAACATACATATATAAAATAGTAAATAACAGAACAGTAATGATATGACAGTTAACGAAAAAATGACAGTTAAAAAGACGAGTGCAGTAAAATATTACTTAATATCAAGCTTATAAGAATCTAGTTATTTCAAATGGAATCAGATGCAAATAGATATTAAGTAGGAGACAGTGAAATAATTATAGGATGAAGGTGGTTACAAATTATGAAAGAAGTCCAGGTAAAAGGGAGACAGAGATAGCAGTGGAGGGGATAGATGACAGTCAGATAGCTGGAGATTGTGAAGAGGGGAGACAGAGATAGCAGTGGAGGGGATAGATGACAGTCAGATAGCTGGAGATTGTGAAGAAGTAGCTGTTTTATGGCCAGTTACATACAAGAGTGGTGACAGTAAGAGTTTAGAGATTATCCAGGAATATCACATATACAGAGCTGGCAACTGAGTAGATAGGTAAGACTTTATTTTCATTTTAAATGATTTTAAGGAGTGTTCTTGTTGTATTTCTTGTGGGATGCAGTTCCAGGATTTACTGAGGTGGTGGGAGAGTTGTGATTTACCAATAGAATAGTTGGGTTTGGATACATCTAATAGGTATTTTTCCGATGAATGTAGTCACCTAGAGGGGCTGTATAGTTGTATGAAGTTGGAAATGGATAGACATTTGTTAGGTTTATACACAATGTTATGGATATGTGGAAGTTGTGAGTAGGTTAGATAATGTGGGAATTCCAACTACTTTAATTCACTTAGGGTAGCACAGTGGTGAGTTCTATTTGGAAGGTGGGTAGAAAATCATGCTATTTTCTAGTAACATTACTCATGTTTGTTTAGCAAGATCACTTGGCTGTTGTTAAGGATGGGTACAGAATACATTAGAGTATGTGTGACAAGTTCAGTCTTTGTTTAGTTGGATGAGGTAACTGAGAATGAGGTTTAGTTGATTGTAAGCTGTATGGGAGTAAACAGGATTTTGGATTTATTTGGGTTTAGGAATAGCTGGGCATCTGCCAGTCAGATTTATATTGAGGAGAAGGAATCCTTGGTAAGTTCTTGTAGTTAATGTTTCTTGCGATACAGATAACTGTGGCGTCATCTGCAAAGTGCACTACGGATGCATTGATGAAGATGTTAGAGAATGGCTCTCAAGACTGATCCTTGTGCTACACTGAAGCATGAGATGTCTTTTTGCCACTTGAAAACTTGAGCTCCATTTTTGGAGGTAGCTACGGAGCCATGATATAGCAGTGGTGTTGAGTCCTAGGTTATGAAGTCTGTGTAGTAGAATGGGGTGAGAAACAATGCCAAAGGCCTTGGATAAATCAAGGAAGAAGGGCTGACTATGCCGTAGCATGTTGGATAGGACAACTAGGATGGTGGTAATGGGTTGTGTGGAAGTGTGAAGGTAAAGATGTTAAGTTCTGAGTAGCAGGAGAATTGAGAGAGTCGGCATGATGATTGGTATCATGGTGGTTAGTTGTAGGATGATATTTGACAAGTTTAGGGATAGAGAAGGGGTAGAAAAAGAAGGGTGATGTGTTGTATTGGGAAACAATATGGTACTGAGGTGTTGGTAAGTAAGAGGTCAGGGAGTATGTTATGATATATAGGGCAGAAGGGAGAACTGGATAGTGAAGGGAGTACTGAATGTAATATGGGAGGACTGCAAATAGTTAATGTGTGCAGATATTATAGACTGGGATTGTTTGAGCTTTGAGGTAGGTGGAGGTGGGTGGTTTAAATTTAGTGTAAGTAGGGCTGGATGGTGGGGTAAGTGAGTGGAGTCAGCCCAAGTGCAGCAGGGTCCACTTGCTCAAAATGTGGCACAGAAAACAATCAATTAGTGAACTGGCAAAAAAAGATAAATGTGTGTAGCTGTTACTGTTTCCACTTTAGTATATAAAGTAAATTATATAAAGCAGTGAGAAAACATGCACACTTGCTGTGTAGGGCACTGGTAACAAGAATAGTTTAGTACATAAAAGTAAGATGAGAAAGATAAATAAGAGAAGTGAGATTGGAGTGGTTTGACAAAATCTAGTGCTTATCTGGGAGCTGTTGAACAAAGAAAAAGTGAAATTGTATTAATAACAAAAAAACTGCTAGTTAGTTACCTGATGTTGAAAAAATTGTGGTGGGGGTAATAGGGTTACTTAATGTTGGTCTATGAAATACTGTTATTAAAAGTAAACTAAGTATTGATAGATGGGGGTTTGCATAAAGTATCCAAATATGTGAAAGGCGTATATTAAAAGCTGTATATGAAGAGATGTATTAGGCTATTTAAAATTGGGCAACACAGTTTTTAATGTATGAGAAGTTATACTATAGTGTCCAACATACAGAGTTACTGACTATATCCCTGATGTAGTGTGCATGCCTCATACAAATATTACAACTAAGGTTTGACTCCTCAAAGTGAGGAAATGTGAATAAGTACCTATCAAAACACCTATTTAGGGAAGTTATATATCCATAACAGGGTAGTAAATAGGCTGTCCTTGACTTTTGTCTTTAGCAAGCTACCCATGAGGTTCAGATGCTTGCTATTGTCTGTAGCATTCAAAACTTGATGGCAAGCAAAGTTGGATGGGTTACAAGGCTTAGTTTACTGAGGAGGGAAGTGTACTGGTTGTACTGGTTAAAGTCTTGAAATATAAGAAATAAACAGACATGAGGAAAAAAACAGAACAGGTAGCAGAAAGAGCAAATAGATAACATATTGGCAAGTACATATGAAATAGGATTCACATAATTTTGCCACCAATCATTACTACAGATCCTATGAGGCAGCACTGGTTTGATAATATGATGCCAGTAGCTATACTCCAGACCACAATAGGATGGATAATGCTAATTTACAAGCATATACAGTCATAGTGGGACACTGATAGTCTAATCAGGTGGGTCTATATTAGAACAGTGAAAGAGGCGTTTAATCAAACGCCTCTTTGTCGACACATAAAGAGCTAACGCACTAAAGCGAGAATGCTTAAAACAGTGATTTCTTTCCCTGGGAAATAAATTGCTTGGCCTTCCTCATGTGTTTGCCCCTTTCCCCACTGTAGTCTGATCTCGGAGTTGGTATATTTAGTTAGGGGGGTGTGGGGGGGGTGAAGCCCCCCACATTGTAATGTCTGAAAGTGTGTTTGTTTGTGTGTTAATGCTACCGATTTCTTTCCCAGGGAAAGAAATCGGTGTTCTGAGTGTTCACGCTTTAATGCATTTGCTGTTTATGTGTCAACGAAGAGGCATTCGATTAAACGCCTCTTCGGTGTTATGATATAGTCCCTAATCAGGGTACTATTATAGTGACATAATACTATGGTGGCATTTAGTTACTGCAGTTTAGTAAACACAGAACTGTTTACAGCAGAGTAGCAAATATTCATCTAAGTATTTATAAGCATATTATGTGTATAACAATGCCATCTTCTTACAGCTAATAGCTTAGAAGTAGATGCAGATAAGGTATGTGCTGTCACAAATATTTATGTATTTATCTCTATTTACCACTAAAGTCCGAGTAGATAATACCCATTTTCAGTGGAGACCCATGGAGTTTACATTGCATTATACTTAGTTTCAGTTATACACAGAGTAGTTAAATTTTATCTACGTCTATACACATACAGTATTTACATTTATACATTCTAAGATTTTAAAGAGCTAGAAGTTACTAAAGAGAAAGCACATGTGCATCTTAGTGGATTATATTGGCAGCAGTTATGTATAAAAATAATTTTGTCATTAAGGACAGTATTTGGAGTGTATTGTATCTTGAGAACAAAGTCTTAACTTTGTGATAAACATATGCAGGACCACAACTGGATAAGATGTTGTTTAAGCAGTGGTTTAAAACTACTGAGTTTGTCTGAGAGTTTTATTTGTGTGGGTATACTATTCCAGAATTTAGCAACATATTGGAAGTAGAACAAGTCTTCTGCAACATTATCTGACTTATTTGTGAATAGTAAGAATTTGTTACTAGAAGGGAGGTCCCTTGCTGGACAGTAGGGCAGTAATATGTTTTGTAGTGCAGGGCATTTTTCTTGGTGATGAATGAGATTGTGTGCTGTAGTTAGTTGTGAATATGTTAGAAGTCTAGAAGAAGTGAAGAAAATATAAGAAAAATAAACAGTTTGAGTAACAGCAGTAAGAATAAATGTCAGTAAACAGTCAGTATGCAAATTCCAGCAGACAGATCCTTATTAATAAGTTTCTTATGATGCTACGATACCTGAAGTTCATTCCACAAAACAGATATAATTGCACCTCTAACAATACTTCTTGAATAAGATGTGATTTCGAACTAGCATACTAAAAGGTTTGAGTTAAAGAAAAGGTACCTCACCTACACATATATTTTGATTCAGCATTACTTACAATGTTTCAAGTCAGTACATGCCAAAAGGGGTTAGGATCAACATCACTGCAAGAATGCAAGCTAGGTGATTGTGCATCTAGAGAATTGACTGCTGCACTGTGATTAAGAAAGAAATACTGGCCATAATGTTTGGATGTCAAAAGATCTGTGAGTATATGCATGGGAAACATTAAAGCAGAGACAGACCATTAACTATTCTAAAATAAAAAAGTCACTGCATGTAGCACATGTAAGATTACAAAGAATGATGATAACCCTTCCAAAATGTAGATGCACTGTATAAGGCAAACATACTGATGTATATTTCTAACATGCTGAGAAGAGCACCTCTGGATGAATGCAAAGAGTATTTCTCAGAAGAAGATTTGGATGTTCTGTGGATTGTAACACAAATTCTGGCAACTTCTAAAAACCTGCATGACTGAAGACTGATGCAAAAACTGATATTAAAGAAAGAGATAATACGCATTGTTATCTGTTGATATGGCCATATTGTACTTTAAGAAAAAAAATGTCATGCACCCAAAGACTATTGTCCAATCAGGAATAAATCATAACTCCTTTGCAAATGAGACATGAAATACTTAATCCACGAGTCTCATTTGGGCATATCTGAGTGTAATGAACATGCAAAAGACATCAATGGACCTTAAATGACAGCACAAAATAGAACAAATTATGCAAAACGTTTTGCTGTGTACCGTAAACCAAAATCAGATCCATGAAAAGGAATCGATACCTCATGAAATGCAAGCATTATGTTGGCTGAAAGTATAACGTTACTTATTCAGAATAATTATATCAGTTTTCTACTCTTGTTAACTATTATTCAAAGTATCCAGAAGTTGTCCAATTGAAAAAATACTAAACCATCTTCTTTGATGAATGTGCTTAAATTAATCTTTCCTTCACTTGCAATAGCTCTCAACCTCTTAGCATAAAAAATCTGGACAGAGACAAAAATAATGAGGAGACAAAGCCCCAAAAATAGGGGCAAATTTTAAATATTGCTCTTATATACTTAGAAAGCTACGACAATAAAAGGTCTTGTGTTACCATACATTTTGTGAAGGATATAAATTCTCAAACTCAAATGTTTGTCATTATTTAATGAATTAATTCCTCACTGATTTGCCACAAAAATCCACAAAACCATAAATTTTATGAGAAACAGACTAAAAATAAAAGGCAAAAATCTGGACATTCTGTGAAAATCTGGACAGTTGACAGATAAATGCAAAAAAAACAGGTAATGTCAGACAGTGGTCTGTAATTTGCTAGTCATGAATACAACTATTTTTCTAAAGCTTGTAAGTTCCAGCGTATTGCTTCATGTCCATGTTGCCTGTATTGCAATGGAGAAATGTAACATGTGGTCCAAACAGTGAAAACATGATCAAAGGTAGTAGACCTAACACCTTGCATTGTTAGGTCTACTACCTTTACAGTTATTGGCAGGAAGAAGGTAAATGTCTTTCAATTTACTTGTACCAGAAAGCATGACACAAGCTTCAGAGTTACCAAAGAAAAGGCAGATGACACAGAAGCAATATTCTGATGTCTGTTTTTGTGGGATGTTTTTGTCATAGACTGCAGTTTCTATGACAGCCAAACTGCAGCCCTCCAAACACAGTCTATAAAAGTGCCTCAGTCTTTTAAATTTTTATATACTCACCACAGATAAGATCTAACAGCTACTACTTTAGTGAATCCAGCTAGTGCTAAACATCTGGTTAATACTAATCCTTTTTCTGATATGGATGGGAAGGCTTTTGATAAATGTGTGTGAAAAGTACATTCTTCTGAAACACTTGTTTTTAGAATTGTTAGCTACCAGGGTCATACCTTGAAGTTTAGGCTTGCATCTTATGAGAATATCAGGAATATTTTGGCATCTGTTTCCTCCTGTGAGGAGAAATCTGCTTTGTATAACTTGGTTTATTCAGTGGCTCAAGTGATTATCCTCTGTTTCAAACATGCATATGATTTTGCTAATGCCACTTCCAGGGCTGCTGCCACTGAAACTGTTATGATGAGGTTTGCCTTGCTGCATTCTGAAAACCTTCCAGTGTATATCAAAAATGAAATTTTGAATTTTTCCTTAGACAGAGAACTACTTTTTGGACCTTCTGCTATAGAGATCATTAAAAAGTGTGATGAGAAAGGAAAGCTGGTTTCAGGAATCTCAGAATTTTCATCCCTCCTTTCCCAAGTTTGCCAAGGGATTAAATGCTACCCCAATAAATTTGTTTAAAAAGCAAAATAAACAGTCCCAGCAAGCTGCAGGTAAGCAAACATTTGAAAAGCAATGGCAAGTAGATTCCAAAAAGGAAGCCGGTACCCCTGCAGAAAAAGACAGTCTAGTAAGTCTGAATTACTGTATGAAGGATTTCCAACCCCCGTCTCACCCTGGCAGTACTTTAACCTTTCCCAGAAAGTCTGAGCCTAGATTTCTCTTTTTGGCAACATACAGTTTCAGAGAAATGGGTGCTGAGAGTAATCCATCGGTGATATTGAAGTGTATTATCCCACCAGATGCGCAGTAGTAAGCCCTGTCTGACACATTGCAATGTAATTAATATTCAGCATCTGTGCCGAAAGCAACCCAATGTTTTATTGTAGACATTCACTACCAAAAAATGAAATGTTTTACTAGGAGCATAAAACAAATGCCTGTTGTACATCACATTTCAGTCAGTCAATCAGGCAAAGTTCACACCACAAAACTGTTTCTCTAAACGATACTGTTATTAACAGCTGAAATTGTTTGCAGTACTAGCACCATTGCACAACACTTGTTCAGCGGGGGGAGTGGGGGGGGCGGCACACCCACAAGAGGGGTGCAGGGGGGCTTGCCCCCTGAAAAAGGAGAAAGTAATAATTTCGACGAGGATGGAGTTCTTTGTGTGCATGGATTCCGTGTCAATCATGGTGTATTTACATATTAAAACTCTTCCCACCACCTTGTCAATCTAACAGGCCACGCCCATTCCTGCGCGAACTAACTGGTGGGTTAATACACTTCAATATCGCCAATCCATCAAGGCTACAGATGGCAGTGGGGGTCTCTCTTTCCTTTTTGTGAATTCCTCTTCACCTTTCAGACAACTTGCTTATCTTTGCAGAGGCTTTTTCAAAGTGTCAAGATTCTTTAAGTTGGATAAAGGATCTCCTACTCAGGCTGGGATTCCAAGAAAAGTTACAGAAGTCTTGTTTGACTCCTTCTAATGGGACTGTTTTCCTGGGGTGCCTCCTGGACACCTCATTTCAAAAAGCTTTTCTTCCACATGAAAAATAGATTTATATTTATACCTATTCCTGAAATTTTCCACTCAGACTACAGTCTCGGCAAGGGAATTTCTCAAGATTCTGGGCCTCATGGCTTCTGTGATACTTGTTATACCTGTTGCAAGACTCCACATGAGAAAAATCCGATGGTACTTGAAATCTCTGTGGTTCCGGTGTCAACATTCCTGGTATTTCAGAAACCAGTTTTGGGATTTGTGAAAGAGAAGAGTTTATGGTAAACAGAGCAAATTTCTCAGAATCAAAGTCTCTCATTCTCTCTTCATCTTGTAGCAGTCAACCACAACAGATACCGCAGACTTTGCTTGGAAAGCAGCGTCTATGGGGATAAAAGTGCAGAATCTTTGGAACAGAAAAGACAGCCCAAGACATAAACATAGAGGAGATATTAGCTCTAATAAATGCTGTCAATTCTGTCAACAATTTATGGTCCCCTGGGGACCTCTTCTACAGACAACACCACAGTAATCTGGTACATAAACAAGCAATGGGAAACCAAATCTTACCATTTGTGCCACCTAACCATGGTAGCCTAGGATATAACTTTTTGGCACAATTTCACCGTACAGGCATCTTACATACTATTAGAGCAAAACTATGTGGCTGACAAAGCTGAACAGGACCAAGAGAAACCCTCACGGACAGAATCTGAATCAGGAAGTCTTCTAAGAATTGATCCAGTTGTGCTAAACAGCTCAAATAGAACTATTTGCTTCCACTTGAAACAATCAATTGGCAGAATTCTGCTCTAGGACTCCATGCAAGAAAGCCTGGAAGACAGATGCATTTACTTTTCCTTGGACAGGAATGTTCCTGTATGCTTTTCTACCCTTTCCATTAAATTCCAGGGACATTCTGAACATTCAGAAGGACTCCCCAGAGATCAGTAGGGTAACTCTGTCCTGGCTGTGACAATAGTGGATACTCCCTTCTTTTAGAAATGGCCAGGAGCAATTACTGCAAGCTTCCTCACAGACTGGATTTACTCATTCAACATCACGGTGTTTCATACATCCTGACCTCAAATAACTACAGCTGACAGCATGCATGATATGAGTTTAATACCTTTTAGGTACCTTTTTTCTGAGGACATGCAGCAGATACTAATGGAGGCAAGAAAGATTGCTACGTGAAAATCATATATTAGCAAATGGAAATGGTTTTCTAGTTGGTACCAAGAAAAGAACCAGCACCCATTCAGAGTTAGTTTCTCTGGTTCTACAGTATTTGTTTGAGTTACTATACAGTGGCCTGTGTTACTCTTCAGTCAAGGTTCATTTGTTGGCCATTTCATTATGTCTGCCCATGGATCACCTGCTTTCAATACAACCTCACATAAAATTGTGTTTGATAGGGGTATTGTATAAGAAGCCTCCCAGGAAAGGGTAATTCCACCTTGTAATCTTAATTTTGTGTTAGAAAAGCTCACTTTTGCTCTATTTGAACCAGCTAATTAGTCTGACTTGAGGCTCTTAACTTGGAAAACAGAATTCCTAATTGCTCTGACCTCTGCAAGAAGAGTATCCGAGTTGAAAGTTGTCATGGCAAGTTAACCTTATTCCATTTTTCACAAATATATTGTCTCTTTTAGAACTAATCCTTCATTTATTCCTAAAGAGGTATCCATCTCCCTGTCTTCTTTCCAGAACCTAATAATGAGGGAGAAAGGAGACTCCATACCTTGGGTATCCATAGACAGCACAGGTATTATCTTGACAGAAGTAAATCCTTCAGGAACTTTGATCAGTTGATTATTTCCTGTGATGGTAAGAAGAAAGAACAACATGTGTCAAAGCAGACTATTTCAAAATGGTTGTCTCAAGATCTTACCTTTTGTTATACCCACCACAACAAACCAAGGTTCGAGCTTACTCTACCAGGGCCTTGTGTTAATCTGTGGCTTTTTGGGAAGAGTTAGATTCTAGAAATATTCTACACACAGCAACTTTGTTCTTGGTATATACCTTTACAAAGCACTATAAGTGAAGTTCCTCTTCCATGTCTAGGGCAGGCTTTGCTAGGACTATTATCCAGGGGCTTCTGGACCCTCATCCTTCCTCCTCCTAGTCAGTATAAGCTATAGTAATCTACCCATGTCTCTAAGGCTACTGCAGCAGTGATGAAATGATGAACATAGTACAGCTGTGTAAGTAAACTTACCATAACAGTAGATGTTTGAATGATAACTGCTGCAGTGGCAGCTCCCTCCCTCTATCCCCCTTATTTATGTATTTTTTGTTACAAGGGTGAGAGCATATATTTCTATTTTCCTAGCACTGACCTTTTCAGGGCTCTAACCTCCCTCCCTCTCTCAGTTGGCATGAAAGCTCTAAATGGCTTGGTAGCCAAGACACTCATTTTATTCAGATTAGCTCAAGCTGAATGGTGGTTTGGGTACATGGAAGGTACCCTTGAAGGTTTGAAAGATGGCTGGCTGTTATATCCTTAGTAGGATGTAGGATATAACCCATACAGCTAAGACTACTGCAGCAATGACCATTTGAACATCTACTGTTATGGTAAATTTACTTACACAACTGTGCTCTTTCCAGAGTGGGCATCCCTAAAGAAATATTTACTGACCGAGGCTCCTTTACACAAGGGCAATGCATCATTTATGTCAGTGCTTTATAGCCAGAAGAATGAGAGCTAAATATTTCTTAGAATGTAAAGTGAAACATTTAAAGAATTGCCTCATCATCTGAGCTGTGTATCTTAGTCAGGACCTTCCCATTTCACTGTTTTATACTGACACGTCAGGATCCTCCTCCCATTTCAGTGCTTTATAGTGACATGTCAGGATCCTCCTGTTTTAATGTGGTATGCTGACATGTTTAGTGATGTTAGTAATCCTCTGATCTACTTCATTTTCCAGACATTTTACATGGGCTGCTTCTGCTGCTGAAATAATCATTTGAGTTTGAGCTAGGTAAGCCATGGGGAGTAAGTAAGAGTTAATCAGTTAGGTATTGAAGGTAATTGGGAGATTTAAAGTTAGGGAGTAATAAGAGGAAAATATCTCTACCAAATTATACTCTTCTGAGAGGCAAACGTCTCTGCTGCTTGGTGGTTGCCAGTTGGAAAGGAGAACAAGGAAGACTACCTGAAAACCCAATGTGAAGAAATACTAAGACTTTACCAGAGACTGAGTATTTTTGCTGAAGTTGAAGTATAAAACTTTGTGTTTCCTTGTTTATAAATAGTGTTTATTTTCTTTGTTTATCACTGTAAATAAAGTGCATCAAATATCAGCACGTTACCTCCAGTGTTTTTGTATCAGCGGTGGTGGTGCTGCGGTAGCGTTGTCTCCTCACAGTAAGACGCTGTCCGGTTCAATTCTCAGTTCGAGCATCTTCTGCGTGGAGACGTGCATGAATGGGTGTACCTTCGCTGAAGGTTGTGCATCAGGGCTGGTAACTCGGCACGTAAAAAGCTACTACCAATCATTAGCGGACCGGAGTTCTGCTGTGGCGACCCCTAACCAGGAAAAGCCGAAAGAAACAAACAACCTCCAGTGTTTTTCTATATATATATTGATAGACAGATGGATGGATGGATGGATGGATGGATGGATAGATAGATAGATAGATAGATAGATAGATAGATAGATAGATAGACAGACATATAGATAGATAGATAGATAGATAGATAGATAGATGTACATCTATTTATCCATTTATCTACATATTTCTCTATTTGTTTAGCTATCTACCTATCCATCTATCTATCTGTGTATCTACAGAGAGATAGCTGTATTCCATGAAGTTTCTTAATAATCCAAACTTGACAAGTAGATATATCCAGAAAAATGGTAGACATTTCATTGTGGCAGATCTACATGCTAGCCACTGATTTCTTTTCTTCAAAGCAGACAGTTTTTTTTTTAATTTATTAGTTAACCAGGTAAACTCACTAGGGACAGGCCACTTTACAAGGGCTAACTGGGAGTCACATGTAGTTTAATGAATTGTTCAAGGTCACACAGTAGGCATTGTGGACAAATAGAAGCTGACAGAATCAAACCCTAGATTACAGGATGAAACTAGTTATAAGTTCATAGCCTTAATCCTTTGTGCTAAACTGTCAGACTATAGCATCATAAAAGGAGTTGTGGTGTCATAGAGACTGCAGGATGAGCATTGGTTTTCAACTGTGATGCCACTGTTTTCTGACTTGTTTTCTGCATGTTTTCCTTTCAGAAAAAGATATCTAGCAAAACATGAGCTGGGAATACAGAATTTGTTTTTGGAGCTGACAGCCAGCTGTCTAAGCACAGTGTTTTGCTGAATGGTAATGTTTGAGGATCATTGCCTGGATTCTGTAGACATTTACATCAGCAAGAACACTCACTTTAGTGCAGTAATCCTGACACATTATGCAGAAAGAATTTTCCAGAATATCATTAGTAGTAACTTGTAAGGGGTCTTTAGATGATACCAAGTCTTGCAAGTTTCAGATTTATAAAGGACAAAACTGCTAATAAAATTGTTTATCTGTATCTTGGTGTCCTTTTGCTAGATAATGTTAAGTGAAACTATATTTAAAAAGTTTCATTAAGATGACATCAGTAGTTTTTGTCAGGAATCTCATAATTGGTCCTGTTAGACATTTACCAGTGTTGGTGGTGGAGTCCTCAACTATCTGCATAGTCTGTCTTTTACTGGTGAATTCTGGGAGTAACTTGCAAGTCTTTGAACAGGCTGATAGAGTATCTTGGACTTCCCCAGAGTGAGAAAGAGTCGCACCCCCTTACAGACTTCTGCAAATGCATCCATGCAGCTTGTATGTCAGTCCTACTATGAAATTCTGAATGGAGATATCCCTAGAGTAGCTTACTGCATTGGGTAGTAACTCCATGCCCAAATCCATAGGGAGTCTCTATGAGTTTACAAGGTGCATAGGCTAATGAGCATATTTGGAGACCTGTTGGATTCTAAAACAGTAATCTCTCTTGTTGTGCTGCAGCACTTTGAAACTGTACAGTGAATACCAATCTACAACTTAAAGACACAGAGTAGTCCATACAATTCTAAGGGACTATTATGATATCGGAACATCTTTAATCTGATGTTGCTAATCTTCGTTCATTCCTTACTGATGGGTTATCGGTTCCATCCTTGGAACCAAGCTGGCCATATGTCAAGCTCGCATCAGCCAAAAACTGTCAAGCCACGGTCCTACCCAGAATGCTCTGCTCCCTGTTACCTCAGATCTCATTTGCCGCATTGCTGTACAGTCATGCCAAGCCACTCTCTCTCAGCTAAGTGAATAATTTTTTGAAAGTTTATATATCATTTCTACTTTAAAGTTTTTCAGTTACTTATATTATTCTCCTAACCTATCATATCCTTAAGACTCTCTCCCTTTAGTCTATTTCCCTTTATTACCCTTTTTCTTACCTTTGAGGTAATTCTTCATTACCATCATTGGTAATCGTTGGTAATCCTTCTTTCCTTCTCTCTTCTTACCCTTTTTGGTAGCCTTTCTTCTTCTTCTTGATACTGTCGTTCTTCTCCAAATCATTATGTCGGATAAGAAAAGTAGTGTTGGTTTTAAACAGTGGCCGTATGTTACCGCTTTCTGATGACCATGACTTATGTGTCTATTGTTTGAATGTCTCCCACCTTACTTTGGATCTCCTATGTGGGATTTGTAGAAATTTTTCAACCAGGACTCTTAATGAGAAAGAGAACAAGTTAATCCTGAAAGGTCTTCTCAATTCTCCTTTCTGTGAGACTGTCTCTGGGTCAGAGGGCTCACCCCCTCCTGCTAAATCCCGTAAGAGGCGTTCTTTCTCTTCCTTATCAAGGTCTCTCACTTCATCTCCCTTTGGAGATCACAGGGAGTCGACTTATACGAAAGTGAAAATTACTACTACTTCGGCGCTGCCACCTGTGACCCTTTCTGCTCAAGGCAGAGCACCACTCCAGTTGATTCTTGCTCCGGCCATGTCCTTCTTATCAACACTGGCACCGGAGTTCCCGGTGCAGACACTTATGGCTCCAACAGTTCTGTCACAGCCCTTACCAGCACCGTCCATGCAGGTAAAGTCTCCTTCGGCACCATTGGTGCAATCCCTTTTAGCCCCGAGTATGACATTACTGTTCTCCATGGTGCAGACACTTTTGGCACCAACATGCTCTTCAGTGCAGTCCTTTTCGGCACCGTTATTATTACTGGTGCAGACACCTTCCTTGATGGCACCATATCAATCAGTGCAGACACTTGCTTTTACGGTGCAGATACCTTCAGCTTCTATGGCACTGACTTCATTGGTGCAGACTATTTCAACACCATTTTCTTTGGTGCAGACATCCTCGGTTTTGGGCTCTGCACCTCTCGAATTAGCAAGGGCCAAGTACTCTCCTTCCTTGGATCCATTCATTGGTAGCCAATATAGTCCTTTTTTAGAAAGGCCAGAATCCCCCTCAGGTTTCTGTATGAGGTCAACCAGGAGCCTCTCTGAACAAGATGTGTTGCAGCTTGTTGACCAGTTGCTTGTGACCAGAGGTCTCTCTCAACCATTGAAACCCACGTTCCCTCCTTCAGGTGAACGTATTTCTCCTCAAACTCCAACGCACACTCCTCCTCCTTCAACTTCCACCCAAGTATCGAATCCCATTACTCCGACAGCAGCTTCCCTCCCTCTGACCTCAATAGTGGATTTCACTTTGGAGCCGGAGTCATCCTTGTGGCCCTCGGTGCACTGGGCATTGTGCTCTTCTCAGGCCAGTGGTGTGCCATGGGAGTTGCATTCTTGGTTCCATGCCGATTTTTTTTTCGATGGCACCCTCCAGGAATCCTCCCTCTCTCATGCATCACAGTCCTCTTGAGACTTCTGGTCTGGGGGTCAGCTCCTCAGGGCGGGGTGTGACCCCAGTTTCAAGGTTGCCGTGCTCGGTTCTGGGCTCCCATTCCTCATTGGGCAGGCCGGCCTTCCAGGCCATGGAGAGGGCGCTTGCCTCTGCTGGCAAACCACACATGTCGGAGTCCTCTCCCCCTCTGTGCCGCAACTCTCAGAGGCCAGAACCGCCAGACACCGGGCACAAGGACCTCAAGTTTCTCCCCCTCAGGAGACCCCCTCTTTGCAGTCTTCTCCAGAAACTCCCACTGAGGAAGTACCCCACAAAGCTTCATGCAAGAGGAAGCACATGGACTCCACTGAAAAGTCTCTGACCGAAGATACGGACTTTGATGACGGAGAAGGATCCCCATGGTCACCCTCTGATGAGGTGTCCTTTGGTGACATCCTCAAGATCCTTAGACAGAGTGGAAGTCCACTAATCCTTCCTCAGAGGAATCCGTATTCCTGCAGGCCTTTTGTACCCAGCCCCCTACCTTCTGGGTTACCCTGCCAACTGATGAGCTTGTCCAGCTCATCGTCCAGTGAGCATGGAAGGCTCCTGACACCCTGGAAGCGATACCATGGAGGCCTGATAAAATCTTATCTCCCCAACTGACCATCCCCATTGGTCAAGAGGTCTTCCAGTAGATGCCATGGTGGTGGTGGGTGCAACAAAGAATGTTTTGGCAGAAGAGAGGCAAACTGTCCATCCTCCCAACAAAAAGTCCCGGGTGATAGACAGACTAGTGAAGCAAGTGTTTGCTTCATCGACCTTCACTGTAAGGTCTTTGAACTATTTGGCACACTTTACAAGGCTCCAGAGGGATCTTATCATCCAACTCTCTGAAATCTTGGCAGGAGCTGTTTCTGATGAGGTCCATGACAACATAGCTTCTCAGATAGCCACTCTAGAGTCCATTTCCAGTTCTTCATGCATCTTATTTCTCACACAACGGAAGGAGTGGCTAGAGTGGCAGGCACAGATATAGTCACCAGACGACATGCCTGGATGCACCTTTGTGACTTTGCGGACACCTTTAAGGCTTCCTTTATGAACGCCCCCATTGAGGCTGCTTCTTTGTTTGGCCCTAAAGTTAAAGATACGCTGGCAAGGTGCGAACAAAACAGCAAGACCCTATCTGCCATTGGTGTCAGACACTCCACTCTTCAACGATTCTACTCCAGAAATCAGAGGTGCAGGAAGATGTGGCACAGGAAATCACAGGGCTCTTTTCTGTGATGCACATGCTGAGTTCTCCCCTAGAGGCAGAGGGGGAAACTCCAATGGAAAACACCTCTTTTGGGGCAGAAGAGGTCCACGAAACCGGGGTTCCAGAGATTCTTTCTCTGGCCAACCTTATCAGTGCTCCTGAAGCATTGCCCGACTGCTCACCTCTGGAAGCAGTTGGGGGTCATTTTTCCATGTAACCTGCTGCCTGGCGAAACATAACCACTGACTCTTGGGTACAATGGATAATATCCAGAGGCTATTGCATCCCCTTCTATCTTTGTCCAACCTCATCCAGAGAATTACCCGACATTCCACTCAGTCAAAGGGAAGCAGCAGCACATGAAATCCAAAAGCTGCTACAAAAAAAAGTCATCCAAATGGTCCCCCCAGACCAGATATGATCCAGTTTTTACTCAAAGTTTTTTTTAGTGCCAAAAAAGACAGGGGACTAGAGACCAATTCTGAATCTCAGCACACTGAACAAATTTGTAAAATCAGAGAAATTCCAGATGGTAACGGTTCAGTCTATCCTTCCTCTTCTGGAAAAAGATGATTGGATATGCTCTGTATATCTTCAAGATGCGTATTACCACATAAAAATGGACAAACGTTCAAGAAGATACCTCCACTTCCACATAGCAGCCAGTCACTACCAATTTCGAGCACTGCCCTTCGGTCTCTCTACAGCCCCCAGAGTGTTTACCAAATGCATGGCAGTGGTTATCGCTCAGTTGCGACTTCAAGGATTCCAGGCATTTCCATATCTAGACGACTGGCTCCTCACCGCACCTACCAAGCGTCTACTGGAAGAAGCCCTGCACTACACTCTCCTCACAGCACAACACCTGGGAATTACTATAAACTGGGAGAAGTCCAACACAACCCCAGCCCAGTCTTTAGAATTCATTGGGGTACTGTTGGACACGAGAAATTGCACAGCATCTCTTCCAGACCACAGGCTTCAAAGAATAAGGCAACAGGTTCAGCCACTGCTCTATCACCACAAATCTCCCGCTCGATCTATACTCCAACTCTTGGGGTCAGTGGCAGCCTTGATCACCATTGTTCCTCTAGCCAGATTCCACATGAGGCTCCTTCAGTGGTTACTTCTCACTCAGTGGTACCCTCTACAACATCCTTTGTCTTTTCAGATAAGTGTAACTCAGAGATGCAAGCAAGATTTACTCTGGTGGACATCTTGAAATCCCCAACAATGGTCTCACCCCTTCAGCCCCCATCAGCCGAAAGCCACGGTGACTACGGATGCCTCCTTGATGAAGGGGCTATGTCAAGGAAACTCGGTCCAAGGCACCTGGTCGGAGACAGAGGCCCTTTTACATATCATTGTCCTAGAACTGAGGGCGGTGCTACTAGCATTGCAAGCATTCCATTCCATCCTTCCATCAGGGACTATTGCCATCCAATCAGATAACATGTCAGTAGTCTGGTACATCAACAAGCAAGGGTCACCAGATCTTATCTGTTATGCCGAGAGGCCTTGAGAAAATGGCAATGGGCGATAGCTTCCAACTGCATTCTAATTGTAATGCACATTCCCGGGAGCTCCAATGTGATAGCAGACAAATTGAGCAGGTGTATTCTACAACCTCACGAGTGGTCCCTCAACCCTGTGATAGCAGCAAAAATCTTCAACCGTTGGAGCCAGCCTTGCTGAAACCTTTTCGCCTCCCCAAACAACTACAAGTGCAGCAACTATTTTGCCCTGATCCCCCCTGGAGGACAGTCACTGAGAGATGCTCTAGTCCATACTTGGCCTCTGGGTCTACTTTATGATTATCCTCCTCTCCCCCTCATCTACCAATTTCTGAAGAAAGCATGGCAGTTGAAAAGCAAAGTGATCCTCATTGCTCCATGTTGGCCTCGACAAGTCTGGTTCCCCTTCCTCTGGCCTCACCTACTAGATCAACCATGGATCCTCAATCCATCCCCAACATTAATCTTCCATCCACAGGGTCTGACTCACCCCAATCTAAAAACCCTGAAACTGACTGCTTGGTTTCTCCACTTCCAATGATTGCCAGGCAGGAAAACCTCTCATCCCCAGTGTGCAATATTCTTATTGCATCTCATAAATCATCCACCAGACTAATCTATCTCAATAAATGGAAAAGGTTTTCTCGATGGGCAGCGAATAAACAATTAAAGCCCTTGTCAGCCCTAATTTCAATGGTTTTGGATTATTTATCACATCTTTTCCACTCTGGGATGTCTGCCTCTACTATTCGTGTGCATTTAGCTGCCATTTCAAATTTGCACATTGATTTTCAGGATTCTTCGCTCATGTCACATAGACTCTGTAAAGCTTTGAAGGGAGTTCTTCACCTAAAGCCTCCCTTTAGAGAACCAGTACAACCTTGGGATTTGGCCTTGGTCCTGCAAGCCCTAACAGCTCCCCCCTTTGAACCTGCACCTTCATGTGATTTAAAATATCTCTCATGGAAAACTTTGTTTCTGATTGTAATCACATCGGCCAGACGTTTGTCAGAACTTCAAGCATTATGCATCAAACCTCCCTATCTTATCTTCCATAAGGATAGGGTATCACTGAGAACTAATTCTTCCTTTTTACCAACAGTGATGTCAGAGCGGTCTATCAACCAATCTATTGACCTTCCAGTATTTTTTCCTAGCCACTCTAACAAGGGATAGTATTGCCTGCACTCCTTGGATATTCATAGGCAAATGCAATTTTATCTGGACAGAACAAAATCTACCCGTAAATCAGACCAACTATTTCTGGCTTTTTCTGGACCAAGACTAGGTCATCCTGTCTCAAAAGTTACATTGGCTTCGTGGTTGAGAAATTGCATTACCTTTATCTACAACAAGAACAATGTCACCTTGCCTCACAGAGTGAAAGCACATTCTACAAGGTCTATGGCAACTTCAGCAGCTTTCCATGGTAAGGCTTCCCTCTATGATATTTGCTCAGCTTCGACTTGGGCCAAACCTCATACCTTTATTCTTCATTACAAATTGGATTTGGCCTCCAGAGGTAGAGCTTCTTTTGGCTCCATGGTGCTCAGGAATGTTCCTCCATGAGGCCCAACCAGGGATATAGGTAGCTGGGGACTCTGTCCCATCAGTAAGGAATGAACGAAGATTAACAACATCAGATAAAGAAGTTATGTCTCACCATAACATTCCATCTGTGTTGATCTTTGTTCATTCATTACTCCCTACCCTCCGTCCCCCTCCAGAGGTTCCTGGTTGATCTCATATACTCCTTTATTGTAGGTCTGTTATGACCAGAGGTAGCCTGTACTTTTGTCTATCAACTTGCAAACTCAATCTGAGGTAACAGGGAGCAGAGCATTCTGGGTAGGATCTTGGCTCTAGAGATTTTGGCTGACGCAAGCTTGATATATGGCCGACTCGGTTCTGAGGATGGAACTGATAACCCATCAGTAATGAATGAACGAAGATCAACAACACAGATGGAACGTTATGGTAAGACATAACTTCTTTTTTCTGTGCTGGCATGGGTATTAAAGGCAGTTCTTGGTAGGAAACTCAAATACCTGCAGTGCCAGTTCTGAAACATAAGTGGAGATGGTTAGCAGCACCTGAGGAGTAGGTAGGGGTTACTGGTTGGGACTGTAGGCAAGAGTAATAACTAGGGGACAGCTCCATTTAAAAAAAAAAAAAAAATTGAGCTGCAGCCCCAAAGCATGTTACTGTTGGAGTCTGATTTGAGAGAATGCATACATGACAAAGTTTTACCCATTATGAGTTCTGTATTCTGGCCATTGTACAGGTGACACTATGTGCTTATGTGGGTCTATATTAGAACACCAAACATTCAAAATTTCGAGTGTTCTAATATTGACCCATTTTCAGCGCTGAAAATATCGAAGAAACAGAAAACCAAATTTTTTCCTAGGGAAAGAATTCGGTTGTCCGTTTCTGTTGCTTCGGTATTTTCAGCGCTGTGGTGGAAAGTTACGGGTTGGGTTCAGGTAAGTGTGCGATTGTGTGGACATGAGGGTTAGGGCAGGTTAGGTGAGTTAGGGTTAGGGTGCAGGTGAGGTGACTGTGCGATAGTGATGGACCTTAGGGTTAGATAGTTTAGTGTAGGGTTAGGTGTAAGAGTTTAGGTGTATGTGTGTGGATTGCTGTTTGTTTGGTGTGCTTGTGTTGTGTGTATGTGATTTGGAACAACAACTTTTTTCCCTAGGAAAAAATTTGCTGTTCTGCATGTTCGATGTTTTAAATTTTCGATTCATAGGGTTTGATATTAGAACACTTGACATTTTGAACGTTCGATGTTCTAATATAGACCCGCTTATGTACATTCAAGCTTCTTTAGGATTGGTTGTCTTCACTGTGCTCAAAGAATAGGTAATGTGCTCATTTACATAGAATATTTATGAATTCCATTATCTGTTCTTGGTGTATCATGTACCTTACAGGGCAGTGACCCTGATGTAGGGTCCCCAGTTAAATAAGCATACTCTAGCCATGACATAATATTATTCTGGGGTGCAGAGCAAGTTCTGTATTTGGGCTGGCATTGGGAGATGGCAGAAGACTTTCACCATGCTACCCTATTCTTTTTGGAGTCTAGTCTCTTGTTTGTGCAAGGATGGCACATTGAACAGCATGCCGATGACTAATGAGATATGTCTTGGAAAATGTATTTTTGAAACACAAATTTCCTTTTATTACTATAACATACAGGGTTTTTGAAATCACTTGTCTTTTTCAGATAACAAACCAGTCAGGCTGGCATATGCTCTGCTATGGTAAATTTGCTTTTACTGAATAAAAAATCCATATAAATTATTATACTACATATTTTCAATTTGTTCATACAGGTATGACCGGGGGGTGGTACATATATGTTCATATTATATCCTTTTAGTTGTTATTGGTTAAGGTACTGTTAGGCTGTGCATGTTACTATCTAGATATCTATGGTGTATGCTCCTTTGCTATGACTATCTTAAATACTGCTCTAGTCAGGAAATTAATATTTGTAATGTTGCTACTATTTAGAAACTCAAGCTATCAGTTTTAAAACAAATATTATGAAACTTTGTGAACACAATACCAAATAATCATATTTATTTATTTTATTTATTTCTTGTTGAGTGTGGGGCATTGCTAAGAGCCTATTTACTGTGTAGGCCTATGGAAATTCTCCCACTATACAAGATTTATTAATTAGTAGTTCATACTGTAAACACAATGTCTGCAGTTATAGAAATGAGATATAGAAATAATTGTACACAAAGAAATATATTCTAAGTGCTATGACAGTGAGAAGAGGACAGAAAAATATGGCAACTGTAAGTAAGCAGCAGTGAAGAAACTCACGTATACAGTATTTAGACATTGATGAATATACTTGGATCTGTGGCATGCAATTTGTGACATATTGCTGAAAATAAGAACAGCAGTATAGTATTCATATGTTCATATAGTGCACTGGTATGCACAAAAATAATGCAAATTCAGCAACCGTTACTAGGCGCTTCAATACATTCGGTGTTCTTCCTGGCAAATATAAACAAAATACAAATTTATAGAACGCACTTAGTGATGGTGGAGTAGAGATATAGGATTCATATCACACAGACAGCTGTTGTAAGTGTGGTGTAGTGGGATATAGGATTCATACACATAACAGAGAGTAGCAGCAAGTATAGTGTACATAGATACTGGAAGAGACTAGCTGTGGGATTTCAGAATAATAAATGCATGGAGTAGCATGCTATCTCATGTATTTATGCTATGACTGTTTCCAGAAATAGGGCTCTGGCAGTGCTTAAGTCACATGAGGGCTACCAAAATCTGTTGGAGACTTACTCAAGGCTGAATTGGGCTTGCTGCACTACAAACCTTAGAATTTTTACATTGGTCACCATCATCATCATCCTTCCTTTTTCCCATTTCTATATGGAGTTGGGGTATCAAGTTCAATGTTACCACATCTCTTGATTCAGAGCCACTCTCTTATCTACTTTGACAGTCATGCCAGACTGTCACAGGTGTTCTCTCAAATAATCCATCCACCTCTTATCTGGATACCTTCTTCTTATCTTGTCTTCCCATTTTTCCCAAATCTACTGTACAAAATCGTCTACTGCTTTGTTACACACACAGCCAAACTACCATAACCTGTTTTCCTTGACCTTCTCTGGCACTGGGACTACTTCGACTTCTGAACTGATGTCCTCATTTCTGCATTTGTCCCACAATGGGCATGCTACTGCCAGTTTCAGGCACTTCATCTCCATCTCCTTAAGGTTCCTGAGCTTGTCTGCCTTCACAGTACATGTTTCTGTGGTATACAGAAACACTGGTTCACCTTTGCTTTGTACATTACTCTTCAACTTCTTTGGCATTCTTTGATCATGACTATCCCTGACATTTTGTGTCAGTTGACTGCATTATCTCTCATTCTAGGTTCATAGGTTGGTACTAGGCTATCAGCCCTAGGTCCAATACAAGCCTAGCCATAACAATTCCCTGGCTATTTTTTCCCACACTATTTACTTCCCTGGACCCCTGTCTAGCAGGGCGACTGACGTGATCCCCGGGGTGAATTTCCTTTCTCCCATCCAATCATCAAGGTTCCTTTTGAAGAGGACCAAAGAGGCACTCTGCTTGACATGTATGGGCAATCTATTCCAGAGTCTGGGGAGTCTCTGGGTCAGGAACCTATCCCTCCAGCTTGTTTTGTTTATTGTAATGACAATGTTTAGATCCCTGGAGTGTGTGGCTCTGAGGGATTGGGATTTCTTTAAGTGTAGCATGTCCAGCAGCTCTGGGTTTGACATGGCCTTGTATGTTAAGCAGAGATCGCCTCTGAGTAGATGATATGTGACAGAGTATAGCTGGAGTTTTTTAAGGTGGTCAGCATAGGGCATCTGCTTTAGGCCTGTGATTCTTTTAGTGAGGTATTTCTGCGGCCTTTCCAGTTGTTGCAGATGTTTTGAGAGGTACATACCAAACGGGGCGTTGTATTTTATAATGGGTCTAATGAGGGATGAGCACAGTGGGACAATGACCTCCTTTTTTCTGGATGCAAAGCCCTTAGTGATGAGGTGTGCCACATAGAAGGATTTCCTGACTGTTGTGGCGATGTGGTTATCGAAGGTGAGACCACTGTCCACCTGTGTCCCTAAGTCTCTTATCACACTTTCGGTGTTTAGTGTACTGCCACCTATGTGGTAATTCATGGGTACATGGTTTTTCCCAAAGGGGATAACTGTACATTTCTTGGCATTAAGTTTGAGCCCATGGCTCTGGCACCAAGCATCTGTTTCTGTAAGGCCCTTTTGTAGAGTATCCACATCATTTGGGAATTCAATAATGGCTCCCAATTTGCAGTCATCTGCGAACTTTGTTATCCAGAGTCCCTTAGTGTTGGCCTGTACTTCAGAGAAGTAGATGCCAAACAAGAGCAGTCCCAGGACTGAACCCTGAGGTACTCCACTTGTCACTTGTCTGGAGCTGGATTTGGAGTCGGCTACTTTTACAGTGTGGGTTCTATCAGTAAGCCAGTTAGCAACCCATTGGGTGACGTAGGGATTAATGCCCAGCTTAGTAAGTTTATCTATGATTCCAGAGTGGGGGATGGTGTCAAAGGCCTTGGCAAGGTCTAGATAGGCTGTGTGGACCACGACTAGATTTGGCTTCCTCATTCAGACCTCCCTTCACCTTATCCTCACCTCCCAAATTCTGTTGTTAGCCCATTTCACTATTTTCCTTTCTATCTCAATTCTCATCTTCTTCTGATTTCATCCATTTGCTGCAATTACCACTTTCCAGTCCTATTCACTTTCATCCCATGCGTCTTCAGTTTGGAATTCCACTCCCTTATTATCTTTCACTGAATAGCCTGTTAAGCTTCTGCTTGTAGTGTCACATTATCTGTATACTGTTGCATGTAAATGTAGAAGCTCTTAGCAATGAAGTAGCCCATTGAACTCAATGTCAGTGTGCAGAGCTGCAGTTTTGCAAGTACTCCAGCTAGAAGAGAAATCTGGTATTGTATACATTAGATGGGTATTAGGCAGAATTGCTGCATAATTAGGTCTGTCATACAGAAACTGTACCCAGGCAGAGGAGGAGTTAATGAAGGGTGGCTGAGGACAGAGCACATGCATATAGAAGAGAGCTCCAGGCTTCTTATATTTGTACTTGTTTGAACTGCAGTTGCTCAGCACAAACCCACAGCATGCCCTTCCTGTAGTGTCAGACATTACAAATCATGCAAGAGAGTTCTTACATCTTGCATGTATTGCCACATCCAACTTCAGGTAGTGCTATGATACTGGATAGCTTCTAGGACTGTCAGCTTCAACTTCACGTCGGTATGCCAGGAAATGTAATGACGAGGTTCACTAATGCTAATAAATCTCTTCTGGTGTAGTAGGTATGTTACACAGTTGCGGTATTCAGGTAGCCTTGGATGTTGTAGGAAGTACTCCACCACACAATACGATGTTGTATTGGGGGTGCAGTTAGAATTTGGTACTGAGGTAGCATTGCAGGATCATGGAGACTCTCTACTACGCTACGCTGAATATTTTAGAATCTGGTCCGAAATATATAAGCAAAGGCACTTCTGGAAGTACGAAACTCGATCCTATAAATTATGACTCCTTTATTAACAAACAGCTACAAAAAAACAATAAAAAGCATGTTGCTCTCTCTTACAAATTGGCCCTTAACTAAGCCTCTTTTTGATAAAAGGGGGTGTATATTTGTAAAATATAGGTACGAATTAGAAAAAGTTTCCTTTCTAAAAGTAGATTTGAACTTACCACTAATAAGTTTTGTCTAACTTTGATGGATTTAGTGTTAAAGAGTAATTATATTTATTTTGAGGGGGAATGTTTTCATCAGTTTAGGGGAGTAGCAATGGGGGAAAGATTCGCACCAACATATGCTAACATTATTCTTTCTAATTGGGAGCAAAAGTACATATTTAACTCTGAGTATGAGAAGTATTGCAACTTACGCAGGCGTTATTTGGACGATACATGTTTATTCTAGGTAGGATTAAAAGAGAAGTTTCTAGAATTTTTTGAATATATTTTTAACACTACTTCTTTTGTGAAGTTTACTTATGATATAAAGTATGACCAGATGAATTATCTGGACCTCACTATTCAAAAATTTAGTGGAAAGTTTAAATCTACTATTTTTAGAAAGGAGACTTTTACTAATTCGTATCTATATTTTACAAGTGCACACCCCTTTTATCAAAAAAGAGGCTTAGTTAAGGGCCAATTTGTAAGAGGGTGCAATGTGCTTTTCATTGTTTTTTATAGCCATTTGTTAATAAAGGAGTCATAATTTATAGGATTGAGTTTTGTCCTTCCAGAAGTGCCTTTGCTTATATATTTTTTGTGGTTTTAGATGTTTTGGGCACTTTTTTCTCACTTTGGTGGAATCTGGTCCTAAATGTATAAGATGCAAGCAGAATAACCTTGCACTAGCTAATGTAATATCCAATGTAGACTTTATGAAAAGAAGATACAGAGGAAAATAACAAGTGTATGAGACTGTGGTTGTATCTAAGAATAATAATATAAATACAATGCACCAAGGTAACGCACAATAGCGTTTAATAAGAATAAAAACAAAAACAAAAAAACAAAAAACCGAGGTGAGCGCTTTCACAACAAAAGTTGCTTCATCAGACACAGATAAAGTGGATTTCATTGCTTAAATAGGTAAAAAAACAATTATCTCATAAATTAATGATGTCATACACCAAAAGTTATTTAAAAAGATGGTTACAGGGTAAAAATAACAGTTGCAAGGTAAAGATAATAGTGGTATGGACTGTAATAAAATGCATAAAAATACTACATAAAAACTGCATAAAAGCTATATAAAATACATTTGCATCTGCATAATAATGTCTACATAGAATATATTATCTAAGAGATAAAAAATAATGGATAAGGAATAATAATAATCATGATACTAGCAGTCAATGTTTAAGGCGTCTGGCTTTTAAAAAAGGAATCAAAGAGGTAGTTCTATTAAAGCCTGGATATCTTTCTGCATTAAGTTTAAGTATCCATTTCTGTTCATGGCTCTCGGTAACATTTTCTATGTCTCCACCTATCAAACTTCTGTGTGTGTGTTGTAAGACAAAAAGTTTGAAGAAATGAGAAGAATCTGTGCACATAACATGACTGGCAAGTGCATTTGTTGGCTTACTGTTTCTGATGTCACGAATATGCTCTAAAATTCTGTCTTTAAGTAGCCTGTCGGTTTTACCAACATAAAAGGCAGGGCATTGCTGACAGAAACAAAAGTAAACAACATCAGTAGTCTTGCAATCTGAATAAGTGTTGGAATATAACTTAATGCCTAGTTGGATGGATATATGTGTTTTTGCTATAAATGTATGGGCATGCACTACATGATCTACATGGAAAAGTACCCTGACGGGGGGAAATACATGTAGTGTTGCATGGTTCTCTATTACAAAGATGCTGTTTAAGTGACCTGTTGTTCCTAAAGCTAAAACGTGGAGTATTAGCAATTGTAGCATTAAGATTAGGGACCTCTTGTAACAGGTGTCAGTGTCTCCTAATAACATCAGTATACTGGTTAATAATGCTAGCAAATTGAAACACAGCTCTAAAATCATTACTGGTCGGAATGACATTGTTGTCAGCAGTATCATTCTTAGTAGAGTGAAAATAAGGTCTACATCTGGTATGTCTCAGTTGCCAAGCATTAGAGATAGTCTTATCAATATTATCAACTTGATATCCCCTTTCCAGGAAATCAGATTTTAAACTATTAAGTACAGTCACTGCTTCCTCATCTTTATCATGTAGTCTTAAAGTCCTAAAGACCTGACCTTTAAGTACATTCTTTGGAATGTGTCTAGGATGCATGCTGGATTTATGCAAGAGTGTATTTTTTCTAGTCGGTTTAGAGTAAATAGTACTGTTTAACTGATTTGAGTGAGACCTAGTATTGTGTACATCAAGAAAGGTGATGTCAGTGGCAAAAATATGGTGAGAAAATTTCAAAAAATCAGTGGTAGTATGTAGATATTGTAAAAATAAAGTGAAATCCGAGCCATTGTCCTTCCATAACATGAAGACATCGTCTACAAAACGTACATACCAGAGTACTTGTCCTAGAAAAGGATTTCTGTCGGATAGGATATTAACTTCTTCCCAGCAAACTAAGGCAAGGTTGGCGTAGCTATTGACACAAGGAGTCCCCATGGCTACGCCAACCTTCTGTAAATAAGACTTTTCTTGGAACATAACAATGTTATTTTCCAAGATAATTTCTAGTAAACTGCATATCAATTGAATTTTGCTATTATTAAAGCACTTATTAACTGTCAGCAATTCTCTTGTCATTTCAATGCCCCATAAGTTAGGTATGCTGCAAATAGTGATTCTATGTCCATAGTAGCCAGGACAAAATCCATGTCCATGTCAATGCTATCCATTCTATTATGTAATCTTTCTAGGAACATCTTAGTATCCCTTAATATAGCGTGGCAGTTTTCTAAAAGGCCATGTAGGCTACCTTCAACATATATAGAAAGGGGTTCAGTACACCAGCCAGCCCCTGAGACTATAGGCCACATTGGTGGCATGTAAAGATCTTTATGGACCTTGGGTAGGCCGTAAATGCTTGGAACAACAGGTTTAGTAATATTGAAAAATTTAAAAAGTGATTCATCAATTAAACCAGTTATAAGTAAATCGAAAAGCAAAAACGAAACTTTATCAATAATGGCATTTACGGCAGGTTTAGAAATGCATTGGTATGTATCAGTATTTAATAAAAGTTTTTTCATTTGTTGTACATATAGCTCTTTGTCTAAAAGAACTATACCATCACCCTTATAGCTTGTTTAATAACTAGAGAGTATAAATTTTTCAGTTCTTGCAGGGCTGTCTGCTCTTCTGAGGTCAAATTACAAAAAGAATAGTCATAGCTATCAGATACACTTATTTCTCTGAATGTAGTTTCACATATGTCAATAAATCTTTGAATCCCTGGTGGAGTAACTGGGACAAATGTGCTAGGATGTTTATAAATATTTTGCACATTGTCTACATTTGTGGGAAACAAACATTTCAGAGATAGGTTTCTCCCTAATAACCTGAGATCTTTCAACATTTCAGTTATATCTGCCTTTCTCGCAGGCACAAATGATAACCCTTTATTTAATAAATTAAGTTGTTCACAATTAAGTTCAAAAGAGGAGATATTTATAACCAGACCTGTACTTATTTGCGTCTCCTCTTGTGTAGCTGAACTGTTCCTTCCATCTGGTTGATCCTGGACATCTGTCCATTGTGCGGAAGACTCTTTGTGCGAGTTCTGAAAGGTAGTGCTGCCTTTAGAGTGAAATCACCCTTTTTGGTTGTGTCTAAAAAACACTTGCATCGTTTCTGCTTTCCTGTATATTAGAATCCGCAGTTGCAGAGTTATTGGAGGCATGTGATGCTGCAGATGGTGTCGGTGGATGTATATTCCTCATCTTATGTCCCGTTTTTTCTTTTATGCTATTTGAAGTTTTACCAGCAATTGGTGTAGTAGTTGCATCTTGTTTAACGCTGTCAATACATACAGCATCCGCGGGAACTCTCGTCGTAACTGTCGAGTCAATAGAGAGACCGGATGTGATACCGGAATTTGCAGCTCGAACTGTGCGCTCATTTAAATTTGTGTTATGAGCGCTATTGGAAACAGAGTTCCCTTGAGTAGTTCTATGCACATTTTCTCTGGGCCATGAGAAGACGTTATTATTAGCAAAATCACATTTGTCTCTATTCAATTTAGACAGTTTAGTAGTTTGAAGCTTTTTTTCATAAGCGATTATATTATCTTGTAATTGGCTCATCTTATTGATGGTAATGTCTGGGGAGAAACTCTCAGTAATGTTAGACTCTAGAGCAATGATTTCTGCTTTAAGCTCTAGTTCGATTGGTGAAAAGAATTCCAGTAGAAGTTCCATGTATTTGGAGCTAAACTGTAAGTTAAGTTCTTGCCATTTGCGAAGTAAAACAGGATAAGTTTCTCCATAGGTGGGCATATTGAGTATTCTGAGACCACGGGGAATAATCTTGGCTTCCAGTGAAGCTTGTAAATGCAAACGCTGCCATTGTAGCCTCTTATATTTGTACATTAGGTTCTCCAGATTCTTATATTGCTCAAGAAACTCAGGTATGCGTTGAGTGGTTAGAGAGTCATTGAAGCCAGCACATAAATCCATATTCAGGAGTGGGTTTACTGGAATATCCAGAATTCGTAGAAAACGATGGTGATGTCCATTCAAGGACATTTCAGTAGAGGAATCCTCCATAAACGCGTGTGCCCCTTAGCCGAATAAAAAACAAATAGAAACGGAAAAGAAACGGCTGCGGGTAAAACCAAGGTGCAAAAAAATTAGTAATAATATAAATACAATGCACCAAGGTAACACACAATAGCGTTTAATAAGAATAGAAACAAAAACAAAAAACAAAAAACAGAGGTGAGCGCTTTCGCAACAAAAGTTGCTTCATCAGACACAGATAAAGTGCATTTCATTGCTTAAATAGGTAAAAAAACAATTATCTCATAAATTAATGATGTCATACACCAAAAGTTATTTAAAAAGACGGTTACAGGGTAAAAATAACAGTTGCAAGGTAAAGATAATAGTGGTATGGACTGTAATAAAATGCATAAAAATACTACATAAAAACTGCATAAAAGCTATATAAAATACATTTGCATCTGCATAATAATGTCTACATAGAATATATTATCTAAGAGATAAAAAATAATGGATAAGGAATAATAATAATGATACTAGCAGTCAATGTTTAAGGCGTCTGGCTTTTAAAAAAGGAATCAAAGAGGTAGCACTATTAAAGCCTGGATATCTTTCTGCATTAAGTTTAAGTATCCATTTCTGTTCGTGGCTCTCTGTAACATTTTGTATGTCTCCACCTCTCAAACTTCTGTGTGTGTGTTGTAAGACAAAAAATTTGAAGAAATGAGAAGAATCTGTGCACATAACATGATTGGCAAGTGCATTTGTTGGCTTACTGTTTCTGATGTCACGAATATGCTCTAAAATTCTGTCTTTAAGTAGCCTGTTGGTTTTACCAACATAAAAGGCAGGGCATTGCTGACAGAAACAAAAGTCTAGGTTAGTATATATTTTTATATAATTCACATGAATTTTTAATGCACCAATATTGTTACCTGGTGTTTTATTATTATATTTTTAGCTATTTATTAATTTAATTATTACATTTTAACAGCATATGAAATTGTAGGGTTATTAAATAGTATTCGATTTATTAATTAACTAATTAGCGAGTGTATATAAGGGGTGGATATGTAATTGTGCATTTAGTACTCTGATGATGCCCTGAGGTTGATGGGTGAAAGTGCTTAGTACCTTGTCGTTGTATGTATTTGATTGTTTAATAAATCAGTTTTAACGTTTCACTGTGTGGCTTTTCAGTTTAACAGTCTCGATCCGTTTTTCAAGCTTGTACCCTTTGCCACTCGGTGTTTGCTTGGACTGATTTAGTGTCAATGGTCTGCTATTATAGTTCGTTACACAGTGATCTTAATTACATCAGTTGATTTATTCCGTTTCATCGTTTTATCGTTTTATTCTGGTTTTATTTTGGTAACTGCCTTTTGATTACTGCTACTGATTTCAGCTTTTTGATTAGTCGATTAATATGGAACAACTTTTGATGCAGCATATGGAAATCACACAATGTCTGATCAAGGCGTTGCAAGATAGGAGCGAAAAAAGCTCCAGTGAAGCTGAAGTATTAGTGACTGAGTCACAGGAACAGCTATATACTCTCCACTCCACTCCACCCCAACTACAAGTCCAACACGACCGTCAGCTAGTAATGGTTCAGCGAGTTCTATTGGAGGAGGCACAAACACAGGAAGTGTTAAGTCTGGAGGCCCACCCCCGAACCCAGCTTCGAACACTAGGGACGGACACACTGGAGGGTCACACGGCATAGCAGTTGGCATTGAAAAGAATTTCATGGATTTAAAATTATTTTTAGCGGCACCATCTCTCAGTAATGAATGTTATTTTAATCATAGAGACATGGGTAGTCTTAACAAACAATTTACGGAGTTTGAAAGAGTTTTGAAGACATTTAAATTGTTACAGATGGACAATGCTTTTTTGGAAAGATCTTTGGAACTGGGTCAAGTTCCAAAAGGATTACGTATTTTTAAATTACCATATGGTTTTACTGAAGGTACTGTTTTATTCGATGAATTATTACAATTATTCGATAAAACTGGTATTGAACTTGTTAAACTAATCATACAGAACAATAACATTAAACTAGCAGCTTTAAATGAACAATTGTCTTTTTTAGACAAAAGTATACACCAGGATTTGCTGTTTGAACACAAGTTCCATTTAGAAAGTATTTTTAAAGAGATGGATAAATTTACTAATAAAGGCTTGGACATTAAAAATCACAAGTTAAATAGATATACTAACGATTATAATAGTAACAGAGTATATGTACATTTAAAAAAATTTAAAAGTATGAGACGTCTTGCCAAACCTGTAGATGCTGATACTATTAGTAGGGACAATTTTTGTTCCCCCACTAATGACAAACCAATACAAACACAAAGGGCTAGAAATTATAATTTCTGTCATGAAGACGGGCAGGGAGTTTTTTTAGAGGAGCCCACACTCAGAAGGTCGGAACAGTTATGCGGCCGACATGTCGGTCAGTATCACCAACTGAACAGACAATACAACACAACAGTACACAGGACCAATTCTTGGCACAGATAGACACAATTGAGCACACTAATTCCCTAGTTCAGGGTGAATTCACATTACAAAGTCATATTGTAAATGGCAGTGACTATATAAATCTTAGTATCTTTACAACTTATGTTAATGACACCCTTTATGAATCCGATACGAATGAAATAGGATGTTTGCATAATACAGGTACTTCCCACAGTCACAATAATTGTTCTATCGTCTCCGATGGAGGTTTTAGTTTATATAATTACACAGATAACAATTTTGGTCACGACTTTATTGCTCTCTTTAAAAGAGGCTTTACTTTTGTACCATCTTTTAAGCATGACATTGGAAAAGTTTTAATTAATTTAAAACTTCATAGTAGACTATTGAATCTAAATTTTTTTTTCTCTAATAACAATGATTGTATCACAGACACTAATTGTTTTAGGCTCAAGCGTAGCAGTACATTCATACCACCACAAAACCCTATGATTTACATTTTTGAGAAGTTATGTGAGCCCAAGATTAGAAGAGTTCTGAGGAAAGAGGTACATACATCACAGTATCTCACTTCAGCCGAAATGTTTTGTCTTAGAGAACTAACTATGACTGACAAATATAGGGTTATGAAACCAGACAAGGGAAGCGGTGTGGTAATTATGACAAATACTGATTACTACAATAAAATGACCATTGTGCTCAGTGACAATAATACTTATGAGAAAGTTACTAAGTACGAAATGTCTAGGGCATATATTAAAGTGGATTGGCTATTGTATGAATTCCTTATGGATGGAACTATCGACAAAGAAGAATATTCTTATTTAACAGTTGAATTTCCTATTACCCCATCCATTTTTGGAATCCCAAAAATACACAAAGACATCTACCATCCACCTTTTAGGCCCATAGTATCAGCTAGGGGCTCCAAAACTGAGGCCATTGCATCCTTCATAGACATTCATTGTAAGGAGATGCTCAAATATTTGCCACACATTTTAAAAGACTCCTGGCACTGTTTAGATCAAGTTAGACAATGTATTGTCAAGGTGAGTCCTAATATGATTATGGCCACCATTGATGTTGTGAATCTGTTTACTGTTATACCCCACAAACAAGGCCTGGAAATGTTTGAGGCCAGTTTATTGAAATTCAGTGGTATGAATGTTTCAAAATGCAGACTTATGACTGAATTGATGGAAATAATACTGGAGAATAATTTTATATATATGAATGGTGAATATTATAGACAAAGTACAGGGGTGGCCATGGGGGCCAGATGTGCACCAATTTATGCTAATTTGGTGCTAGCTAATTGGGAAACTGATTTGGTTTTCACATCAACATATTGGTCTAAAATTGCCTTATATTTGAGATACCTGGATGATATTCTCATTTTTGGACAGGTAATAAAGATGAATTTTCAGAATTTATACAGTTTTTAGGTAGGACATCTATGTTTTTAGAATTCACCAGTAAAATCTATGAGAATAACTGTGAATATCTTGACATTGTTTTTTCTCATAGTGACGACGTGGTTCATTCTAACATTTTTAGAAATAAAACATTTTCAAATTCCTTCTTACATTTTAATAGTTATCATCCCTATTATCAAAAAAGAAATTTGATTAAAGGTCAAATGGTAAGACTGTCAAGAATTATTAGTGATGATAATACATTTGAGTTAGAAATTGAAAAATTATCGAATATGTTTCTTGACAGAGGTTACCCTAATGAACTTATTTGTAATATTAAAAGAGAGATTTTTACAAAAAGATATTTGATTTATAGACATATTATCAAATTTGGATGCAACAATATATTGAATACCAATACAAATATGTCTAGAAATGATACTTTCATACTACCTTACAATGAAACATCCCATAATATTGTTAACATTATACATGAGACATGGACAAGTGTTTTTATGAATAATGCCGAATTGACTGAGATTATTGGTAGTCATCCAAAGATTACATTTAGTAGAGGGAGGAATTTGAAGGAAATTTATGAGATGAACACAAACAAGGATACATTTAAAATGTCTAGAATGAGCAAATGTGGAACCTGTCGCACATGTAAATATATTATCGATGGTCCATATGTTGCTATTTCTAATTTTGGTAAAACTATTAGACGCCCTGGGTACTGCAATTGTAATACTAAGATGATTGTTTATTTAGCAACATGTTCAGCATGTTCAGCATTTTATGTTGGGAAAACTATTAGGAAGTTAAGAAAACGTATTGTAGAACATGTTAGAGACATCAAAAAACAAAAAAACTACCAGTTCTCTATATACACATAGTATTAGATGTCCCAATTTTAAGAGATTTCTATTTTTTATTATAGATAGAATTTCGCATAATATACATAAAGGAGGTGATGAGTAGACCATGTTGGAGGCCAAGGAATGTCTCTGGCAACTTAGATTAAACACCTGTACTTTGCCAGGCATTAATGAACATGTTTCCATATCCAGTATATTAAAATATAAATCATATTTCATTTGATCATTTTCTATTGATACATTTACATATATTTATAGGTGCTATATATTTATTTAGACAGATATATCATATTATCAGTTTTACAATTTATTATTTAGTCTAGGTTTATTATATATTTGTATATAATTTACATGAATTTTTAATGCACCAATATTGTTACCTGGTGTTTTATTATTATATTTTTAGCTATTTATTAATTTAATTATTACATTTTAACAGCATATGAAATTGTAGGGTTATTAAATAGTATTCGATTTATTAATTAACTAATTAGCGAGTGTATATAAGGGGTGGATATGTAATTGTGCATTTAGTACTCTGATGATGCCCTGAGGTTGATGAGTGAAAGCACTTAGTACCTTGTCGTTGTATGTACTTGATTGTTTAATAAATCAGTTTTAACGTTTCACTGTGTGGCTTTTCAGTTTAACAGTCTCGATCCGTTCTTCAAGCTTCTATTTACAGAAGGTTGGCGTGGCCATGGGGACTCCTTGTGCCAATAGCTACGCCAACCTTGCCTTAGTTTGCTGGGAAGAAGTTAATATCCTATCTGACAGTCAGAAATCCTTTTCTAGGACAAGTACTGTGGTACATACATTTTGTAGACGATGTCTTCATGTTATGGAAGGGCAATGGCTCGGATTTCACTTTATTTTTACAATATCTACATACTACCACTGATTCTTTGAAATTTTCTCACCATATTTCTGCCACTGACATCACCTTTCTTGATGTACACATTACTAGGTCTCACTCAAATCAGTTAAACAGTACTATTTACTCTAAATCAACTAGAAAAAATACACTCTTGCATAAATCCAGCATGCACCCTAGACACATTCCAAAGAATGTACTTAAAGGTCAGGTCTTTAGGACTTTAAGACTACATGATAAAGATGAGGAAGCAGTGACTGCACTTAATAGTTTAAAATCTGATTTCCTGGAAAGGGGATATCAAGGTGATGATATTGATAAGACTATCTCTAATGCTTGGCAACTGAGACATACCAGATGTAGACCTTATTTTCACTCTGCTAAGAATGATACTGCTGACAACAATGTCATTCCGACCAGTAATGATTTTAGAGTTGTGTTTCAATTTGCTAGCATTATTAACCAGTATACTGATGTTATTAGGAGACACTGACACCTGTTACAAGAGGTCCCTAATCTTAATGCTACAATTGCTAATACTCCACATTTTAGCTTTAGGAACAACAGGTCACTTAAACAGCATCTTTGTAATAGTGAACCATGCAACACTACATGTATTTTCACCCGTCAGGGTACTTTTCCATGTAGATCATGTAGTGCATGCCCATACATTTATAGCAAAAACACATATATCCATCCAACTAGGCATTAAGTTATATTCCAACACTTAGTCAGATTGCAAGACTACTGATGTCGTTTACTTTTGTTTCTGTCAGCAATGCCCTGCCTTTTATGTTGGTAAAACCAACAGGCTACTTAAAGACAGAATTTTAGAGCATATTCGTGACATCAGAAACAGTAAGCCAACAAATGCACTTGCCAATCATGTTATGTGCACAGATTCTTCTCATTTCTTCAAATTTTTTGTCTTACAACACACACACAGAAGTTTGAGAGGTGGAGACATAGAAAATGTTACCGAGAGCCACGAACAGAAATGGATACTTAAACTTAATGCAGAAAGATATCCAGGCTTTAATAGTACTACCTCTTTGATTCCTTTTTTAAAAGCCAGACTCCTTAAACATTGACTGCTAGTATCATTATTATTATTCCTTATCCATTATTTTTTATCTCTTAGATAATATATTCTATGTAGACATTATTATGCAGATGCAAATGTATTTTATATAGCTTTTATGCAGTTTTTATGTAGTATTTTATGCATTTTATTACAGTCCATACCACTATTATCTTTACCTTGCAACTGTTATTTTTACCCTGTAACCGTCTTTTTAAATAACTTTTGGTGTATGACATCATTAATTTATGAGATAATTGTTTTTTTACCTATTTAAGCAATGAAATGCACTTTATCTGTGTCTGATGAAGCAACTTTTGTTGCGAAAGCGCTCACCTCTGTTTTTTGTTTTTGTTTTTATTCTTATTAAACGCTATTGTGTGTTACCTTGGTGCATTGTATTTATATTATTACTCATTTTTTTGCACCTTGGTTTTACCCGCAGCCGTTTCTTTTCCGTTTCTTTCTGTATCTAAGAATAGTAGGTGGGGAAGAGAGGAAAGTGGCAAGAGTATGTCTTACAGGAAGCCTGACAATGGCACGAGTATGTGTAGTGTGACTAAGGATATGGAAAGAGATTGAGCGTAAGAATGAGGCTAGCATAACGAAAAACAGCATGAGAAAGGTAATAGGAGGACCTGATAGGAGATGTGGGAAAAGGTCAACAGAACAGAGGTGTACAATCTGAAAAAAGAAGAGAGAAGCTTGTGAAAATGTAATACTTTAAGTAACCACCCATGTGCTTGCACACACACATATCTATATCTTATATACTTTTTATTTATTTAGCATTTGTTGACTGGGAAAGTCCGACCAGGACAGAGGCTATTTCTAGTGAAGGCCCAGGGACAAATATATGTGTGTGTGTGTACGCAGACACATACAAATATTATTTACACTGTTTATAGACAATGTAAAAAGAGCAACAATTAGAAAATATGCCAGCAATGTGCCTCATGTACTAGGCTGCTCATATGTGTGGATCTCAAGAAGCCTAGCCTACCATTCCCGTGGTAGTTTTTTTAGCCCTTTTATTTTGTAAATGAATAACTCAGAAGAGGGCAAAATAAAAATATGTCAGACATATTAAGGAATCGTTTTATGCAGTTCCTGAAAAAGTTGCCTTGGCATGCCCGCAGTATATTATTGGAGCTGTTACTTCCACACAAGTATTCACTACGCTCCATGGAAACTTTTCACCCTCCCCTTGTAAGAAGAATTAACAAGTGGTGTTCTGTGTCCTGAGAAAAGCAGTAAACAACATTAGTCAGCAGTTACAATGTTTATCCAAGAAAAAAAGTTCACCCGTTAATCCACAAGGGGGAGCAAAGTTACTGCAGAATAATGAAACCCAAATGTTTATCAGAAGGATTTCCCAGGGAAGAAAAAAAAAAAAAAACAGAAGAAAAGCCTAAGAACATTTTTGTGGAAAGTGATTTAGGAAAACAGCACATAAAATAACAAGCAGCCTTGGTAAAACATTGTGGCAGATAGTAATCCATTTTACACTATTAAGTAATATGTGAGGGTTGAGTTCTATTTTTATGGCATAAAACATAGAGCATCACGTATCGTCATGTATTACCAGTATATGTCGATTCATTATTTACTATCAGTCTACTCTGAAAAGTTTGCCATAAGGTTAAAGTTAGTATCATTGCTTTTTACACTATCCATAGACCAAACAGGTTTATCATTTACTACGGTGTAATGCTGAAAACTATGCAGGCTGAGCTTTCATTGCTATTGCCTATTCATTTAAAGTTGCAGTGTGAAAAATTACACAAAAGCTAATGAAGTCACTCAAACTGATGGCTTATATACCTTTCATTTAAGATGTTGAAAACAGTTGTAAGATGTGATGTGTGTGTGTTTTGCAGTTCCATTCATCCACAACAACCCCTTTTTCCCTATTTTGCACACGGGATCGGGATGTGACTTCAACAGTGACAATCATCTAGAGCCAAGGTTCATACTGCTAGATGGCTAGCCCTGCCACAGTTGTTCTTCCATACCACACACTCCCATGCATACCTATGGTCAATTTAGAATATCCAGTCCACCTACTGCATGTCTTTGGAATGTGTAAGGAAACCACAGCACCCACAGAAAACCCATGCAAACACAGGGAGGACATGCTGACTCCATCCAAAAGGCACTCTCGCTGAGAATCAAACCATAGAACCTCCTGCTGTGCGGGGACATTGCTATCTGCTACACCACTATGCCACCATTAGCAATTCATTAACTGCAAAGCATGCTTTGTGACTATTAACCAACATTTCCAGCCCTTAAAAGAAAAGACATAAAAAAGAGAGCTTATTCAAACAAACGAGTAAAAACTTACAGAAAATATGGAAGGTTTGTGTGAATGTGTGCGTGTGTGTGTGTGTGTGTGTGTGTGTGTGTGTGTGTGTGTGTGTGTGTGTGCGTGCATCTGTGTCTGTGTATATGCGTGTGTGTGTTTTGATATATATTGGTGGTGGGCTCATTTGGACAGAATGTGAAATCTGCTTCTGTCTGGTTCAGCAGCTCCATTTTTATGTGTTTGCAAACTGGCACAAATATGATATACAACCTAATAAATGATCAGTGGTATACAAACCTCTTTGACTCGCCCTGTCCCTCATGGAACTGCTAGCAGCAGTCTTAAGGAATTTACTCTGTTATGCTCCTTATGTAAACTACAATCTAATTTCTTTAAAATGATATACATTGGAAGCTAACCTAAAAACGTGTGAAACTAAGACAAAATATCTACACAATGTGCTAAACTTGTATTTCTTTTTGAAATATTTTTTTCTGTTATGCATTAAAGGTATACAAGGTGCAATTTCTGGAAGGCCAAAGCTCATGAGCTGTCATCACTCAGATTTCAGAATGTAATGCTTCAGAGCAAGTTTGGCAACACTTGCTCATAGGCAGTTACAGAGTGCTCTCATGATTTTAGCAGAGGAATCTAAAAATGTCTGACTAGTGATTGTTTCTACTACTAAAACTAAAACTTCGAGGCGATCTATGCCTGACATACAAAGCTATGTCAAATCCAGAATTAATGGGCATGCTCCACCTCAGTAAATCTAAATCCCTTAGAGCCACATGCTCGAGGGACTTGAACCTCAGCACAGAAATAAATAGAACTTGCTGGAGGGACAGGTTCATAACCCAGAGGCTCCCTTCACTCTGGAATAGAATTCCAGTTCATGTGAGGCAGAGCACCTCACTGAATCTCTTCAAGAAGAATCTCGATAGGTGGATGGAGGATCGTAGGTTTGTCCCAGGGATTACTCCCGTGTCACTATTAGACAGAGGCACAGTAAACTAAACCTTAAAAAGGGCACAGTATACTCAAATCAAGGGGTGGCGTAAGCCATACAGAATCGGGCTAGGCTTATAATTGCCCCAGGGCAGATAGCCTAGTATGAACCTATGAACCTATGAAAAGTGAAACTAATTCAAAGAAACAGAAAATTACAGAATACGGTCCTGTCCAGTGGACACAGGAATACACTTAGAAAGGAAATTTCTTGTGGAACTATACAGGAGAAAAGGATGGTTGCATATATGAGTAAAATGTATTTATTTTTTTTATTTTATTTTACATTTGTTGACCGGGCTAGTTTAGCTGGATATATGTCCATTTTCAGTAGAGGCCTGGGGAGAAAAGCTCCAAACACTAATAATGACAAAGTTAACAATGTTCAGAACCAGTAATAATCATAATACAGAGGTAGTATTGGTCTACTGAACAGCTGTAATAATAAATTTGTATATTAAATAATTATAGTAAAAATTAAACTAAACAATTCTACAAAAAAATTAAACTAAACAATTTTTACAAATTACACTAGAAGGTATGAGCAAGTCTTAGATAAGGGAAATAATATATATGTTATTCTCATATAACAGAGTAGGAGTTGTAAGTAGAATTGAAGGCAAAGATTACAGGAGTACGGATAGGGTTAAGAAAATAAAGTGGAAAAAAGATGTCAGTGAGGGTTAGTACATGGACAAAGCCAGTGAGTTTTCAAATGTTCTTTAAGATGTTTTTTAAAAAGAGAAGTAGAAGCGATGGTAGATAATTCAGCAGGAAGCTGATTCCAGAATTTACCTGCAGTGTTTGAGAAAAGTGAATCCCCGGCTTTGTTGTTAGCTTTATTTGATAAAACTAGAAGCTTGTTAGCAGAGCGTAGTGTAGGTAGATTAGTATAAGGAGTAATTAGATTAGTCAGGATAAGGGTGTTGTTAGGGAGGTATAGAATCTTTTGCGTAATAAGCAAATGTTGAAAGAATATATGGTTTTGCAGTTCTAGCCATCCAAGTTGTCTGAGGTTAAGGCAGTGGTGAGTTTTAAAGGGGGAACTTGTGATGAATCTAGCTATGCTATTATAACATGTGGAGAGTTTAGAGAGGTTGTTTTTGGATAGGTTGGTATATATGACAGAGGCATAGAAAAGGGTGGAAATGAGGTGGGTCTGAGCAATTGTTTTCCTTGCAGAAGGGGTGAGGAAGGCTTTTATTCTATAGAGGGTGCAAAGTTTTCTGTTAACAGACTTTATAGTGGAGTTTATGTGTTCATCATAGTTGAGATGATTATCAATAGTTACACCTAGTAGGCGGGTTGTAGTATCTGGGAAAATGTTGGTACCATTGTTAGAGGTTAAAGAGAAGAAAGGAATGGATGATTTATGAGTAGGAGTAAAAAGCAGTAGTTTTGTTTTTTTTTTGGATTTAGGAGGAGGCAGTGTTGCATAAACCAGTTTTCAACATTCTGAAAAACAGTTTGGGTGAGGGAGTGAAGAGAGGATATATCCTTGGCTGTACATATTAAGGTGGAGTCGTCTGCATATTGAATGCAGGTGGCTTGAGGTATGTTCATGTGTAAGTTGTTAATAAATAAGGAGAAGAGTAGGGGACCTAGGATAGAGCCCTGGGGTACTCCAATATTTACTGGAAGTAGTGAAGATAGATTGTTATGCCAAAGTACTGCTTGCTGTCTATTTTCCAGATAAGATCTAAACTATTGTATGGCTTGGGGATCAAGAGAGTGAGCCTTTAGTTTGTCATGCAATAGGTTATGGTTTATCATACAAAGGCTTTTGACAGGTCAATAAATAGTGCAGAGGAAAATGAGTTGTTGTTGCGGTTTTTATATATAGAGTCGGTAAAGGATAAAAGGGCAGTAGATGTGCTATGAAATGGCCTAAAGCCATGTTGGCAGCTTGCCAGTAGGTTATTTTGTAGTAAGTGGTTAAGCAGTTGTTTGTGAATACATTTTTCCATTATCTGAGCTAATGGGGAGAGTAGAGCAATAGGGCGAAAGTTAGAAAGCTCTGTAGATGGTCCTCCTTTATGTAGAGGGATGATATGGGATATTTTCCATAGAGCAGGGATTTTGCCTTCAGATATAGTTCTGTTAATAAGGATAGAAATGGGATACTCTATGGCTTTTGCAGCTATTTGTAGGTATTCAGATGGGAATCGGTCAGCAGAAGGGGTGCAAGGTTTCAATTTTTGAAGTAGCTTACAGATGAGAGATGTAGATACAGGTTGTATTTGAAAGGTAGGTAATGAAGTATTGCAGATATTTGGTTGGGATACAGTGAAGGGTGGTAAAGAATTGGCCAGGGTTTGAATGGCTTCTGTAAAGTAGTTATTAAAGGCATCAGGGATCAGGCTGGAGTTGCTATTGTTGAAACCGATTGGGTCTGGAGTAGTAGTGTGACCTGGCTGAAGGAGTTTGGTTATTGCAGACCAGAATTTTTTTGGAGTTTGTTGATTGTTTTTTTGAAGGTGTAGGTAGAAATCTTTTTTGTCTCTAAGAATATCCTTCTTGGTGGCATTTCTTAGCTGTTTAAATTGGAGGTGGGTTGTTGGACATTTGGTAGATCTCCATTTAGCCCAGATTTTATTTCTGAGTAGTATCTTTTGCCTAGTTTGTTTTGTGAGCCAGGGGGCAGATTTATTTTTTATTCTAGTGGAGTGATAAGGTGCATGGGAGTCTAGGATTTGAAGAAAGTTAGTATTAAAGTAGGTAACAACTTCGTCTAGTTCTAGATAGGTTAGTGGTGACCAGTCACATGCTTGCAATTCAGTTAAGAAGCTGTCTGGATTAAATAATTTTTTTAAGCGGGAGGTTTTGAGATTATGAGTAGTTGCAATATGGACTTTTTGTCTAATAATGTAGGTAAGTATGTGGTCACTGATATCATCTGGGAGGGTTCCTGGAGTATAAGATTTAGGGTGGCTGTTAATAAGGATCCAGTCCAAAGTACTTTCCTTTTTACTGGGTTTATGGATTCTTGTAGTAGTTGTTATTAATTGTGAGAATCCAAAGAGGTTTATGTGGTTGGTAGGGTTTAGAGAACTGCAAGTAGACCAGTCTATGTTAACATCACCAAGTATAATGGTCTCCTGGGGTAGTTGGGTAGAGAGGTGGCTCAGCAGGTTCTCTAGAGAATTTGTATTATTACCTGGAGGTAGATACATGCAGATTATATAAATTGATTTGGAGTTATTGATTTGGAGTTTGATGGATAGGGTTTCAGATTTGGTGTCTAATGATGGAAGCACATTAACTGGGGAAATTTGGAGGTTAGATTTATAGAGAATGGCTATACCCCCACCTTTTTTTTATTTTACGATCATTTCTGAGGATGTTGTAGTCAGGAGGGCTAATTTCCTGGTCTAGAGTAGATGGTTTTAGCCAAGTTTCTGTAAGACAAAGAATGTCGAATGAGTGTACATCAAGGAGTGCATGCAGGTGGGAAAGTTTATTGTTAATACTTCTGATGTTAAGGTGAGCTATCAGAAGGGAGTTAGATGTTTTTTTAATAGTAGAAACTATAGGTACTGTTAACTTGGTAGGGTTAGTAGTGGAGTCAGTATAGGGGCCAGGGTTTGGATGAATGTCACCGTCTAGGAGGGGGTGTTGCTGGAGGTATTTGAGAGATTTTAGGAGTTTATAGAGGTTACTGAAAGTCTTTTTGGTAGAGAAGTAAATAATGTGGGTTGTTCTGTGGAACTTTGGTAATATATAGTTAGAGTAACAAGTTATGTTACTATGGGTAAGGGAGAAGCTGAGTGAATATGGTAAAGTCTGTTGGCTGTAATGGTTTTGTTCAGATAGAGAAAGATATTCGTAGGAGGTAAGTGAATAAGGTATGGTAAGAAATGATAGTGTGATAGTTAAGAGTAATGAGGTGGTGAGTATAGTTGTATTTGTTGGAGCCATAGTAAAAGGATTTACATAGGGAGTAGGTTGGTAGTAGGTGTTGTAGTAAAGAAAGGAGAGTGTTTGAAGAGGTTGAGTAGGTTATATGTTAAGTTGGTGAGGAATTAGCAGGGGCTGAAATAGGAGGTAGAGTATTATAGTGTAAGGTTGGAGAGCAGTGGGTGTGATACGAAAGGGAGTTTAGTAATACTAATCAGGAGATAGAGTAATGGGAGTGGCTAAGCGATAAAGAGGTAAGTGATAGGAAGAGAATAGGAAGGGGGAGTGGTTAGTGAAGTATAAGTCTAGGATCACTGGGGGTGGGTGGGATTTGGGGGTAGGGTAGGGGAGCGGAGTGAGCCCGTAGGGTGAACGGAGTGGATAGAAAACAGAGAATGGAGCAGCTAGAGGAGAAACAATCAGCAGAGCTGAGAATAGAAGGTAAGTCAAGAATGTCTAAGGTGAGATAAAGCAGAGAAAAGTTAGGAGTCTATTTAGAAAAACAGGCGGGTATAGCAAGTTAGAATAGAGGGTAAAGTGTGAAGTTTAGAGTAGTTTAAGGTCAAAGAAGTGTAGAATAATAAAGCAGAATAAGAAAAGGAAAAGCAGGAAAAATATTGGATGGGATAGAGGTGCCACCTACTGGGGAAAGGTAGTATTACAATCAGCTACAATAAGGGGGGTAGGCTATTGCAGATTATGGAAGGAGGAAAGGTAGTAAGAGGGGCACTAGGAGGTAGTGTAGGAGTATGGTTAACAAAGGTAGCTAGTTGGGGGGGTAGGAGGCTGCTGGCTGACCAGGCTCAGAGCCTGCTTTAGAACCCCTCATAACTCACTTTATCACAGAAACAGCACAAATATCTCTTTGGCAACTAATTTGAAACTCTGAGTCTGCATAATATCAGCCTGGAAACCTACAGGTTATTCATACAGAAGATAACTTGAATCTGAGCCAGAAAGAATGATTGTCCAAACCTGACATGCTTGCCCAACCCACGCATAACAAGACAACGTAGGAACTAATCAATGTTAGTATAATCACATGATAAAAGATCAGATTTGAAATTTACTAAAAAGGTCTTCACTGCATCTCTCCGTATACTGACTCTGAGTTTACTCAGCCTTGACAGCAAGTGGAAAACTTTCTTAACCCCAGACTTCTACAATCACAAAAATAATGAGGCTGGAATATGTAACTAAAGGGTGCTCAGCTAATAGCAGTCAATAATTCCCATTCCATACAAGGAGACTTTGTTAAAGCACGTGTATCTCATATACAAGAGTATCAGACTATTTTGCAGTTATGTGTAGTTATGCAAAATATGATCACCCCATTCTAATACAGCTGTATTAATATGCTGCTTTCATATGACAACAGTACTGAAGGCTCTGGTGTCTGTGGTCCATGGTTCAATACCTGATATATCAGTGAATCTTATCCTACACATCGTGTACACTTTTTCAAGTAATATGGGAAAAACACCTAAAATAAGACACATAGACATAAGACAAAAGAGAATGTGAGTTATCAAGCATTAAACATTCTGCTGAATGTATGGTGAATAAGAATGGGAGTGGAAGATATTAATGAACTGTCAGGAATGAAAACATCTTCCTCAAGCATGTTGCTATTTTTTCAGAACAGGGTAATATGGCATTGTAATAGATTCTTGATTGTTTGACTTAAACTTTTTTTTTCATTTCAGGAGCAGAACTGGCTTTAAAATGCTTCCTGTGTTTAGTCACACTCAACCCCCACACACAACACTCGTTTTAGTCCTGCATAGCACAGTATGAGCCTACAAGATCAAAGTTCACATTGTTTTTTTTTATTAAATAATGCAAATATTTCATAGGTGTGCCCTTATAGATTCATAGATTGTTACTAACCTAACAACAAGGGGGGCCTTTCTAATCCTAGCCAAGTTTTCCCAAAAAATAATGATGTTCTGTATCCAAATAGGACATGGAGCGCCAGGCATTTATAAGCTACCTGTCTCCATAAGGGACATGGGTGCTAGGCTGGGTGTTAATTTCCTATTCCCCATCCATTGGTTTAGGTTGCAGTTAAACTGGGTAATAGATGAATTCAGCTTAACATGAATGGGAAGCCTGTTCCATAGGAGGGGCAGTCTCTGTGACACATATTTGTCTCTCTAGCATGTTCTGTTTAAGTCACAGACAAAATTCAGGAACTTAGACCTTGTATTTCTGGTACTGTTTGACTTACAAATATGTAGGAGATTCATAAGTGTGGGGATTGTAGATGCCTTGTAGGTCAGGCATAGATCACCCCTCAGCAATCTATAGGAGACTCAGTAGAGGCAAAGGGCTTTAAGGAGCTCTGCATAAGACAGGTTTGTTATGCCTTGTATTCTTTTTGTAAGAACCTTTTGAAGTCACTCTAGTTGCTGCATATGCCTGGTCAGATACATACCAAAGGGAGAATTGTACTCTACGACTGGTCTGATAATGGTGGAGTATAGTAGGATAATGACCTCTTTGAACCTAGATGCCATGTCCTTACTTACAATGTGCACAACGTGAAAGGATTTTCTCACCACTATGGCTATGTGGTGGTCAAAGGTAAGGCTACTGTCTATGTGCATACTCAGATCCCTGACCACTGGGTCGACCCTTGGGGTGTATTATCAGCATGGTAATTATCCAGGATGATTGAATTCTGAAAGGGTACAGTTATGTATTTCTTAGCAGTGAGTTTAAGACCATGAGTTGGCACCATTTGTTAGTCTTCGATGGACCTTCTTGAAGAATGCTAGTGTCTGCAGGAGTCGATGATAACCCCCAGCTTGCAATCATCTGCAAATTTAGTCAGCTATAAACTTTAAGCATTTTCTCCATTTCAGTGAAATAGACACCAAAAAGGAGCAGGCCCAGTACAGAGCCTTGGGAGACTCCACTAGTGATGGCATCTTGGTGGAGATGGCCTCACCTGTTTTGACCTCCTGGGTCCTATCAATGAACCAGCAGGTGATAAAAGGCTTTATACCTAAATTAGTGAGCTTATGTATAATGCCTGAGTAGTATATTGTATCAAAAGTCTTTGCCAGGATGAGGTAAGCTGTGTGCACTGTCTTACCTTCATCCAATGCTTTGTGACCCTCTCAAAAAAGTCCACCAGATTTAATAGGCATAACCTTCCAGCTGAAGTAGTTAACTTCATTTATGCAGCAACCTTTGGGACCTTTGGGGAATCGGATCTGACCTTGGATTCAAGCCGCAGTTTTCAACAGCTTTAGATCCGAGCTCCAAGCTCCACCCCTACCCATAATCCCCTGCCAACCCTGACTGACCCCAGATCTAGTTTGCCACGGTTTAGTTCAGCAGCTTGATCCAGAGTTTCCAGGCATTTTCATTCTCTTTGTGAGAAAAATTTAACTTTTATACCACTTTTCTTTAGCCTTTGGTGTGAGAGTGTGTTTCGCTCCCTTTTTCTGTCTAAAAGCTCTCTTAGTTTAAATTATTTTATTTCTATTTATCCTCCCCCTTCCTTTGTGGTTCTGTCAGGGTTGTGTGTGTGTTTTTGGGGCCTAGTGTGTGTAAGTTACTTTCTTTAAGTATGTCTGAGGCCCCAAAGGTAATGTTTTCTAAGTGCACCAAGTGTGGCCATAAGCTGTCCCCAGTGGATGGCCACACTCGGTGTGTATTGTGCCTTGGGGTTGAACACCTGTCCTCTGGTTGTACCATTTGTGCAGCGTTCAACCCCAGGGCACTCAAGGACTGGAGGTCTAAGCTGATTCTGGCGGGTCTTCTGCCCCCGGACTCGGCTTCTACCTCCGATCCTCCTGTGGCTCCCGCTGCGGCGGCTGCCACTCCTGCTTCCCTCCCCCCGGTCGGGACTCAACCTCCCACCTTAGGCCCGGAGGAGAAGGAGGCCAGGAAAGAAAGGAGGAGGGAAAAGCACCACAAGCGGCAGGCCGAGGCCTCCGCTTCGGGCCCCCCCCCGGCTAAGCGGTCTTCTCTCTCCAGGTCTTCTGGGTCTCCTCCTTCTCGGATCCGGTCCCCGTGCTTTTCACTGGGTCCTGAGGAGGAGGAGACCCGATCTCCTTCGAGGTCATCAAGGCGACACTCCCGCCCCACCTCGGTGGCCTCGTTGAGATCTACTAGAAGTCTCATGGATGCAGATTTGGACCGGATGATGTGAAGATTCCTCCAGGCCCAACTGCAGATGGGAGTGCTCCTGCCCCCCCCCTCCGGGGGGGAGCTCGACCCCCCTTCTTTGCCCCGATAGCGCCTTCTCAATCCCGTTTCCTGAGTTCGGAGTCTTCAGAGCCAAGCAGCCTTGGAGCCGGGGGTGTGTCGGCGCCAATAGTCTTGGGTACTTCGGCGCTGACACTTCCCTCAAGTCTGTCGGGTCCATTTTCTTCGTATCCAAGCTCTCGGAGCTGAGGGCTGAGCTTTGGATCTGGCGGTATCGGTATGCCTTCGGCTCCATCTGGGTCGGAGCATGCTGGTCCGTTGGATCCGATCGTTTCGGCGCCGGCCCCGATCCTTCCGTCAGATCCGAGGGAGAGTCTGCTTTCGGATCCCAGAGAGAGCAACTGTCCCTTGGCATTCGACGTGGTGGAGAGGGTTCTGTCGAGGGATTCCAGGCCTCCAACCCTTGCCACGGCTCCACCCTGCACTCCTTCTCAGTTGGGCCCGACTTCCATCACGCGGCCCCAGGGACAGCCTGCTTTGACATCCCAGGTAGTTCCATTGGAACAAGACGTTGCTGGTGAGACCTCCTTGGACAGCCCCCCCCCCCCCCCGAGGAGGTTCCTCACAAGCAAAGGTGCAAGAGGAGGCACCTGGACTCCCCCGAGTCCTTGACTGAGGACACGGATTTGGAGGAAGGGGAAGGCTCCCCAAGATCACCCCCCAAAGATGTCTCATTTGGTGACATCATGGAGATGCTCAGAATAAAGGGGCGGTAGTCTGCCCCAAAGCCTACCTCAGACGAATCCGTGTTCCTGGAGGCATTTGAAGCAGGCCCGTCTATCTCTTGGGTGTCCCCTCCGGCCAACCCCCTGGTAGACTTGATCACTACCAGGGCGTGGAAGGAGCCGGACACTGTGGAGCCAGTCCCCAAGCACCCGGACAAGATCCTTAGCCCATCCTCTGACAAGTCGCACTGGAGTAAGTGTCCCCCTGTAGATGCCATGTTGGTGGCGGCGGCCACCAAGAGGGAACTTCTCAGGAGAGTCCCTCGGTTCATTCCCTGAGCAAGGAGTCTCGGTCGATGGACCGCCTAGGGAAGCGGGTGTTTAGTTCAGCTACCTTCTCTGTGAGGTCACTGAACTACATGGCACATGTGCTCCGACTGCAGTGGGACCTTATCAAAAAGTACGCTGCGTCGCCCCCCCCTGAGTCCATGTCGGCGGAGGACAAACAATTGCACTCCACCCGGATGGCCACTCTACGATCCATATCTAACATGTCTATGCGGCTTCTGTCTCATGCCATGGAAGGAGCCGCTAGAGCCGGTGGAGCGGGCCTCGTTATGAGACGTCAGGCCTGGCTCCAGCACTGTGATTTCGCGGAACCCTTTAAGGCGTTGTTCGCTAATGCCCCTTTTGATGGTTCTGCCCTCTTCGGCAAAACCATGTGAGATACCTTGGTCCAGAGCGAAAAGGACGGGAAGACGTTGTCTGCCGTTGGAGTCTGCTTCTCTGCTCTCCAGAGGTCCTTTTCTAAGAACCAAAAGGGACAGAAGAAGATGTGGTTCCGGAAGTCGCAACAGTCCCGTCCTGCTCCGGACTCCCAGCCCTTCCGCGGCAGAGGAGAGCAGGGTGGACGCCACTCTAGAGGCAGTGGGGGCCCGCGGAACTTTGGATCCAGAGAACCCTTCTCGGACCAACCCACTCAACACCCCTGAGGGGTTGCCCGACTGCTCCACTCTGGAGGCAGTCGGGGGGCATTTCTCGAAGCACCCAGCAGCTTGGGAGTCCATCACGACAGACCACTGGGTGCTTCGCATCATATCCAGAGGATACCAAATTCCCTTTTCTCGTTACCCACGCAGCCCCAGATACCTCCCCGATGTCCCACCCGATCAGAGGGAGGCCACAGCAATGGAAATCCAACATTTGCTGGAAAAAAGAGCCATCCAACACATCCCCCCAGACCAGTGCAGGTCCGGGTTTTACTCCAGGTTCTTCTTGGTGCCAAAAAAGACAGGGGACTTAAGACCGATCCTCGACCTCTCTTCCCTAAACCTGTCAGTAACCAAAGAGAAGTTCCGCATGGTCACTCTTCAATCCATTCTCCCCCTTTTGCGGGAGAATGACTGGATGTGCTCTATAGACCTCAAGGATGCGTACTACCACGTTCTGATGGACAGGCGATCCAGGAGGTTCCTCCGCTTCTGGCTGGGAGCCAGTCATTTCCAATTCAGGGTCCTCCCCTTTGGTCTCACCACAGCCCCCAGGGTGTTCACCAAAGTGTTAGCAGTGATAGCGGCCCACCTGAGGCTCCAGGGAATTCAGGTCTTCCCGTACTTGGATGACTGGCTCCTGACCGCCCTGACAAGGCATCTACTCTGTACAGCCAGAAGCTACTTTCTTCATCTAGCTCCCCGGCTGGGGATCACTATCAACATAGAGAAGTCATCTCTTACTCCGACTCAGATTATAGACTTCATAGGGGCCAGATTGGACACAAACAAGCTCCTAGCTTTCTTGACCACAGACCGGCTACCATCCCTGAGGCTACACATGCAGGCCATTCTGCAATCTCCAACTCCCCCGGTGGAATTGGTCCTGAGGGCTCTTGGCTCGATGGCGGCAGCAATCAACCTATTGCCAATGGCACGTTTGAACATGAGGGTCTTACAATGGACCCTCCAGGTCCAGAGGTCCTTTCTTCACTATCCTCTGAGCCATCCCGTTCCCCTCAGCAGGGCCTGCAAGAGGGCCCTCCTATGGTGGCTCCAATCTCCAGACCTCCAGCAAGGACGCCCCTTTTCTATGACCCCTCCACTAGCCACGGTGACCACGGATGCCTCCCGCCTCGGGTGAGGGGGTATTGTTCAGGCAGGACGGTCCAAAGCACGTGGGACCTCATGGAGACCTCACTGCATATCAACTTCCTAGAGATGAGGGCAGTGCTGTTAGCGTTGCAAGCACTTCAGGACCTTCTTTCTGTAGGAACGATTGCGATTCAGATGGACAACATGTCGGTTGTCTGGTACATCAACAAAGAGGGGGGAACCAGGTCTTACCCACTCTGTCGAGAGGCCATGAGGGTGTGGGAATGGGCGATCTCCATCAACCGCTTTTTCATAGCAACGCACATTCCGGGATGGTCCAACATCCTAGCGGGCAAACTAAGTCGCACCATCCTGTTACCATATGAGTGGTCTTTGAATCCCGAGATAGCGAATCGGATCTTCGCCAAATGGGGTCAACCCTGTTGCGATCTATTTGCCTCTCCCTCGAACACAAAATGTTATGACTACTTCGCTCTCATTTCCCCCTCCGGGGAACCCCCGAAAGATGCTCTGGTGCATGCTTGGCCTCCCGGTCTTCTTTATGCTTACCCTCCTCTTCTTCTGATGCTGAAGTTTCTTCAGAAAGCCAGTCAGTTGGGGAGCAGGATTATCCTCATTGCCCCGTTTTGGCCCCGTCCGGATCTAATATCCCACCCCCTAGATCTCCCAGTCCCGAACCTCAACAACCTCAAGCTCACAGCTTGGCTGCTCCAGTTCCACTCATAGCTAGGACTCCCAGTATCTCTTCCCCAGTTAAAACCATTCTAGTAGCAGCGCACAAGCCTTCTACTAGAAAGATCTATAGCAGCAAATGGAAACATTTCTCCATTTGGGTGGAACGCAAAAATTTGGATCCTTTTACAGCTCCTTTGCCTGCTGTATTAGACTTTCTGTCAGGACTGTTTCATCAGGGGGCTAGTTCCTCCACAGTCAAGGTCCAACTAGCAGCTAACTCTCATTATCACGCTGGAAATGAATTGGGCCCTTTGATCACCACGAAAATGTGTAAGACCTTTTTGAAGGGCACCTTTCTGCTCAGACCCCCAGTGAAGGATGTAGTCCCTCCTTGGGATTTAATGCTGGTGCTTCAGGCCTTGACAGCTCCTCCGTTTGAGCCTGCAGCTTCCATAGATCTTAAATTCTGTCATGGAAAATGGCTTTTCTTGTCGCTATCACCTCGGCTCAAAGGGTCTGAGAAGTACAGGCCCTCTGTGTAAAACCCCCATACTTGACCTTTCACAAGGATAGAGTTTACCTCAGGACCAATCCCTCCTTTCTTCCCAACGTTGCCTCTGAGTCAAATATTAACCAGTCCATCAACTTGCCGGTCTTTTTTCCTAACTACCATAACAAAGGGGAATACAAATTACACTCACTGGATGTGCATAGACAACTTCGCTTCAATATCCACAGGACATCTGGTCATAGGAAATCTGACCAGTTGTTCATCTCCTTTGCCAAATTTAACTTGGGTAAATCTGTGTCTAAAGTCACTCTCTCTAGATGGATTTCACAGTGTATCCTTTTGGCATACGAAAGTTTGGGCAGGCCCGCACCTCATGGAGTCCATGCCCACTCTACTCGATGTATGTCTACCTCTGCAGCTTTTAGAGCTAGAGTTTCTTTGGATGATATTTGCTCGGCAGCCACTTGGGCTTCATCTCATACTTTTATCAATCACTACAAAGTGGACATTATCTCCACAGGGAGAGCATCCTTTGGCTCTGCAGTGCTCCGGAACATCCTTCCATGAAGGCCCCCCAAGATTCAGGTAGCTGGGGACTCTGTCCCAAAGGTTGCTGCACAAATTAAGTTAACTACTTCAGATTAAGAAGTTATGTACTCACCATAACGTTCCATCTGAGTAGGTAAACTTCATTTGTCAGCAACCGTCCTTCCCTCCTGCCCCCTCACTTGCGAATGTTCTCATACTCAGGTCCATGGGTTTTACCCACTTATCTTGGGATTAATCATTGTTAGCAGTTTCTGCTGTTGGGAAAACTGGATCTGAGGTCAGTCAGGGTTGGCAGGGGATTATGGGTAGGGGGAGGAGCTTGGAGCTCGGATCTAAAGCTGTTGAAAACTGCCGGCTCGGATCCGAGGTCGGATCCGATTCCCCAAAGGTCCCAAAGGTTGCTGGCAAATGAAGTTTACCTACTCAGATGGAACGTTATGGTGAGTACATAACTTCTTATTTAACAAAGCCAACCTGTAATGGGTCCAGCATTTGCAGGTTACATATGTCCTGGGGGGAGTGTGGAGAGAAATTTGAGCTGAACATGTCAGCCAAAAGGTTGGCAATGGCCTCTGGTTCAGTGTGGGTAATGCCATTTACAATAAGTTCTGCACATTGTTGTGCATTTCCCCTGAGGCTACAGACATAGCTGGAGAAGTCTTTGTGGTTGTCCTTTGCCTGAGGAGCTATTTTTTCTTCAAATTTAGCCTTTAAAGTATTAATTAAATCTCTTAGCTGTCTGTTTAGATTGGTCAAGCGGCTTTTAGTATGTATGGCTTTGTTCCTCCTGCTCTTGGCCAAGATTTTTTTCTTTTGTTGTATAATCGATTGATGCTGTGATTCCACCATGGTGGCTTGCCTTTTGAGTCAGCCTTTATTTGCCTTTCAGTGCCAACATTTCATTACTACTTTAATGTTCCTTATTAGTTTTTTGATGGATATCAGAACCTGAAGATAATCTTGACATGAACTACTAACCTGATTTCTACTTATCCCCGTTGGGCTTTAAGTTTACAATAACATTGTGTCTTAGTGTTTAAGGTTTATGCCTCACTGCTTCTAGGTCCCAAATCTGGGCCTGATCTCTGGTTATTGTTTATTTTAAGTTTTATATTCAGTCTGTGTCTGTGCAGATTTTTTTACACAGTTCAGTTTCTACCCACAACAATAACAGATGGTGGCTGTTGTAAACTGACTTGTTGGCTACATTTATGTTTGACATTGTAGCCCAGGTCTTAACTGAAATGGCCTATGAAGGAACACTTTAATTGTCTGGTTAGTAGACAAAATAATTTCTAAAACAGCAGGAACATACAAGATAAATAAATGGGTTACATGCTTACCTGTGGACCTAACAAAATAGTGTGGTACCATATTTTAGGCTTGGGACGTGATTTTTTTTTTTAATAATATCATACAATACCAATACAATAAACTGCCTAATCTAAACGTAAGCCTGTAGTCAGTGAAGTATATAATTTATTGCAGACCAGAAAAATGTTTACATAGTCAGATTTCCTCTGAACTTGCAGAACACAGTGTACACATTATCATGATTGCCCCTACAAAGTTTATTTATTTACTTAAGTTTGTTTACTGGGGTAAGGCACTGATCAAAAGTGACCTATTATTGACCCAGCCTGGGCTACACTGAGATAAATAAACAGTTTATAGAAGTACTATAAAATATAATCTAAAGGCAAGGAACTGAAATAATGATAACATTTAATTTTACTTTATAGTGAAATAGATGTGCTGTCTAAGGTAGATTAACTAAAGTAAAAGCAGACAAAAGCAGTAAATGGAGTCTATATACATGTTTGCAGGGTGTTTCTGAGGCTGTGAGTATTAAGGGTATCAGTGTTTAATTACTTAGGTACCTTATTTGCTAAATGGGGTAGGGTACTGGGAATACATGACCGATTCTGGCCAAGCCTGGGTTTAAAATAAGGAACAAGAAAAAAGTATACAAAAAAAGAGAATAGCAACTGACAAAATAAGCAAGTGTAATGTTTGAAAATGGACATGTATCCAGTCGGACTATCCCCGGTAAACAAATATAAAATAAATAAATAAATAAATATAGTAGTAGTAATAGAAAGCTCAGAGATAGCACATACAGTGGAGAAACATCATTTTATTTTTACTAGTTAAATATAGAACCCATAAGGTACAAATGGCTCTTTTCAGAGATGTCTGGGGAGCACTGCCGGGTTAAGTGTCACATTCACAGCCACACAGTAGGGAGTCAAGCAGAAGACTACAGGATGAAACTCCTTATTGACTCAGTCTCAATCCTCTAGGATAAAATGCCAGATTCTTGTCTGGATATGTAAAAAAGGCTACCTGACATTTTTTAAAAGAAATTGAGGAAAATTGTTTGATGTACAGGACTGTACAATGAGATTATTTTATAACCCAGTAAAACTGTGGGGAGAGATTCTGGAAGGCACCATGATGTGTACAGCTCTGTGTGCATGTCACAGTACATTTTTGCTATTCAGTTACTGTCCTAACTTGGTATTGCACTGCATCCTAGTAGAAGACATGAAGCAACACATAGAGCTGGCCCCATGGCTGTGTTGAATGCTAATTATATGACATGTATATAGACTCCATTTACTGTTTTTGTCTGCTTTTCACCTTGTCACCACAATAAACAGAACAAGCCAGAGGGATAGATTCCTGTCCCAGAGACTTCCCATACTCTGGAATAAACTACCTATCTATATCAAACAAAGCTCCTCATTAGCACTCTATAAGAAAAATCTTGATGATTGGATGGGAAATAGGAAATTCACCCCGGGGATCGCCTCTGTGGCTCTGCTCGACAGTGGCACAGGAAAATAATTTTCTTGGGTGGCAAACGTCAGGGTACCTTTTTGGCTGAGCTTGTATAAGCCCCAGGGCCGATAGCCTAGTACCTACCTATGAACCTATGATGAGGCAGTTCAGGGTAAAGACATTTCCCAACTAGCTGTGTGCTTTCTTCCCTGGAACTGCTTCAAAAGGGCATCTATGTACATGCTAAGTGATTTAAGAAATTGCTAATCCATGTAGATCAGCAGGGCCAATCCCTCCACATCATGGTATTGAACACAACCAAAAGGCAGTGTTCAAGTACCTTTCAGGACTGTGGTTTGGGGATCAGGGATGCAGAGAGCCACCAGACACCAAGAATACATTAAATTGCTTTAATGGCACCAGCATCAGTATAGGGATTGAGGATGGTGGGAACACTATATACCAGAAATTACTCTAAATGTAAGTGCTATAATGGCACTGGCATAAGTACAAGGCTGGGGGTGGGGTGGAGGAAGAGAATAGACACCACACCAGGGATGACTCTAAATACAAGAGCCATAATGGCACAGACAGCAGTATGGGAATCGAGGGGTGGAGAGCCATTGGACACAAAGAAACATTATAGTTAACTACCTTAATGGCACTTCAACTATTACAGGGATTGGGATGGGGGGAATCACTAGACACCAGGGATTCTACAAATGTGCCATAATGGCACATAAGCTATTATGGTGATCAGAGGTGGGAAGGAACCACAGTAAGGAAGACAAGTCATGGGGACAGGTAGAAGGACTGTGGTGTGTGTGTGTGTGTGTGTGTGTGTGTGTGTGTGTGTGTGTGTGTGTGTGTGTGTGTGTGTGTGTGTGTGTGTGTGTGTGTGCGTGTGTTTGAAGGTGTACCTGTGTGTGGGAAAGTGATTGTGTGGAGGAATGCCAGTGCCTACATGAGCAGCAGCTTACTGCTGCCACATACAGATCAACAACATGCAAATTAGCCAACAAAGAAGTCTTACTTTATCATGGCGAACATGTCTCGGAATTGCAAATTAGCTTGTTGTAGGAGCAGGACCTTTATTAGCATGAGCTGTACAGTTCATGCTAGGTACTTTAATGAATCTCTGGGAGTAACTCTCTAAAATGCTTTTCTACAGAGCAAGTTATGGCTTTAGAATTTCAATGCTGTTTTTTTTCAGATTTTTTTCCCACATTTTTTTTTCCTCTTTATGCATCTATAGCACTAAAAAGGCCTGCATCATTCACCTAACATTATTTTTCTAACTACAGAGAACAGTTTGCTTTTATAACTTGTTTTCTTCCTTGTGCTCCATGGTCTTGTACTTTATTTTTTCTGTTAGCTGTAGCCTGCCCACCTTAGTAATGCATGCTAACCCTAACCATACACCATATTTAGGAAAAACTCTTTCTATAATACTACCACTGTTCAGACAAATAATGTCTGGATGTTGTGACAGAGTTAACACTTAGAAATTACAAAAGGAAATTATTATTACTGGGGTTTTTTTGTGACCTTTTGTACATTTGATGTTTTATGTGTTCGGTAATTTGAATGTTTGAAATGCTTTTGCTGATCTTTTGTGTGTTGATGTTTTTACATTTTGAACTTTCATGATATAATCATTGTGCATATACATATAAACAGACACACACACACACACACACACACACACACACACACACACACACACACACACACACACACACACACACACACACACACACACACACACACACACACACACACACACACACACACACACACACACATTCAGGTATCACAGAACAGCATTATGTTGCTAATCATTTTATCATTTCTGTTCTGTCTTGGCAGAAAGAGGTTGGTGTGAAAAGTAGAAGGAAAAGTACTTCTCATACCAAAATGATGTGTACATCTTTTGAGTGTAACTACCCAGTTTTCTGTCTAGATTTTATTTTTGATTACACATGTATAGATTTGCAAAATGGTACTGCATTAAAAACAGTGCGATTTGTATTGGCGTTTCATAAAGAAAAGAGAAGCACTGTAATGTCTCTGATGTTTAGAACTTGCTACTACTCAGGAAAGAAAAGGCAGAAAGAAAGAAAAAAAGAAAAAAAAGCAAGAGGAGAGAAGGAATGAACTGAAGAAAGGAAGGAAGGAGATGCATAAACCATGACTATCACCTTGCCATGAAAGCACTATTTTTAATGTAAGACAGCTCGTTTAGAATAAACCCAAGTAATTTTGCAAATTTTGCACAAGCTTTACAAAATGTATTTTATTTGGACTAATCACAGTAAGCACTTCAGTCATTTTAGACCTTGGGGAGTTCTTGACATATTCTTTGGCTAGGCACACTAAATTGCATCCTACATATTGTTTTAAATTTGTTGTTTTGGAGAAGTTGATTGAAAATCCCAAGGGGTGGTCCTTTGGGGTTGCTTTTGGGCAAAAAGAAACTGCACTGCTGTGGCAATTGAAATGTAATGCAAGTGTGAGTCCAGGCTTAAATGAGTTGATATCTGTTCAGCCAGATTTATAGGTTAAAGTTTTTCAGAGATGAGTGTTTTTACACACACACACACACACACACACACGCACACACACACACACACACACATATATATATATATATTTTTTTTGAGTTCATGACATATGCTTGAGAAATTTTGTTCCCTATGTCCAGCTTGTATAAAGAACTTCTTTCTGATGAGTGACTAGTATAGATTTTTTCAAATTTACTGTTGAAGAATCTCAATCCAGTTCTTTTGCAGCTAAATTTACATACTTATTTTTTAGTGATTTTGTGAAAACAAGTATTGTGAGCCAAATGTAACTTAGCAAAGAATAGTGAAATAATAATGTCAACAATTCATCAGCAATTATCAGCAACACACTCTTGCCAACACCGCATTCCACAATGGTGACCTAGAGTTTTTTTTGTTTTTTTTTTTACATGAGGCAAATCAGTGTTTGCCTTTGCAAAAAAGGTCCAAGGGGGAATTATCACTCTGTCCTAATGAATATTGCTAGTTTTAACTAGACAAAACTCTTCATAGATTGTATAATAAATATATTGACATTTATCTGGTTAATAAATGTAAAAGATGTAAAATAAATAAACTAACATATTCCATGATTTTAATCTGGTTTCCTTTGCTTGGTAAGTTCATCACCATCATATCAGACTGATATGAAAATGTTTTCTTAGTAAATCTCTTAGTAATAAACTGAATGTATCAGTATTTTCATTTTCTTCGGCTTTTGGGCCCTACTGGTTTGAGTCCTTTTGTGACTCATATATTTATGTAGTGCATGGAGTGCCGTGACTATGCTCAAAAAACAGCCAAATTACAACCTCTTTCAGCTCTGCTATAGCACAAGCCCCGACCTTAACAATGCTTAGAGAGGTACTTAACAATTAAGCACTCTCTAGACATTGATAGGGTCAGGTATGCACTAAAAGCAGACAGTGCTCATCAGCAGACAGCAGTAGGAGGTAGAAATGGCTTAGTTTCAACTCTGATTTCTACTTGCTGTACTACACAGGGCATTTTGAATTAAAAAGCTTCCCTTACAAAGGGAATACGTAAGACTGTCAAACACTCCCCCACTATTTTGTCAGCTTTAAAGCCAACACAACATATCACATTCTTTTTTCATATTATTTTTGATTAATTTGTAGTATATGTAATAGATAAATCTAAATGCACTACAAAGAATTATCATCTGATCTCTGATTATAACTACGTATCATGTGTTCTCGACATGAATGCCAAGATCTACCTCTTGATCTTTGCTCTCAAGGTGAATTTCTTGGCATCCTTGTCTTGAGCACATAATTAGTAAGTTGTAATAGGCGACCCAATCATAAACATCTATATTGTACCATTACTGTTGGCAAAAGTGGATATTTTATGATTTAATTTACTGATAAGGAAGGTTTCTCTGGTTGCTTTGAGCTGTAGCATCTGTTGTGTAATCATAAGGGTGAAGTACAGAAGCAGTGTGAACATACAACTTCTGTATCTGTTGATACCAATAGCTATAGTTATACACAATCTGCTATAGTCCTGTGGTAAATGCAGCCACAGAAAACTTGTCATCCCTGTAAATACACTGTCTAAAACATATTATAGGTAAAATGCCTTACTTTAAATGTGGACATATGTAATACAGAACTGAAGCCATAACATAAATAAGTAAATAGGTTGGAAAGGTGCATTTTAATGGTCATACCTATAAGCTGTGATAGGTGACACAGAGCAACAGAAGCAGAAGAGGAAGTAGGTATTCAGGCAGTAGAGTAGACAGAAAGTAAACAGAAATGCAGAACACAGAAGAGAAACAAGGTTGACTCAGACTATGGCTGTGCAGTCTAATGTGCAGTGCAAGAAGTCTGGGAAGGAAGACCATGAAGCTACAAATTGTGATATAGAAGAGGAGGATGGCCATCATTGGTATATAAAAAAAAAACAAACACTGGACAGTCACAAAAGAGGTAGGACATGAAGCTGTCTGAGTAGAAGCTGTTCAGGAATGACAAAAAAAGGAGAGATGGGGGGAGTAGTAAATTATATAAAGGAGGGCATCAGATGTGATGTCAGAGATGAGAAAAAACAAAACACCAGGAAATGGTCAAGGCTACAGTTCAGAAACAAGTTTAAGTGCCCTTCTAGTTTAGGTAGAGGAGGGATGGAAGCTGGGGGATTTATATATTATATAATTTATCAAATTGTACAAGAGAGGATGATAACAGATTGGAAGAGAAAATAAAGTAGTGGGACATGAGGAAGGGGATATTACTGGGTATCTGAATCTGCCATAAGCAGATGGGGAGATTCCAAATTCCAGAGTACAGAGGAGCTGGGAGTTGAGTGGCATCTTGGGCTATTAAAGAGTTCAGTCAACTGGTACAACAAGACAGTAACATAAAAGACAGAATTCCGGACATCGTCCTAACCAGTGCAGAGGGTGCCATGCATGCCAGCATTAATGTAGCATTAACTAACTGCTATAATACAACTGTGTGATTCACAGTAGAGGGAAGGGTAAAAACATAAATATAAAGTTGATGATTTGGGATTTTAGAAGACTGGGTTAAGGTATGCTGAACTGAAGGAGGGAGTCAGGGATGAATTAGAAGACTGGGGAAAATAAATGGAGTAAACAAGGTATGGGAAAGGGTTAGGAATGAGTACTCAGGGCTACAGAAAAGGGTGGGTGGAAAAGGCAAAATGATTAGAAGGCCACTGTAGGTGTGTGAAACTTGCAGTTAGGGCAACATACAGGGCTTATAATAGGTGAAAAGGGGGTGAGAAAATGGATGAGGTTCAGTACAGGGATGCTAGTAAAAAGCAAAAAAGAAAGTAAGCGCAGCTGAAAGGTAATTAGCAGAATGGAGGCTTTTTAAGGTACATAGAGGAAAGGAGGAAGAGATGGGCAAAACTGGTCAATATGATGGGATAAGAAGGATATCACAGAACACTGGGAAAAGCAAGTACTGAATGAATAATTTGTTCTCACAAATGAAAGCAAATGAAGGAAGTCATGCTGGATGGGGGAACTGCAAGATGGAGAGTGCAGTGGATGAACACCAGGGTACAGAAGTACGTGGTTGTGGTTGCGGTTGCCCTTAGAGTGGATAAAGAGCAAGGACTAAATGGGCAAACTCAAATATTATAAATATGGTCCATGTGATTGCAGGTCACCTGACAGAGATCTTTAGCCAATGCAGAAGTGCCAGACAACTGCATGACAGTGATTGTTACGCCCTTGCACAAGGGAGATCAGAAAATATCTGGGAAACTACAGACCTGTAAACTTTACAAAAATGACATAGAAAGTCATGGAGAGAATCTTGATGGGAAGGCTGGTTTCATTTCTAGAATTTAATTATTTACAGGATAGAACAAATATGAGTTTGTAGCCAGAAGAATCTTGTCATTCAAGCCAGTTCAGTTTCATGACTGGGTTATAACAGAACTTGACAGGGGCAGTATTGCTAAACAGTCTACATGGACTTCAATAAAGCCTTTGACTTGGTACTTCACAGGATGCTGATAGGAAGAAAGAAGGGTGGAGGCTGGACTAATACTGAACAATTGGATAGCTGCATGGTTGAATAGTAGGATACAGGGGCTTGTGCTGAGATAGTCAATGTCAGAAATTAGGAAACTTTTGGAGTACCATAAGAGTCTGTTCTGCTTCCATTTGCCAGTTTTCTGATTGTTTGTCTCAGGCATATCTGTACGAGTCCCTGTGACTAGTCTGTGCACAGACTCCAGGAAGTTCTCAATGTGCAATTATGCCATCAGACATTACTAATTGCATTCAAAGACAATCATCATCCACCTTCTGTACTAAATCTGAAAAGGTTATTTACCAGACATGGAGAATCCTGTCAAAATACAGCTAATGTTACATGTCATATGTAAATTAGTTTCCCTACTTGAGGTAATCATTGAAAGATTTTAGCCACAAAAAGTTCTCACAGAAACACTCAACATTATCATCAACCTCCTTTTTCCCATTTTTTACATAGGGGCGGGGTGTCATGTCAACTGTTGCCACCTCTCTCCATTCAATGCCTAGCTTCTTTGACACTCATGCCTGACTGTCACAGGTCTTCTCTTACACAATCCATCTACATGTTTGCTGGATGTCCTCATTTCCTCTTGCCTTCTACCTGTCTGTTCCAAGTCTTCTTCATCAGATTGTCTTCTGCTTTTCAGCACATATGCATGAACCACCATAATCTGTTCACTTTGACCTTTTCTGAAATTAGATCTACTTTGGTTTCTGCTGTTATGTCCTCATTTCTTCATCTGACCCACAGTATGCATCCTACCATGCATCTCAGCCACTTCATCTCCATCACCTCTAGCTTCCTCAACTGCTCTGCATTTACTGCCCAGGTTTCTGTACCATACAGTAGTACTGGTCACACCACTGTTTTGTACACCTTACTTTTCAGCTTCTTTGGCATTCTTCTGTCATAGACTACACCTGAGGCTCCATGCCAGTTGTCTGCAGCCCCTCTGATTCTAGCTTTGACCTGTTCATTCTGACTTCCCTTCTCCTCAACAACCCCTCTGAGATACTTGAAGCTGTAACCTGTTTCACTATTTTCCCTTCCAGCTCAGTTCTCAGCTTCTTCCGATTTCCCTCATTTGCTACCGATACAACTGTCCTATCTATACTCACTTTCATCCCACACACCGTCAGTTTCGCATTCCTTTCACTTATCCTTTGCTGAAGTTCTTGATCAGAGTCTGCCTGTAATGCCACATCATCTGCATACAGCAACTTTGTTGATTTGTCCCCTCTGACCTGTTTGCTACCAGAATGAACAGCAGTGGGCTCAGAGCTGATCCCTGATGCACACCCTCTCTGACTGGGAATCTCTCTGTGAGACTGATCACTGTTCATACTTGACTTATTGGGAATTTGTACATAGGTTGGACTAATTCTGCCAATGTGTCTGGGACTTTGAACCACCATAGGACTGCCCAAGTCAGCTTTCCTAGAACCTCTTCATATGCTTTCTCCAAGTCTAGGAATGCCCAGTTGGACTCTTCCCTTCTTCTCAAGTATCTGTCTTACTCTAAACATTGGGTCAATTGTGCGGCATCCTGATCTGAATCTGAGCTGCTCAACTCCCATCTTACTTTCTACTTTTCTGCATTATTTGTTTATCAGTCACTGTCCCCAGAACTTTCATAAAATGTGACAGGAGATTGATACCTCTGTACTGCCCACAGTTGTGAATGTCCCCTTGGTTCTTGAACAGTGGCACCAGTATGCTTATTCTCCAGTCATCTGGGATATACCTTTCTCTACATATTGCTATGAGTACCCCTCCATAGCCATTTCTTGTCTGTCTCACCCAACATCTTGATCATATCTGCTGTGACCTCATCCGAGCCTGCTGCTTTCGTTGACTTCATTTTCCTTAATGCTGTTCTTACTTCTTATGTGGTGGGCTCCTCCTCTTCTCTCATTGTAGGCTGTGGCTAGAGCAGTACAGCGTCTGTGTTTTTTTCTTCATTCAGAAGCTGCTGGAAGTACTCTTTCTATTTGCCTTTGATGTCCTTTAGACTGATGAGCAGGTTACTGCTGGCATCCCTTATATAGGGTGTCCGACTATCTTCGTTATCTCTCTTCTTTGCCTAGCAACCTGATATAGTTCCTTTGTGCCATCTACTGAGATACTTTCCAAAAGCTGATAGAGTGCCTCTGATGCTTTTTTGTTGCTATTGTAACTCCTTTCTTAGCCTGTTTGTTAGCCAATCAATATTTCTTCCTAGGTTGGATCATCTTTTCTATCTCCCACTTTTTCTTGCATTCCTTTTTTCTTTTGACAATTTCCTGGATTTCTGCATTCCAGCACCAGCTTTCCTTATGTACCCTGTTTCCATACCTGGCTGTGCCAAATATCGTGTCTGTAGTCCTCACACATATTGTTTTGAGGCATGTCATTCTTCTTCAACTCCACCTATTTTCTCTTCTTCTTGAGGTGCTAGAGCCTGAGTAATTTGTTGAACTGTTGTGCTATCTCTCCCATAAACTTCCATGTCTTCAGCCTGGAATCTGTCAATCTTAGAGCCTTCTCTGACCACTGCTTGCAGCTAACTGTGGCAACCAGTGGTTTATGCTCTGGGCTGACTGTTTCACTGGGGATGACCTTGCAATTGCTGATTCTACCACAGTGCCCTTTCCTTACTAGGAGGATGGCTACTTGAGTTGCATGTTGGCCACTCTTGTATGTGATCTTGTGACTGTATCTCTTTCTGAACCATGTGTTGGCTACTATCAATCCATTTTCCAGACAGAAGTGAATGGCCTCTTCTTTATTCCTGATGCTCCATTCATGCAGACCCAGGGAGTTCTCATATCCTGTTCTCTCTATCCCAGTAAGTGCATTCAGGTCACCTATTATCAATACTAATTCATGTTATCCTGTAGCTGCTGTCTGAATTAACTCTTTTTCCTCACTATCACGCCCCTGCTGTGGGGCATAGACTGAGATTATGAATGCTGCCCTGGAGACTGATTGCCATGAGTTGGACACTAATTCTGATGTGATGACAACCCTCACTGCCTTTCGAAGCCTCTCCCTCACAACAATTCCCACACCATATCTATTCTGTTCTTCTCCTGGGTAGTAGACTCTGGATCCCAAGCTAAGTAGCTTTGCTGCACTGCACTGCCCTGCCCTTCCATCTTGGATCCTGGATACATATGATGTTCAGCCTCCTCCTTACTATCATGTCATCCACTTCCTTAATATCATGTCATCCACTTCCAGGCTACATTCTGTCAGTGAACCTACAATGAGTGTAGCAATTCTTAGCTCATGTTTAGTAGGCTTTGTCTAGCCTTTGCTTAACAGAGCTATCCCAGGTAACCTCAGTTGGGCAAATGGACACCAGCTGGCCAGTAGCTCATTGACCCAGGACTGCTGGGCTTTATAGTGGACACACACTGGCCAACAGGGGCACATAACCCCTCCCACCATTTCATGAGTCCCCGGCATAGGTAGAAGTAGGCTGGGTCCTCGACCCACTTATCACCAGCAAATGACCATGCCCATTTACTGACATTAGTTAACATGACCAAATCACTTACAGCCATATTTTTACACCATCAAGTGGCTAGCCCTGCCACGGTTTGCAGTCTGTGATCCATGTTCTCCTATCTTAAGGATACTGTGCACCATAGTAGGTGCCAAAAGCATTTGATCTATACATTCTTTCCCCTATAGGATACCGTCTAGAGTCTGTGCTGCTGTCCATAGATCCATTATTGGGTGAATTTGAGATAAAAATACTCAGCATGTTTTTCAGAGGTGGGATGAACCCTGCAGAGACACAGGGAGAACACATTGGCTGTAGGTCAGGCTTGAACCTTGTATCTTGTGTATGGGAAGCAAAAACCTTAACCCAACTGGTCTTGCTCTAATTTGAGCAACACAAAAGGATTTTCTTACTACCTTGTACACATGTTGATTGAAAGCTAGGTTACTATCTAAATTTGTTACAAGATGCCCGACTAGTGAATAATTTTTTTGGAGTGTGCTATTTATGACATAGTTACCTGGAGAGGTTGACATCCCAAAAGGTACAATAATGCATTTCTTGGCATTGATTTTTAAGCCATGGCTTTGGCACCAAGTGTTTGTCTGTGTTAGACCTTCCAGAAGTGTGTTCTGATCTTGCAAGGGGATTCAATGACTGTTCCTAGTTTGCAATCATCTGTGAATTTGGTCAGCCAGAGGCCTTTAACATTGGATTTGACCTCTGAAAAGTAGATGTCAGGGAAGACTGGGCCCAGCACACAACCTTAAGGGACTTCACTGGTGACCAGCCTCTTTGTGGAGGAGGTCTCACTGATCCTATCCTCTTTGGCCCTATTCATGAGCCAGCTAGTAAACCAGTGTATTATAAAGGTGTTTGTGCCTAGTTTTGTAAGTTTGTTGACAATGCCGATTGGGGTATTGCATCAAATGCTTTAGCCAGATCGGGATAGGCAATATCCACTGCTTTCCCTTCATCCACTGCCTTAGTAACATTTTTAAAGAAGTCTGTCAAGTTCAGTAAGCATGACCTTCCTTTGACAAAGCCAAACTCGGATGTATCCAGTGTCTGGATGTCTTCTGTGTCCATCTTCATAATTTTATGATAATTTTTCCCATGTATTTGCAAATAAGACTAGTCAAACTAATGGGTCTGTAGTTTACAGGAGCTGTTGAAGATCCTCTCATGTGAAGGAATGACCATTGCAGTCCTCCATTCTGATGGCACAAAGCCTGTTTTAAGACTATAGTTAAATTATAACTCCAGGAGTCATAATAAGTTGTATTTTAGATTGTCCATGAGGCATCTGGGATGTTATTGGAACCCACTGAGGCTGTGCTGTTGGCATTAGAAAGTGTGTCTAGTACATGCTCCACATTTATAGCTGGAGAAGTTATATTTGAGGGTATTTCTTGGAAGATGGTTGGGGTTGAGGATGGGGTAAAGTTGGAAATGAATTTGTCCTGTAACAGATTTACTATATCGCCAGGCTCAATGAATGTCGTGCCATTGACCACCATAGGTTCATAGGTAAATACTAGGTTGACTTTCCTGAAAGGCCATTTTAAGCCTAGCCAATAATCCATGGTCAGAATCAAACCATGTGGTCTGCGTCTATAAGGTAACTACCTTAACCATTATGCCAAACCCATCCTAAAAGTAGGAATAGCTCAAAAGCAACAATCTCCTTTTGCAAGAATCAAATCCATGTCATCAATGTCAGCATTGACCTGTGTATTAACTGTGTATGCTACAGAAATAGGCCTGAAAATTAAACCAAGGTCAGAATCAAACCCTGTACCTTCTGTCTACAAGGTAATGACCTTAACCATTATGTTAAACTCATCCTAGCTGTGTGCTTCCTTTGAGGTTTCTGATATAAATGAAGAAAGCCTTATGGTTATCTTTTACCTGGGAGGTTATCTTAACCTCAAATTTGGCTTTGTTTGATCTAATTCACCCTCTTAGTTGCCTATTTAGTTTGATGAGAGAGTTTTTATGTTTATAGGAATTACCTTCCTGATTTTTACAGTAATTCTTTTCCTTTTGTTGTATATCCTGTTTAATTTGGGATGCCACCAGGGAAGTTTGTTTCTGGGACTAGTTCTGAGCTGACTTCTGGTAGGTCCAGGAGCCTCTATGGTTGTCCAGAGTTTCTGAGAGCAATTTAACATAAACTGCTGTGTTTTCGGGGTTTGGAGGGGCACTGAATTTTGACTATCACTTAATAAAAGGTAGTTTGCATTGGAAAAATTTCTAACAATTACTGGTCTAACTGGGGTTATAGAGGTGATTTTGGTTTCAAAGAAGACAGCTTCCTGATCAGACCTTACTAGGGAGGAAAAGACATTGGGTGTGCAGCTTTCTGCCATATTTCTGAGTGTGAGGTCTGGTATGTTGGACCCTTTAGTGTGCATGTACATTATCTGGTCAAGGGTGATTGTATTTATGAAGCCCAGGAATCTCTGTTCCTGAAATCTGGGACTGTATAGGATTCCCGGTCTATGGAGGGGTAAATAAAGTCTCTCATGAATAGGGTGTTAGGGTGGATGCTCAGTGTTTCCAATAGTTCAAAGCATGCATTGTCAGCTTCCTGGAACATGGGGGGGGGGGGGGGGCCTTTAACTGGCTCTGTTATGGTATGGGAATTTGTCTATGGTGAACTGGACATAGAGGAACTCCAGTACATCATTCTGTTTGACCAACCTAAAAGTATTGTTACTGATGTATATCGGGACTCCTCCACCTTTAGCCCTTGTCTGTGTAGCTGCTGGTCTAAAAGTGTTGAAGGCACTGAAACCTTGCAGTGCTTGGGCATTCTCTAGCACTTTAAACCATGTCTGTGGAACTGCACAGGTGTCTATATTCTTGAGTATGAGGAGAGCTTGGAGGGAGGGATTTTTTTAAAATTTAGGCTGCTAACATTGAGCTGTAACGGCTTGCGTTTCAGATGAGCTGATTTTGCTATGTTGGTAGGTTTGTCAATTTGGCATTGCCTAAAAAGTCTCTGTGGGGGGTGGATACAGTTCTAACCAGTATTTGAAAGCCCACAGGGGACTGGTACATGCCATTTTTGGTAAAGCAATGTAGTCTGTTAACCACATCCTCCCAAGATGGCAAATATTGGAACCCCTTAGCATGATTTCAGAAAGACAGCCAATATATCCAAATGGACACAATATTGTAGCATCAGCCTCGGTGATGGTAATATTCTCTTCAATGCTAGGGTCATACCAGCCTGAGATGCATAGTCTGAGAGCTCCATAATGTATCTCTTCATATAGTCCAGTGACTATGATGGAATCATACTGGTACCTGTAGTGTAATGACCTGATTGGGTGTGTGATTTGGTGTTTCTGGCTCGTGATAGGCAACTAACAGCTCTCTTCTCCTTGTTTAGCCTGTTTGAGAAGCATCAGTATGTCTTACAATGGAGTACCCTATGATGAGAGCCCTGGCAAGAGTGTGTTTGCTTGCTTTAGGGGCCACATAGTGTTTGGTGCTCCATTGAGTGCTACTGTATGTGTGGTGTTAGGTGGTGTTTTTTCTGCTTGCCTTTAGTCTTGGTGAGGCATAGCTTTGGCAACAGGTGGTTTAGGCAATCTTTATTGTTTAGGAAGATTACTTTTAAGTGCTTTAGCATGTGCTATTTTATGTGTGTGTTGTGTGGTATGTGAGGTGGGTGTTGTGTTCATGGTTTCGACAGCCTGA
>NC_056744.1:530502072-530517072 GCF_019279795.1 Protopterus annectens | reverse complement strand
TCAGCAGCAAAGCTAAACATGTAATTGGTATTTACAAGCAGAAAGTTGAGTGTGTGTGTGTGTGTGTGTGTGTGTGTGTGTGTGTGTGTGTTCACCATTATTCCAAATTCTTCTAATGGCATATTCCACCAATTTATGCTTCTACCTTAAAACTGGAATAACACAACACTGCAAAGTTATAGAATTATGCAAGTGTTAGAGAGTGTTATAATCAACTATGCAATAAATGATGTGCATTTATACTATACACCCTTTGCTTTAGAACTGCCAACATGGTATAATGTCCACAGTTATGACATAGCACCCTGTTCATAGAGCAAACGTCTTTTGGAATCTAGCCCATAGAATTTTAAATAGAACCAGACTAGACATTGCCTTGCTGGTCAGGCAGAGGCCACCTCTTGGCAACTTAACAAGAAACAAAATATGATGCCAGTTCCCATAGCTTGTCTTTTCCAGCCCTTTGATTGTTTTTTTTTTCTTTCTGGTAAGGCATCATAACTATTTAAGTGTTTTCAGGTGGTTTGCATAAAGGCTTCAGAATGGAGCAGTGTAGTCAGTAATGCATTAGAGCAGCGAAGTAAAAAGTGGTAATCCTAAAGTGAAGAGACATGCATTTTAGAATTAGACGAATTACCAAATATGTGTTCCTAAATTTGATTGATATATACTGGTCATCGATTATACTATTTTTTTTTTACTTTCATCCATAGAGCTCTAATGATGGTGTTTTTTATGATGTGACCATAAGCTGTGGCATACTTTATATCCTCTTTGCCAAGTTTCATGATGTTACGTTTACCGGCATTAAAGGCGAGGTAATTACTACTACACCACATTTATTTTTTGTTGTTCACCAGCTCACTCCCTTCTGATCATTAGGTATATAGATGATCTTGCTGTCTTCAGATTCACTCCTTCCTACTGACTATTAAAGCAGAACTCTACCAAGACTACCTAAATCTCCTTACACTGCTTGACAAAAAAGCATCACTGCAGTTTGGGATATTGACTAAGCTCAAATCTAGTCTCTCCTCCAGTTGACTTTCTCTTTTTTGCTAAGGTAATAACATTGAGTTTACTCACTCCCTTAAATACACGAGTCTCTTCACTGATAAGTTTCTATTTCCCTCATTCAGATCACCTACAATGCAAAATCAACCAAACTCTTCTTAGCTTATGTAACCTGTTGAGCTTCCTCAACCAAGAAACAAGAAGTACCATTTGTTAAGGGGATATAAAGGAGCACTCTAATCTTCTTCTTTTTACACTTGTCTACAAGATAAGTTCAACCTCTCACCCTAGCTTGCATCAAAGTTATACCTAAAGGAAATGAATGGGCTGTAGGGCGCTCACCTTGCTGGGGGATGCCTAGAACCCCTCTCAGTAGAGTGAATGGGCCATTTGCGTGAAAGTGGAAGAGCCACTGGGGGAGCCCTGTGGAGGGCATATATAAAAAAGATATACAGATGTTTTTATATATATATATATATATATATATATATATATATATATTTTATATATATATATATATGTATATATATATATATATATATATATATATACATATATATATATATATATATATATATATATATATATATATATGGGTATCTCTAAATGTAGTATGACAAGTACTGTACAATAGCTCGCTACAACAAAACAAAGACATTCAGTAAGGGTAAATGGAAGGGAAATTTTGGAAGACATGCATATACAGTACAAAGCACCTCCCATAATAGCAAGGAAAAGAATTTGGGTAAGGGTATTGAGTGACTGATTGGGAAAACAAGGTAAAATTAGGTTGCAAAGGAGGCCATGCTTGGCACTGGCAGGTAGCAGTGTTTATCAGATGATGAAACAAAGAAGATTAAGAATAGATGAAGCTGTCTGCCATTCTCAGTTCATGAATTAAGCATGGGACCCAATGTAGCAGACATAGTGGGTCTGACGGCATGCAAGCAAGTCATAACAAATGCAGTAGGAAGACACCATGGTTACTTCAGTGAACAACCATGGTACAAGTTTGCTTCAGAGAATAAATCCATTCCTTACTTCTCAGTCTAGTAATATCTTCAAACACTCCTAGACAAGGTTCCTCCATAAATCATTCACTGTGAATTAATGTCATGGACTGTTTCTAAAACTCAATGAAGCCTAAAAGATCATCCACCAGTAATGTAACTTATTTAGGTGCTGAATTAATAAACAGATCATAAGCTTGGTGCATGAGATGATAGTCACACAACTTTGGAAAGTATCTAAGGATTATCCCTTTGTACAAAAAAGTTGATACAAGTACAGAAGACAAGTTTAGACCATTTCCAATCTCTCCCTCTCTACCTTTCTCACTTTCTCAGTTCTTAGTTCACTAGCTAAATTATTAAAATAGTCATTACCTTCAAATATCTTTTTTGACTGCCTTGAAACCTATGGCTACTAAAGAACACCTAAGACTTACTCAGTGAAGGCCATGGCTGGGACACTGTCATTATTAATGCTGCTGACCTGCTGTTTGGTCACTTAGGTAATAAAGACTACACAGTGTCTCTTTTTTTAGACCTACATAAAGGAACTTATACCAATAAAGTACCTTCTATCGGTTCTCCTCAACTACCTAAACTCTATGGGCCTTTATAGCCCCTATCTCCTATAGTGTAGCTGCTACCATCCTGGGAGATAACAGTGAGTGATGTTTGAGACATTAAAGCTGATAAAACCACCATCACTCAAAAGTGTTGTACAACATGCCTAGTTATGATATCAGTTAATCAGATGTGGTTATATTACTGAAGTTTCACCCTGGTTCAATATGCAGATGTCTCCGTACAGTTATAGTCTAACCTCTCTATCACACAGAAAAATAATCTCTTCTTCAAGATACCCTTAAGAAAATGGTAAATTGTTTCTGAATATTCTAATAATTCACTCCAACCAAACAAAACCATGCTGTTTGCTAGTAAGTTATTCCAGCAAACAAAATCCCACTAATAAATCTTTGTATCAGTAACAGCATCCTCACTGAAGCAGTGTATGTAAAACATCTTTGTTTCTGTATTCACCATTTAGTTGCACAGTATACATTGTGGTATCATACAAGGAATATCAAAAGCTTGCAGGGATATTTTTATAAATGTAAACACATCTTTAAACCTGAAATTAAGCTCCAAATTGTCTGGACACTCTGGTCCAGTATACTTACACCTCTTGCTGCGTTCCCTAGAGGGGAAAAAACAACAACAACACTTGAGCAGTCTGCCTGAACCTACTGACCTACCAGTTTCATATTCAGCCCACATATCACAGCATAAGATACATTGAACATCACAGGCATCTACTTGCTTTAACTAAGAATGCTTTACTCTGCTGAAAAAGCGGTAATTGAAACTTTGATAAAGAATGCCACTGTCCAGTGTAGAAGATTTTTGACCTTTCCACTGCCACTGTAATCCTTTACTACCAATTATTTAAAAATCACAGTCCGTTACAATTTCTCTTCTTAGATCTGGGAATTACCTAACCTTGTCTTTCATGTCCTTATTTTACTAGACAGAGGATGCTTCCCTGAAACTGACACTATTGATGGCTAATGGCAATACATTTTGAGTTATAGTTAATTATACATAAAGGAATTAGTCAGTGAATCATGCAATAGTGCATTGTAGGACATCCCTGTATTGTGAAACCATACCGTTACATTACACCTGCAAATATGGTCAAATGGATTAACAAAAAAAAAAATCAGAAAGCTGTATCTTATAGTTTCCTTCTTTTTGCTTTATTTTATTATTTACTGTCTAATTTATTGCACCTTTATTTATGTACCACACCTGTCTCTTCCTACATTGCATCTTTAAGCTGTTAATTACGCACTTAAAATGTTAATTCTGCATCACTCGCTTATAATTTTCATGGATTATGACTAGCATTGAATTATTTACTTAAAAGTATGATGTTAACTCTGCATTATACATTGTACCTTTTCACTGTACATGAGTAACTGTTAATCATGCACTGTACTATGATAATTCTGCAGCAAGCACCTATGTCTTTCTAGGTTTCATGACTCAGCTTTCAGTTATGTAATTTAAGATGTTAATTGTGGACTTTATACTGTGCAACACATAGCTCCTTCTCACCTGAAAAGGTGATATGGTTCAGCAGGTTAATCAATCAGTCAGCAATTTCAGAAACAAATAAATTCAAGGACATTGGCATTAGATTCAAAAATGTCATCTGCAGAGGTATAGATTCACGTGTCTCTTGAAAGCAGCTCTCTGCTTCATTGGCAAACAAATGTTTCAGCAAATAAAAAATAAATAAAAAAAAAATAAACACTACATGTAAAGAATAAGAAATGGGGCTAAGTAACAGTAATATTCCCCTAATTCAGTAGTTGGCTTGTGACCTTATTTGTCAGTTTCTGACTCAATTTCCAAGCTATGCATGCACATTCCTATGTAAATGGCTACCTATTGTAACATTAAAGGCTTCTGTCTGTGATTCTTGTTATTAAAAACAATGGATGAAAATGTGGGAGAAGAGTGAACTTCAAACATTTCTGTCCTCCCTTTAAAGGTATTTCATGTAGATGACATGTCTGACCACACCCTCCGTTGCCCACCACATCCTCTGAAAGTACAGTTGTGTAAAATCTTACCATAACAGTAGATGTCCATGTCTTCAGTGCTGCAGTATTCCTTACAAATGGGGATTCCCTACTGTGAAACCCACTGTGCGGCCAGTTTACCAAAGTCTACCATTGCTTTAAGGTACGCTGAATATCGTCTGCAAACTCCTTGCGTGGGGTAGGGTATAAAGGTGATGTCCAGGAGTACCATCCTCAGAAGTGATTGCCCCAGTAGGAACAGCACTCCAAGGAAAACCAAGGAGAACCTGCACATCCAGGAAGGAAAAAAGACCAGGGGGATGGAGGGAGGGAGGGAGTGAATACTGCAGCGGTGAAGGCAAGGACATCTAGCATTACGGTAAGATTTTACACTACTGTACTATGTCCTTACATTCACTGCTGCAGTATTCCTTATGAATGGGAGAGTGCCATAGCTCAAGAAGGAACTTGGGAGGAGGAAGCAGCAGAGCCCCCCAAGAAGCCATGAAGAATGGCAGTAGCAAAACCAGCTCTGACTCTGGAGATACCATTCAGCTGGTACTGTTTGGTAAAAGTATGCACAGACGTCCAGGTAGAAGCTTCAAGAACAGAATTAGCGTCTAAGCCTTTGAAAAAAAGCACCAGAAAAAGCCACAGCTCTAGTGGAATGAGCCTTTACAGAAGAAGGAAGGCTATCACCATGAAAAGTGTAACAAAAGGAAATAGGCTTTGAAATCCAAATGGAAATAGTTTGCTTGGAAACAGACACACCTAAAGACCTAGGATGAAAGGAAACAAACAACTGGTCAGATTTTCTGATAGCTTTAGTTTTATCCAAATACAATTCGAGCTGTCTATGCATATCTAAGGTATGCAGCACCCTCTCGCTGTCAGATTGCAGAGAGGAGAAAAAACTAGGCAAATTAATAGACTGATTAAGTGACAACTCATTAACCACCTTGGGCATGAAAGAAGGATTAGTATGCAAGGACACCCTGTCCTCATGAAATATCATAAAAGGTGGACAAACCATAAGGGCTTGCAACTCAGACACCCATCTGGCAGAAGTAAGAGCTAACAAAAGAACTGTCTTCCAAGAACAATGTTGCAAGGAAGCTGAAACAGCAGGCTCAAAAGGAGCCTGAGTCAATTTTTCCAGAAAGAAATTAACATCCCAGAGAGGAGGAACAGGCTTCCTGGGAGGTCTAATATTAAGGACGCCTTTAAGAAATTGCTTAGCCTCAAATCTAGAAGCTGACAGGGGAGTTAAAGGCAGACAAGCAGAAAGAGCTGATAAGTTGGCCTTAATAGAAGAATAAGCCAAACCAGCATTGAGAAACTCACACAAATAAGAGAGAACCAAAGGAACACCCACAGAAAGTGGTTCCAAGTCACGTGAAAAACACCAAATAGAAAACTTCTTCCATTTAGATAAGTAGGATTTCCTAGTAGTAGCTTTCCTGGCCTTCTGCAGGACCTGCAGCACGTTCTCAGAAAAAGGGTGTCTATGAGGAATCAAAACCCTATCACCCACAGTGTCAGTTGAAGCATGGACAGGTAGGGATGCATGAGAGACCCCTTGTCTTGTGTGAGGAGATCCACCCTGTGGGGTAACTTGTGATGATTGCCCCTGGCTAGATGCAGAAGTAGAGGGAACCAATGCTGTTGCGGCCAAAAGGGAGTCACCAACAAGATTTTGGGGGCATCCTGTTCAGTCTTGAACAGGACTGTTGGAAGGAGAGGAAGGGGAGGGAATGTATAAAGAAACATCCCCTTCCGAGAAAAGGAGATGGCATCCACCTTCCATACCAAAGGACCTGGGACTCTGGCACAAAACAGAGTTGTCTGTTCAGAGAGGAGGCAAAGAGATCTACTTGAGGAGTACCCCACTGTTGAACAATGTCCAGGAAAAACATCCCTGTGAAGCATCCATTCATGGGATTTAGTGAAGGACCTGCTCAGATTGTCTGCCACAATGTTCCAATCTTAAGGAATGTAAACTGCCTGAAGAGTCACCCAGTACTGGATAGCCAGATCCCATACCAGAAGTTCCAGCCGGCAAAGAAGGTAAGACCTCGTACCCCCCTGTTTGTTAATATACCACATGACTGTGGTATTGTCTGTGAATACCTTGAGAGGCCCTGGAGAGAAGAGAGGATAAAAGGCCTAAAGAGTCGGCATAAGAGCCCTCATCTCTTTGATGTCAATGTGCTTCTTCCGCTGACGAAGTGACCACACCCCATGAACCCTCAGGGAGCCAAACGTTGTTCCGCATTACACATCTGAAGCATCTGTGAACAGATCCTGTAAAAGAAGAGGAGGCTGAAAAGGGAGCCCTGGATTCAGAGACAACTGCTAAATCCACCACTGAAGTTCTTTCTTGAGACACAGGAGAAGAGGAATAGGAAAGTCTAGAGGATGCGCATGCTGAAGCCACACTGACTTCAGAAGCCACTGGAACTTCCTCATGCGGAGCTTGGCCAGAGTGAGCATTGGAATAGTGGAAGCCATGAACCCCAGATCTCTCAGAAACTCCCTGGCTTTAATGGAGGCTAGGGGAAGAAGAGTTTGAAAAAAAGAAATGAGAGTTAATGCCTTTGGATGAGGCAGGGATGCCAGCATTGAAACCTGCAACCTAGAAAGACATGATCCTGAGAAGGAGTCCAGGAAGACATTTTGAAGTTTATAGTGAACCCCAGGCTCTGAAGAAGAGAAATGGTAAAATGAAGATTTTGCAAAATGATCTCTGGAGAAGATTCTTGAAACAGCAGGTTGTCCAAATAAAAGAAGATTTGGATGCCTTGAAGTTTGCAAAAGACAATCAGAGGAGCGAGGCATTTGGTGAACACCCTTGGGGCAGTAGAAAGGCCAAAGGGCAAAACACAGAACTGAAAATGCCAGGAAGCAACAGAGAGATGCAACAATCTCTTGAAAAGAGAATGGATTGAAATATGGAGATAAGCATCCTTAAGGTCCAGAGACACCAGGAAGGCCTGAGGGAGCAAGAGAGGAATAAAGGACTGAAGGGACAACATCCGAAAGGAAGGCACCTTCAGAAAGGTGTTTAGATGAGAGAGGTCTAGAATAGGTCTCCAAGTACCTTCTTTTCTGGGCACTAGAAACATTCTTGAATAAAACCCTTTCTCGCTTTGGGAAAAAGGCACCTTTTGAATAGTACCCTGAGACAAGAGGTCCCGTAGAACCTCTGGGAAAAAAGGAAGTTGCTCCTGAGGAGGCTGAGGAATGCCCATAAAAGGAGGGTGGGAAATCCAGACTATGAAGTACCCTTGCCAAATGATTGACAGAACCCAAGAATCCTGGGTGATTCAGAGCCAAACAGGAAGAGGAAGAGAAAGAGAAAGGCAAACAGAAAGAGGAATATGGCTGGGAATAGGCGGATAGTCAGACAGCACCTGGTTTGTCAGGAAAGGAAGGTTTAAGAATTCCTGCAGTCTGACTAGCCTTAACAGGAGGAATCCGTTTACCACACTTTTTATGTTTAAAAGGAGGGCGAGATTGCCTACGAACAAAGGCTGGCTTTGAAGGGTAGTTTCTCTGAAATTTAGGCACAAGAGAAACAAAGACATGCGTAAGCTCCTGTAAAGCCTCTCCTTTGTCCTGAAGTGACTTAAATAAGCCAGCAGCTGCTTCAACAAACAAAAGGGAATTATCCATAGGAGCTTCCATCAACTTAGCCGTAATATCGGGTCTATTTTATATATTCGAACGCTTAAATGTTCAAATCACTAAAGATCGAACTTTAGTGATCGAACGTTTAAATGTTTGAATATATTAAAAATTAATATTTAAAAGAAAAAATGTAAAATTGAAGGGATTCAGCAGGAGGCTTGCTCCCCTGCACCCCCCCACGTGGAGGGATGTGCCTCCCACACCCCCCCGCTACTTAAATATACCAACTCTGAGATCGTACTTCAGTTTGCTACAGTGCGGAAATGGAAAATTTCCCATTTCCTACACTGTAGTGCGATCTTGGAGTTGGTATATTTAAGTAGGGGGGTTGGGGGCGCAGCCCCCCCCCCACATGTGGGGTGCAGGGGGGTTTGCCCCCCTGCTTACACCCTTTCATTTTACATTTTTTTATTTATTTATTTATTTTTTTTAATATATTCGAACATTTAAATATTCGATCACTAAAGTTCGATCTTTAGTGATTTGAACATTTAAGCGTTCTAATATATAAAATAGACCTGTAATATCATCGGGCAAAGGTTAAAGCCAAAGCCATGAATATCTCTGCAGAACCAAACCAAAAGTAGCAGCCCTAGAAGAGGCATCTGCTGCATCATAACTACATTTGATAGAATGACGAACTACCTGAGAGGAAGTCTCAAGCAAGGAAAGAGCAGAAGATTTACTCTCAGAGTCTGGAAGATCAGAAAGAATCTAACAAGTCTGAGAAAGAAGAGCCAAGACATACCTAGAGATATTTGTCTGATAATTAACAGCTCTAAAAGCCAGGGTGGCCTAAGTACAAACCTTCTTACCCAGCCTATCCATGGTTCCACTGTCCTTGTCAGAAGGCAGCAACTTGGATGAAGGAAGCAATTGAGATGGATTATCAGAAGCTATAGACACCATAGAGTGGTCAGCAGCAGAGCATTTAAACAAAAAGGAACAATCCTCAGGCACCCTATAAAACCAGACTTCCTGGGAGCAGGGGGCAGATAATCTTGTGCTTTAGAAGAAGTGGAAAAAAACATCCAATAAAACAGGCAAGACAGAAGAAATGTCTGCAGGTTTAGGAGATTCCATCTTCAGTAGCTCATAGTATCTCTTATGGATATCAGAAACCTGGGCACAATCCCACTTAAAAAATTCCATCATCTTAGAGATCGTGTCCCCAAAGAAAATTTCCTCAGAAGGATTATCTAGAGTATGAGAATCCTCCTCCTCAGACCCGTAGTCTAAAGGAGAAGGAATCTGGGTAGAATAAGCAAGGTAGTCATCATCAGAATCCACCTCAGAAGAATGCAATCCTCCAGGCCTTTTGGGGAAGAGGAAGACCAAGGAGGAGCAGGAACTGAAACCCCTTGAAGAGGCCTCAACTACAGTAAATCATTAAATAACCCCTGAGTAAAGGCCTGCCGCTCACTTTGTGGATCCCTAGGAGGAAAAGAAACATGATTAGTTTTCTGTTTCTTTTTTAAGGGGACATCCGTCCTACAAACCTGAGAAGGCCCAGACTCAGGACAGCATTCCACAACTGTAGTAGGAACCTCTTCCCTAAAGAGAAACTGTGGAACCCCTCTAGACCCCTTGGAAACAGTCAACTGTAGTTCCCTCTAAAAGCCCACAACGGATGCCTGCAAAGCCTCATTGGACACACTGTCTGCCAGATCTTCACTGGCTTCCAGCCCAGACATGATAGAAGAATCTGACAAAACAACCAGGTGAGCTTCCGAGTGCATAATAACCTCAGAAGAAACTCCCGGCAGAGGCTGGACAGAGGAAGATTCCGGTTTTACCTTATGCACCTTCTTCTTCCCTGACGGCTGACCTTTGGGGCAGGAAGTTCCATCCATAGTATCTGCAGAAAGACACTTAAGACACGGGTGCTCAAGATACAAGGAAAGGGAAGAAAGCCTACTGTGAAGCGTTTTGGGGACAAATGCCTGACAAATTGAATAAGACGTATGGTCATGAGCAGCACATAGGCAGAAAAGACACTTATCGTGGCAGTCTTTATGGGGAATCAGTCTCCCACACTGGCATTTATCCTTCCTGGATGACATTAACTCCTAAGAGCAGAAAACAAACAGAAAAAGTAACCAAAAACCCAATTGGGTACTTATCTGCAACTGCAAAGACTCCAGCAAACAGGAGTAAACATAGGAAAGCCAACAAACAGAAAAACGAAAAAAAAAAAAAAAAAACAGACGGAGGTAACAGACCGATGGATAAAACAGCATTTGAACTGGCAGCAGAAAAGCTCTGAGGATGGTACTTTTGAACATCACCTTTATGCCCTACCCCACGCAAAGAGTGTGCAAATGATGTTCAGTGTACCTTAAAGCAATGGTAGACTTTGGTAAACTGGCTGGATGGTGGGCATCACTGCAGGGAATCCCCATTTGTAAGGAACACTGCAGCGGTGAATGTAAGGACATCTTATATGTACCAACTCCCAGATTGCTATACCTGGGAGAAAAGGGAATACTCTGAGAAAGAGCAATTTCAGATTTCGTATATACGAGTCTTTGTTTTTGCTCATTCAGTCTTACTGTTCCAGGGCTCACAGTTATGAGTCTTGCAGTATCAAAGGGAGCACATGGATGCATGTTTGTGTGTGTGTGTGTGTGTGTGTGTGTGTGTGTGTGTGTGTGTGTGTGTGTGTGTGTGTGTGTGTGTGTATGTATATATATATATATATATATATATATATATATATATATATATATATGGATTCACTACTGAATCCCGAAAGTACACAATCCTGAAGCCCAAAATACCGAGACTATAAGCCCGAAACCCCACATTACTGAAATATTAAAACCGCAAAATTCAAAATCGTGAAAGTACTACATACATACAGCACACACACACAAACATATACACAGCCTCCCCCCATAACCAAACAAACCACCCTATACTAAAGATAAGCCCCCCTGCACCCCCCATGTGGGGGGCTGTGCCCCTACACCCCTACTTTAATATTCTAACTAATAGGATGTTCAAGGACAGGATCCTTAAACATATTAGAGATATTCATAATAGCAAAGAGAGTAGTGCCTTGGCCAATCATGTGAGGGTGACAGATACCACACATACATTTAAATTTTTTGTTATTCAGGTAATACATACCAGTATACGGGGAGGGGACATTGAAACGTATACTGAAAGTGTTGAACAAAAATTAATTCTCTTATTAAATGCCAAAAGATTTCCAGGCCTGAATGGGACAACATCCTTGAAACCCTTCTTAAAGTTGTGCCGTCTTAAGCATTAAAAAGATATAGTCAGGTTTTAATTATTTTTTTAGTATTTTATATGTATGTACACATAGGACTGAATAAGTCAAGTTTTGCTGCATAAATTGTGCATTTGCCATGTGTACACTTACACACATAAAGTTTTTATTAGTATTCAACGTCTTAGCAATATTTTATGCGGTAGGATGCAAAATGAGTTAATTTATTTTAATTGATGTTAATTGGAGGCATCAGCTGACTGTTGTAGTAGATATATAGTTTGTTAAAGCAGATTTTATTTTGTCTGATGAAGCGACAGTGAGTCGTGAAAGTGCTTACCTCTGCATTTGTTTTTACATATTAAAAGTCTTTGGTTTTGTAAGTTTGGTGCAGTTTGTTTTTTTTTTTGTTTGTTTTTTATTTGGTTACGTTTGTTCTGCACCACTCTGCACCCCTAGCCATTTGTTTTTCCCTTTGTTGAAAGAATATACCCTGCCTGTGATAGGATGAACTAAATGAATGGCCCCATTAATGTAATGGCATGCCTTATATGACCCACATGGTCTAGTGCCTCTCCTCACTTCAATCCACTGTTTGTCACGTCTGCCCTCATTACCCAGTAAGTCTTTCAAGTTTTTCTTCCTCCTGAAGCCAAAACTAGGTTCTTCCTCTACAACTTTCCTGATCCTGTCATCAGAAAGTAAGATTTTCCAAATTTGTCTGACTATATTACATACCCCATGTATGCTGTTGCTATATGTGAATATAAGTCTCATTTAACCACGCTGTCTCTTTCCACTGTTGACCGCAGGAACCCTCCCTGCATCATATTTCAACCATGGACACATTCTATCCTTCCTGAAATCTCTATTGGTCTGTATAATCCACTGGACCTCCTGCCTATTGTAACCCCTTTCTATGAAATTACCTTCCAAGCGTCTCTTCCTCTTCAAAATTACTTTCCTCTGTGCATAGTCTAGATACTCTCCCTATCTGCCAGTAACGAGAAGGTAACCACTCACACCACAAATCCAGTCCCACATAGACCTATCGCATCAGCAAACCAAACACATAAACACACAAAAACATACTCGGAGGCTCTAAATAAAAATCTGCCAAAGCAGCAGAGACCTCCAAAGCAGACATACAAGCAATCGCTACCCCACAATACCCATGTAGCACATACTTTATAAAGTGAGTGTGCCACACAGTCACAGCCCTTAAGGCTAAACAACACACCAAATACACTTGTAATAGGTGACTCTATTATCAGACACACTGACGTCCCACTCACCAGACTGAACAAAGAGAAGGTCACTGTAAGCTGCCTGTCGGGTGCCAGGATCCGCCACATAACACAAGCACTCAAGTCACTCCAAAGCAAGTACAGATATGACTCCATCATTGTCCATGCTGGTGTGAATGACCTGAGACGTACCTCCCTGGACTACATGAAAAGAGACATAGAGGAGCTCTCTGATCATGTAGCCCAGGCCGGTATGACCCTGACCTTGAGTAGCATCTTGCCGTCACCAAGAATGATGCCACAGTATAAAGAAAAAAATGATCAATTTTAACAATTGGCTAAAGTATTGGTGTCATTCAAAGGGGATCCAGTGTCTGTCAGCCTGGGATGACATGCTCGACAAGCCACGTTGCTTCACTAGGGACGGCTTGCACCTGACACCCCTGGGCTTTCGAATACTGGCTAAGGCTCTTGCCACCCCCATAGTGCCTTTTTAGGCAAGGCTCAAAAGACAAACCCACCTCCATAGACAACACAAGGAGAAAAAAACTAAGGGTAATGCTACTCAACGCCAGAAGTCTAAATCTCAAGATGTACGCACTCGAGGCTCTCCTCAGTATGGAGAATATCAATATCTGTGCAGTAACAGAAACCTGGTTCAAGGCTCCCGAGAGTACCCCAGCACTACCAGGTTATAACTCATAACATGCTTTTCGGCCCCAAAACTCGGACTGAAACACAAAAAGAGGGGGGAGTATCCATATTCATCAAAGATACCCACACCTCCAGGTTACTGGCACTGCACGAAGCATCGGAGACCATCCATGTGCAACTAACAGTGGGAAAAACTGCCTTTCAGTTTGTAGCCTGCTACAGATCACCCTCCCAATCTCAGGAACCTCACTCAGCTTTCCTGAGAACATTGGAGAATATGAAGGTCTATCCAGACACCATAATATTGGGTGACTTCAACTACCCAAACATTGATTGGGAAAACTACTCAAGCCCAAACACCCTTGTCCAACGGTTCCTAGAATTTATAAACTCAAACGCTATGGAACAACTGGTCACCACTCCCACAAGAGGGGACAACATATTGGACCTGGTCATCACCAACATGGGGACTCTATGTTCCACACCAGAGGTAAACCCCTCATTGGTAAGATCAGACCATAAACTAATCTCACTGGACATCCATATCCCGTCCCCACCCCCAGCCAAGGAAACCACTGTGAAAAATTTCTCAAAAGCAAACTTCACACTTCTCAAAACCGAGGTGGAATCCTTCAAAGCCCCAGGGCCAGTGGAAAATACTGCCCGAACCGCAGAATCCTTTTCAAATGCTTTCTATGAGCACCTACAGGAATGCATGGATTGTGCTATCCCAAATAAACCAAGACTCACTCCTCCAAAAGCAGGCGACCTGTCTGGTGGACCCCGGCCATAAATAAGCTATACAACAGAAGGAGGAAGCTACTACATGATAGAACAAAATCCCAAAAAGGGAAGGCATCTCTGATCAGTACTAGCAAGAATCTTCGATCCCTCATAAAATCATCAAAGGCCAGCTTCAAAAGAAAAATTGCCCAGGATGCTAAGGATAATCACAAGGCCTTCTTTAGTTATGTCAGGAATCTGGGTGGCAACTCCCAGATATGCTCTGAGTTAGTACAAAATGGCAAAAAATACACTGAACCCACAGACATTGCCAACATCCTAGCAGACAGGTTCAGTGAAAACTTCTCCCTCCTTCCCCCCCAAAAGAGCAAATGTCTATCCCAACAGAATGTAGCCTGCCAGACATCACAGATGCACAGGTGAAGGCTGCCCTCTCCAAATTTAAAAACAAAGCATCAATGGGACCGGACGGTGTCCTGGGCTGCATCTTACACGAGCTCCAAGAAGAACTGAACCCTCACATAAAGTCACTGTTCAAACTCAGCCTTACTACAGGATATGTACCCAAAGAATGGTGTACAGCAACAGTGGTCCCGCTTCACAAAGGTGGTGCCACAACGGACCCCAGGAACTATCGCCCTATAAGCCTGACTAGTCTGGTCTGCAAAGCTATGGAGCGTATCATCATGGAACTCATAAACAAAGACATTGGGAACCTCCAGACACTGGACCCTACCCAATTCAGCTTTGTTAAGGGCAGATATTTCCTCTTAAACCTAGTTGACTTCTTTGAAACAGTTACCAAGGCCATAGATGAG
>NC_056744.1:530407072-530497072 GCF_019279795.1 Protopterus annectens | reverse complement strand
CCAGAGTTACTGTCTGTGAGATACAGAAGGGCACAGCAAGGTGAGAAGATCTCAGAGTACAACTACTGCTCCTTGGGGATGAGAAGAATGAATTAAGGCAATTTGTTTCTCTGTGAAGATGATCCTCTGATATTATATATTGTTCTCTTGGGGAGGCTTGGTCAACCCTAGGACTCACCTGTACAGCTGCTTTTTGACTTATTTAATTTAAAATTGTAATTTTTAGTTCATGCTTCTTGGGGAGAGTAATTCAGAAGAAAGTACATAATGGAGGAGGAAATGTGAAAACAACATTTTTGAGTGACTTGGCTTTTATTTAACACAAAAGTAGTACATTCATTTTTAGAAGGCAGTAATGGCAACAGGAGAATTCTGAGGTGAATCACAAAAGGAATACTCAAAAGAAGAATAGTAACAATTGTTATCCCATTGCACAGACTAACTGTATGGTTTCATCACATGGTACATTACATACGAAGGGATTATTTGTTTTACCAAGGCAGGACAACAACTATGCTGGTATAAAGGTGTGCATGAGGAATGATGTTAGTTAGGGATTAAAAGAGATCAATGTGCATACCATACACTAAAGGAGATGTTGTACAGTTGAAAATCTTCAAAAATCTCAAGGAATTCATCACTCTGTAAGAGGTTAGTGCTATGATATGTCTTTAATTCCTTCACTCCTGCTTCTACAAAGAATTAATGACAACTCACAGGCTATAATCCATTAAAATGTGGGAACTTAATTTAATGAGGGCAGAACCTACTTACAGAAGCTACTCTTGGAAACCTTAAACAGCTACTGAAAAAAATAAGAATGCTGCTTCAGTTACCTCCAAGTTTCTTTTAGAAACTTTAACTGGCTCTAACCAATCGAGAACTGTATATTAATGAAGCTTTTGTATTGCACATAATGCATTAACTGTTCAGAATGTCATCCCCATTGTATGCTTCCACCTCCCTAGATATGAAGTCACAGTGTGCCCCATCAAGTCTTTTGGAAGGGGGCTTCCAGAGCTAAAAAACAGATATTTAGCACTTCAGTGCTTTCTAGGAGAGCTTTACTATAAAATAAGAATTCAATAAGGAAATGGTCGTTTCCACTTTAATGGTATCCCCAGACTAGATTTCTTTCAGTGTAGCTCATCTTTTCTGACTTGCAGTTACATATTGAGCAGTTTAGTGCAACCTCACTACACCTTTAGTTAAACTAAAGACAATGGAAAAATATTTAAAATGCAGTTTTAGAATTTCTCAAAATGTTCTTAGTGGATAATCCTAAAATAAAGAAAGTCGATTGTTGCATAATAAAGGGCTGGCTTTTATGTCTCATTGCCAGCTTGTTAATTTTCCTGTTAGATCTGGCATCCCTAATAAATTCAATTTTAAAGAAACATCTTGAGAAAGTTATCTATAGCAGTTCATGCTCAGGAATTTTCTGAGATGAAATTCAAGGGCTGAGTGATGATTCGCCATTGCAGAATAAGGGAAAACTCATTTTAGCTTTGGGAAATGTTTTCCTATTGGAAATAATTAGTAGTTCAGGAGTGGCTCAGAGTGTGAGTATATGTGAGCAACAGATCAGAAATAAGGTGAATATAAATCCAGAAGGTAGAGCTTCATGCATTATACATGAGATGAATTATGCTACTGTTGCTCTCCGTTGTTCCAGGTTATTATATTCTTCCTGAGAACTTCAGCTAAGTTTGAATGCAAAAATTATAAAAAAAAATGTGCAAATGAGATCTGATTTCAGGACAGTTATGCAGATGGCATGCTTCTAGAAAGACTGCTTACTTATTAAACTATTTTATTTTCTGCTGGAATTTGTTCTGTGTCATTTTCATTCATAATCATATAAACCAATTATACTGTTTGAAGGATGCCTACATTACATGCACTAGTGTTATGCACTGGGAGGATATTCTGAATAAAGAATGTTTAACCAAATGCAATAAACTGCAGTTTTTAGTGACACTTCCAAATGCCACAGACTTCGCAGTAAAATCTGTGAAGAAGAGGTAAATTTTATATCTGATAGTTATAAAACTGTCGGTAATGTAAACTAATTAATTCACTAGAAAATGAAAGTGAATTGATGGTTAAACTTTGCTTTATTATTTCATAAGGTTGAAATATGTTTTCCTAGCACAAAAGAAGAATTATAAGAGAGAATCGTATTCAAGAGAAATGTTCAAAACAGTGGATTTTACAAAAAAATTATGTTACTAAGAGGTGAGCTGCATTAGGAGAGTAATTAAAATAACACAAAGCATGAAAATGTGTTTTGTTCTTTGGATGAGACAGTAGGTGAAGTCTTCCACAAGGGAGAGGCAGAGATCATGCCCCCTGCAAAAAAAAAAAAAATGCAAGTTGTGTCTTTTGATTCCTTAGGTTCAGTGAGCGTATTCTTAATGCATTTGGATCACAAAGTTTGGCATTAGCAAGAACTGATTTCATTTAATGGACCTGATGAGCTATCAATCTAAGTGTCTCAGAAGTGCAGTGATTAATATTAATATAAAGTTGCTTTGTCATTAAATAGGGGTTAGTGGCAGATTGATTAGGTTTGATAACAGGACATTAAGCAATATTATTAGTGAGCAGATAAAGTTTCAGGTCACACCAAAGCATGAGCACTTATGTTAGATAAATGAAGTGCTCTCACTCTAGCTTTAAGTGAAAAAAGTCAGGTGATTTTCTAACAGCTACACAAAAGTATTCCAGAGACAGGTCTAAATGGCAGCAAATGCTCTTTCTCCCTAAATAGCATCAGTACTGTGTACATGAAGTAGACGACAGTGCAACAATCTCATTTAGTTACTGAGCTTATGATAAATTTTACCAGACACATGTCCATGGCAATAACTGTGATTTGTACATGGTAAAAAGTGACACATAACATATACATTGCAAGGAAACTAGTCATTAAAAAGTGCTGTGATGCTACCATCTGGTTGGAACAAGTGGCAAAGCTATGGCAAGGACAAAACATCTTGACCTGGTCATATTACACCAGCCCTGTTAGTGTAAGTTCATCCCGAATGTGAAGAGAAGAGTTTTACAGCCCACGATCCTCATCTCAGGGAAAGTGCAGTTTCAAATACTGTATTACTGTATAGCACTCTCAGTTATTAGGTTAGCCTGAACATAACAGGTTATTTAATATTAAAGTATAGCTACTAGATGGTTATGTGCTCCCCTCTTCTGTAGTAATCCATGTAAGGTTTTAAGCCTAATTAAAAGAGATTTGTTGAAACCCCAGTTCTGGCTACGATTGCCATAGATTCTGTAGCATTAACAGTGAGGCACTGGTCCCTGATCCAGCCCTATGAGGCTTCCAGTCTGTATTTGCATCGAATGGAGTTGATATCAGATGATGTGTTATAGAGAATTTAAGAATATTGATATCTTAGATATTTTCCATGTAGGTTATTGGTAAAAAACATGGACTACAGGAACAATAATTCGGTAATCTTCAGAGACATATATAGAGTGGCTTCAATAAGGTAAAGACTTGCTGCTTGACTTCTTATTGACAAGTATCTGCATGTCCTATTGAACAAAGAGTAACATGTTCAAGTTCACAAAGCTGTCAGTAAAACAATCTTGGCTCACGATATTACCTTGCTCACATTAATTTTCCTTTTTCTGAGTATTTTTATTAGCTCAGAAATCAAATACAACAATACAAATTATATATTTGGTAATAAAAGAAAAAATATAGAAATGTAAAGTTTATACATCAGTCTTAATAAGCAGTTATATTCTCAACTCTGTAAACTAGTTCTTAAAGCTTACTAACTTAATAGGTTCATAGGTTGGTACTAGGCTATCAGCCCTAGGGCCTATACAAGCCTAGCCATAACAATTCCCTGGCTATTTCTTCCCACACTATTTACTTCCCTGGACCCCTGTCTAGCAGGGTGACTGATGTGATCCCTGTGTTCTATTTTTTTCCTAAATAAGTAAATAATATCTTTGTTCTTATAAACTGCATAATTGATAAGATACCATGTCATTAGTAAATAATTATTATTCTATAAGGAATCATTGTTATATTTATCTAAAAGTGCAGTCAGTTTTGGATAGAATTTCAAATTTAAAGACTGTTGAGTACCTGTAGGCTTTAATGTTGTTATCTCTTTATCATGAACATTACTAATTAAAGAAATAAACTCTATAAATTTTGTTTTACAATCTTTCATCCAGTTTTCAGTTATTATTTTTCTTGCAATTGTTAGTATACATGACAAGAGACAATACTAGGGATTTATGACACGTGAAAATCTATATAAGGCTTTTGGTAAGAAAAAATATTTCTCCATGAAGCATGGCAAAATTATTGTATTTCTTCCCAATAATCTTTTATATTTATCCAGTCAACAAAACTATTTTTCAGATCTGCTTTTAGTGTACTTTTTCATCACAACAAACGTAATCGTTATTGGTTGTTTTAATTCTAGTTATTTTGTCTGGTATATAAAAGGCTCCGTTAATACGTCTCTGTATCATTATTTTCCATATGAGAGAAAATGTGTATTTAATTGGAATTGACATCAACATACAAAGTTTATCCTGATAAGAACATTTTATTTCTTCAAGTTTAAATATGGGAGTACAATTATACTGGCTTATGTCTATACATTAGTCTTTTATTATTCGGTCTAGTTTAGACAAAATTGCCTGGTTTGTTCCATCAAAGTACATTATATTATTTATATAACCCAGATATTTGGGATAGTCTCCTTTATAGTCTTCATTACATCCTTGAACTTTTTAGTGTTATATTTATTGTATTAATGTACTTTTACCAGGCTATAAACTCTTTTACTTGTCCAATATGCTATTGTATTGTTATCAGTTCTTGTAGTTAGACCCAGGGCTGGATTCATAGAGGTCTGCTCAAATGTAATCACGTAATGTGACATAAGTTGGCCACTTAGTGTGACAAAGATAATCTCCAATTCAGAGACATGGTAAAGCCTGGTAAAGCCTCACAGAGAAGCATTAGTGGCTCATTACCATGTCTCTGAATTAAACACTGCATTGTCAGACTCAGACCTCACCTGAATCATCTTCCCATGAGCAGCCCATGCATCTCATTAGCAAACTACTCTACACACACACACACACACACACACACACACACACACACACAGGCACGCACCTACACACACACACACACACACACACACACACACACACACACACACACACACACACACACACACACACACACACACACACACACACACACACACACACACACACACACACACACACACACACACACACACACACAAAAAATAATATATCATAAGTCATTACTATAATTATTATCATTCTACAAAGCATCATTCTTATATTTATCTAAATGTGCCAGTGTCTCCCTAGCTGCCCTTCCCTTATGTAAATGTGACCACAAAATTCCCTCCCTTACTCTCCTCTTTCATTAGCTGACATCAGAAATCACAGAAGTATCATTTTATGAAATCAATCCCCTTAAGCGACTTAAATGAATCAGCTCTCCCATTGTATTTCATAGATCTGCAGTGATGCAGCAGTTAGCATTGTCGCCTCACAGGAAGAGGTACTCTGGTTTAATTCTCAGCTGGAGCACCTTCTGTGTGGAGTCTGCATGTCCTTCTTGTGGTTGAGTGAGTCTTAAAGACATGCAGTAAGTGTGTATGTGTGTGTATATTCCTTCTGCGAAGGTTGGGCATCGGACTGGCAACTTGACACCATAAAAACTCCACCGCCAATCAATCTGCAGATCAGTGATCCACTGTGGTGACCCCTAACAGGAGAAGCTGAAAGACGATGTTTTATTGTATTTCATAGAGCTAGAATACCAAGCAACCACCCACCAGTTAACCTTCTTTTATTCTTTTAAACTTATTGATCAACAACTGCCTGCCATTGCTATAAACTTGTCTTTGGCAACCCCTCCTAGTCTCATTTCATTTGCACATAGTAGTGATCAATAGAAAATCAGACTAGGAAGGCTTTCCCTTTGACCGCTAAAACTTAGGCATTCTTTCCTTTCTTCCTACCTACATAGTGCTGCAATATCTAGAAGTTTTAAACACTTTTTTTCTATTTTGCTTTCAAAATCTGTAGCAGCTAAGACAGGGCTAAAAATTATTATAGAGCTAGCAATCGACTTCTCAGGAATCATCTTAGGATGCTGCTTCTGTTTTGCTCGTGGTGAGAGAAAGAGCAGAGAGACATTTCCTAGAATTCCCAGAAAGTAACAATCACTGGATAGCCTGATAACTAATTCTTAGGAGCCAGTTTGGGATTAGTGTTTCAGTTTTGCTCCTGATGGGAGAAGGAGCAGAGGGTCATTAATTACTGCTATCTCTGACTGGGGAATTTGAGTGGTACTTCTGTAATTAGTCTGTTTGCTAGTTTGGAGGAACACTTTAGTTTTAATTTCTTACTGTTGTGCTGAGCTAATGAACACACTAGCCAGGGCATATACCAGGATAAGTTATAACAAGCCTTTAGACACCCTGAAACATATGGAACAAGAGTGCTGATCAGCAGAGAGACTGTGACTCAAATCTCAGGGAGACAGCTTTGGATTAATGCTATTGTTATGCTTCTGGTGAGGAAAAAAGACCAAAGAGGCATTGATTCCTTGCTGTGGTGATCACCATCACTAGTAACAGCCAAGATTGCCATAAGTAAATTCTGTAATTTCACTAAATACTAACAGATTAGTTACCCTCTAAACTAACTTTAGAGTATCAATAAATCTTTAGGCTCTACTATAACAGTCTCTCTCCATCTCCTGAGTACTATGCAAGCTGTAGTCTTACACCATTTAGCAACATGACATAGCAGTCTGCTGCCACCACATCTGTGGCCAGTCTGAGTGCATTAGGTGTTCTAAGCCAGTGTGGTTAGTACCTTATGCTTATCAAATGCTCACTGCTACTCCCAGTTGATTGTATAACCTGTGAGAGATGTAACTATTAAGAAATATAGAGTAAAACTTATCACATCAGTCAACTATTGGTAAGCATCATACCTCCACAACACCAAATCACAACACAATACTAGGCACATAACTTATGCTAAGGCTGTAAAGAACAAAATTCCCAAAACCTTGTTGAACACAATCTAAAATATCATATCCTCCAGCACACAAGGCAACACCTACTCCTTCTGCACTCAGACATACTGCATATCCATTCAGCTCACCTAGGAATCACCAGAAAAAGCAGACGTAAGTCCGTAAAGCTCACTAAATATGCTTCTACACAAGGACATGTTTTAATCGCAGGTGACTCTATAGTTAGGCATACAGACTCAGCACTCAGCATTCTGGAAACCAGCAGGGTGACTGTAAGCTCCTTGTATGGTGCCAGGATCTGTGAGGTTGCATGGTCTCTAAGGACCCTTAAGGCAGAAAAATATGACTAAGCTAGTAGCAGCCCATGTGGGAGTGGATGACTTGACAGCTACAGGGATATGCACAGAGTCATGATGGAACTTACAATACATGTGTTTGGAGGAAGGAAAGACACTGGTCTTGAATTGTATATTACCTTCACCAGGAATGATGCCTAGATATTTCTTCTTCTTCGTTCGGCTTTTTCCGGTTAGGGGTTGCCACAGTGGATCACCTGTCCGCTCATATTTGGCATTGGAGTTTTACAGTATCAAGTTGCCAGCCTGGCACCCAACCTTGCACAGAAGGCACACACATGCACACACTCACATCTAGGGCCAATTTAGAGTCTCCGATCCACCTACAGCATGTCTTTGGGGATGTGGGAGGAAACTGGAGCACCCAGAGGAAACCCACATGACCACAGGGAGAACATGCAGACTCCGCACAGAAGGCATCCCAGGCGGGGATCGAACCAGAGAACCTCTTGCTGTGAGGCAGCAACGCTAGCCACTGCACCACCACTGCCACCCTAGGAATGATGCCTAGATACAAAGACAAGATAATTGGATTTAACAATTGGCTATGTAATTTGTGTCCTTCTAAAGGGATCCAGTATATGTCAGTGTGGGATGAGATGGTAGATACGACTTCCTGTTTTTCCACAGATGGTTTATACCTATCATACCAGGCCTTCTGCGTATCACCTAAAGCCTTTGATGCCCCCATTGTGCCTCTTTTAGGTATAATCTCACAATTCCAGTCAAACTCAAATTTGGACAACATCATGGTAGCAGTACTCAATGTTAGAAGTCTAAATAGAAAGATGCCAAAACTTGAGGTCCTCCTGCAACGCAAACGCATTCATATTGGTGTGGTTACTGAGACATGGTTTCAGTGCAATGATAGCAATCCCTCTATACCAGTGTGTAGTGCCTGTTATGCCTTCAGACTCTTGGGTAACTGTTGGTGTGTATGTGTATTTGTTAGAAATACCAATACCTTACATCTAATTACCAATAGCCCTAAAGTGGATTTCCCAGAGATCCAAATCACCCTTAACAAATCATACTATTACTTCATTGCTAGCTACAGATCCCCATGGATGTCCCCCAAAGATTATGGAAATTGCATTTTAACTAAATTGAGACATTAAATGGCAAACCAAATACTTTCTTGCTAGGGAACTTCAGTTACCCAAGCATTGACTGGCACACTTATACCTCTAAAATAGTTATGCTTGGCATTTTGTAGACTTTGTTAATACCAATTCATTGGAGCAAATTGTAAAACCATCCACTTGAGGCTCAAACATCCTGGAACTGGTCCTTATCAACCTAACCCCTCTTGTATCCACCCTGTATCTTCTCATCCCTGGATAAATCTGACCACAAAATTGTCATGTTCTCTGTCAAGCTTAATTGTACTATCCCTTCAACAAATGACATCATCTTTACAGACTACTCCAGAGCAAGCCAACTTCAGCTTGTAGAAGACGTATGCTGAATTCCCAACAATCCCTTGCAAATTGGAGGGTTCCCACATTCACCTCTGACTTTTACCAGCACCTAAACAGCTGCATAAAAAAGTCAGTACACATCCGTCTTAAATATAATGATAATGTCAGGAATGAATCTTTCTGGTGACTCTCTCACATAAATGCATTCTATAACAACAGGAAGAAAATAATGAAACATTGAAAGAAGTTGCAAGAAATTTCAATCTCCAACTTCAAGACTTCAATGAAACATGCCACCAAGCAACTTAAGAACACTATTAGAAAATATAAAGCAAAATATGACCTTAAAGCAGCCACAGATACCAAAGGAAACTATAACTCTCTCTCCAGGTATGTCATAAAATTAAGTAATATCCAATAATGCACTGAACTCATCCATAATAATATCACACAATCTGATCTCAAGGATATAGCCAATATGTAAGCAGATAAAATTGGTGCTAACTTTCCTCAGCTACCCACTATCCGTAAAAATTTAGTTTCCCCTGAAATCAATTTGGAACAAGTCTTAGAATTCCAATTGAGGGCTAAAATAGTACTTCTGTTCGACCAGACAGTGTAACAGGCTGCATTTTCATTGCCAAGCATGTACTATCTGAGCCTCATCTAAAACTGATCACACTCAGCCTGTCCACATGGTTTGTCCATGATGCCTGGAGAGCAGCCACTGTGAATCCTGTACATAAGGTCATTTCATCTACATATCTGGAAATTATAGGGCCATCAGCCTCACCAGCCTTATATATAAAGCCATGGAATGTATCATAGCAGACCTCATTTATGCAGACATAGGCAAATTAACTTATCTAGATCCCAGTCAGTTTGGTTTTGTGAAGGGCAGGTCCTGCCTCCTGAGCCTAATAAACTTCTTTGAAATTCATTGCCTAGTACTCAACTAACTAAACTGGTTGGAATTCCCCAGTTATCAAAAATTCAACTTAAACTGGACCAAAGTAAACTTCTTCACCCAAACAAATGTCCAGTGCTGAAGATAGTAATGCTGTTGTACTCCCCAGCTAGATCCCTCAGGTTTAAGAACATGTCTTGCCCAAGTATGCAATCCAAACAACAAGCACAGTGAAACAATGTATTCCTTATTTGTATCCAAATGTTGTAATACTCTCCCGTAAGACCTAAGACAAATCAAAAATAAAAAATATTTCAAAGTAAACTTTAGAGTCCACCTTTTGAATTCTGAACTATGCTCCTACCACTCTTTTCCTGGCTAAATGTTGCTACAAATGTATCTACCTATCCTCTGTCGTAGTTCCAGTTTGGTCTTCTTGCATAATCTAAGTTTCTGAGCTGTCATGTGAAGACAGTCACTTATCATTGCTACAGTAAAACTGAAATGTAACTTTGTGGAATACAATGACTTCCAGGATCTATCTCTTCTGTTTTTTTTTCTTTACATACTAATTTTTATATCTTGTATGTGATAGTTAATATTACTGTTTTCCTTGTATTGTATTGTAGTGTACTGTATGACATCTTGTAAGATTTGTTGATTGTGAAGATTTTCTTCCCGGGCCTTCTCAAAGGGGGCCTGTCATAGCCCAGTCAGACTTCCCAACAAATAAATAAATAAGTAAAAAAATACTAAACACCCAAGTAAATAAAAGGTTACAGAGGCTGTGGACAGCGGTTACTTTGTGCACACTGTTTATCTCGATCTGACCAAAGATTTGTATACTATTCCCTGTGCTGAAATTATTGAAAAAATTAGAGAACCATTATGTAAATCCCTATGTTGTGTATTATATTGCAACTGGCTATCCAACAGATCACAGGTTGTGAAAGTACATTCTCTGAATATAAAATTGTAACAAGTGGGGGGACTTTGGGGATCTGTGCTAGGATCTCTCCTGTTTGGCATTTATTTTGCAGACATCCAAGCCAGTATGCCAGAAAATGTGGTTGACTAAGTTTACTGGTGACATCAAGCTGGGTACTTCTATCTGCTTATTCACTGATACTAAACAGCTTCAGAAAAGGTTGGAATATGCACATACCTACTGTACTGAAAATGGCCTTGTGTTAAATACAAAATGTGCAGCACAGCAGTGTTTGGCAAAAAGCAGCTCCCACCTGATATGTTATACATGGCACTGCTTTTCAGACAGAGCAGGTCATAAGAGACCAAGGTACTTATATGGACATCTCTCTTATTCAATCATCCTTTTACCACTATAATCATTTGCTGCATTACACTAAGCAAATTTGTGCAATGAGTGGTCACGAGGAGTGAGTGATTCAGAAAACTAAATAACACAACATGTCTAGTGTGAATAATGTGGTTAGCCGTGTTATATGCTAATGCCTGTGTATTAAGGCTCTGTGTATGATAATGAGGCAAAATAAGATGGTGGAATGATTCAGAACGCCTTAAATACTGCACAATGATGTGGCACCCATCTTAGACGTGAACTTGGCCATTTGCCTGTGTTCAGACACAGTACATTGTACAAAAATGCTTCAGGTTGTTGCAGCCATTGTAAATATTTATTTATAAGAGGTTCTCTTTGCAGCTGCTTTGCCTGATGTTGGACATTGTTACCCCTGGAGGCACAGGGTCATTTGACCTTGCTTAACATTTCATGCCCTGTATGATGCAGACATAATGAACCAGTACTATGTGGACTCTCTGGACAGGAACACCATGTAGAAAATTATATATGTCTGGCTTGTCTGCAGCCTTGTGTGAATCAAGGAGCACCCATCCCAGTGGACACAAAGGTATGTATGGCTTTATATATATTAACTACAGGGACCTTTCAGTGACATACAGGGGGCACAGTGGGAGTATCTCAGGCATCTTACTTGAGAATATTCCATCTCCTTCAGTTCATCGATGCCATGCTTCAGCATGTGGGGAGGAGCATGTATGGTTACCACATTTCCCAGAAGACAGAGCAAGCACTATGAGGAAGTTCTATGATATAGCCCATTTTCTTGAGGTTGTGGTGGGGTCATAGATTGTACTCACATTGAAATAAAGTCCCCCACCTTGTGACCATGGGGAAAAAGTACATTAACCACAAAGGCTGTCATTCCATGAACTGCCAGGTGATCTGTAATGCACAAGGTATCATCTACAATGTGTGTGCATGCCATCCAAGCAGTTTGTATGACTCCTATATATGACACAAATGTGACTTGTATTAATGGTTTGCAATATGAGGCTTTCTACAGAGGCATCTTGCTGATGATGCTAGATATGCTCTGTAACCCTGGGTCATGAGCCCAATAAGAAGTTCTCACAATCAAACTGACCAGGGTTACAAATGTGCCCCATCACAAACAAAAAACATTAAACAGTGTGTTTGGGCTGCTGAAGGCACATTTCCACTGTCTGAATACACCGAGTGGTACCCTGCAGTGTGACTCACCACATGTGCAAAAATATTGACCATGTATGCAATGTTACAAAAAAATTATAGTTTGCATAGCATAGAATCTATTACAGCAGGATGATCTCTTGAAAGGCCAGCAGTTCCTAGCACAACAGGCAGCATAAGCTGAGACAGACAAGGAGTCAGAGGAGGAGCCAGCAGCAGAGGATGACCATGCTGGACAGAGGGGGGCATGGTATGTTGTGGCACCAGCAAAGAGGTAGCAGATTGCACATAGCCTTATAACATAACTGTACAAGAGTTAAGCAGATACACTGCAGTAAAAATGATGCATACAAAAACATCAGATTGTGATTACCCATGCATACGCTGCCCAAACTGTGCATTAGACCTAGGCAATCCAAGTAACACTGTATAAAGGGCAGGGCACAACTATCGTCATTTGCACAAGTGCACAGGGGGATACAGGGGTGTCTGTCTTTCACAGATAAATGTGTAAGGGTGAGGGCTGAGGTGTAGCAAAAGAAAACATTTTTTCAGGAGAACTATGACCAACAGTCTGGGAAGGTTAAAGTTAATAATGGCTAGGGTCAGTGTTATGTGGGAGATGTGCTGGGTGCTGTGGTGACATATGTATGTGTGTGTGTGTGTGTGTGTGTGTGTGTGTGTGTGTGTGTGTGTGTGTGTGTGTGTGTGTCTGTCTGTCTGTCTGTCTGCAGGGACACAGTTATACTACTACATGCATCTCTGTGGTCGGCTTACCAGACAGGTCTAGGGTATGTGTGACAGAGGGTCTAGCTTCACATGCATGAGATCTGTCTCTGCAAGAGTTGCATTAGCTGTAGCACAACCTTGGCTAGATACTGGTGTACTACATCACTTCACTTATGTCTGCTTGCAGATGTGCCAGCATGGCAGCAGCCATGACTACGGAGACAACCTCTCCAGAGTATAGACACCTCCACAATAGATAATGCTTTGGGAATGCTAGCATTATGGGAATGGGATCTTGATCATCCGCGGCCATCTTGGCTCACATCTGTGGATGTAGCAGCTGACCAGCTGTGAGGTTAAACCCTCACTCTTGACAAATGGTCCAGGGAAGGCCCTCATGGTCCACTGTGTAACTCAGTCTATCCACGGCATCACACATATGGGACATGCACTCATGAAAATTAGCATTTGCAGCCTGGAGTACCCTCACTATCTCTGCTATGGAACTATACTGTGCCTCCACAACAGCCCTGCCATACATTGGGTTGCAACCACTGACGCACTAACCTCAGGGGGTGGGCAGAAAACATATCTCCAGCAAGCATCATTACCAATCCCCCTGTGTGGTCCTCCATGGACATGAATGCTAAGGGGAGATTCAGGCATCTCTATACTAGGTTTCAGCACACTTTCCAGATCTATTGTGTCCCCATCAACCTGTCCTATCTCAGATGTGTGTGTCTCCTAGGTATTTGCAGGCAAAGAGACTATGTCCATAGTCTATGTTTGGGACTTAGTGGTCATACTCCCTGTGCCAAACACTCATCCTGCACCCCCTGTCTGGACCAGCGTATCTCCACCATCATTATCCAAGACTACAGCTCCACCCACATCAGTCAGGGCTAGTGCTGGATAAAGAATCACCTGTCAATACATCAAAACAAAAAATATACAGTGTAAATGTGACTCAGTACCACATCTAAACATGCAAATGCTATCTTTACAACTATAAAGCTCATGCAGAGGAATACCTAGGACCATACCTTGTGCAGATGGACATAACTGTTTGATCTCCAATGTACCTATATACAAAGATGTCAGACAGATTAAATGAAATTTATAGTGAGTATGAGGTAATAAGGATTTGGAGATGATAATACAAAAGGACTGCATACCTGGGACATCTGCAGTTGCAATGGTCTGGGACCTGTCCAGCTCTCCCCTAACATCTAGCACCACACTGTGGGACTCCATGAAGGTGATGCTGCCTTTAAGTGAGGGCAGGAACTCCTCCATCTCCATAATTAGCTGTTTGGTTGATGGCCCATCACCTGCTACCCTATGTTCCCATGCCAGGATTTCTGCTTGGTGGGTGCAGCACTGATCTTGTCTGTGACCATGAGGCAGACCATTTCATAGTTGCAATCCTGACTGCACACAGCATTAATATTTCTGACTGTTTCAGCCCAGACACAGCCACTGGAGTGCTGATCAGTGCTCTGAACAGTTCACCAATGGAGATTGAGGGCCTCCAGTACCACCTTATTGTCTGCATCTGTAAATTTTGGTAGGGGGGGTGGATGCAGAAGCACTACCAGATGCACAACTCCTCCTTGGGTCTGTTTTTTCAGGCATATTTCTGTTGGTATGGAAAACATTCGAATTAACAGATTTCTTCCACCATGATCATTAATAATATTTACATTACTACTATTCAGCTATTCCACTTAGTATGCTGTATTCCTGAGTGTCATGAGATATCTGTATCAATAACATCAAAGATAATGTCAGGCATGTATGTATACTGAGCCCAGATGCTCAATAAAGCTTCTGAACAACAAAACTTGAGCATAACAATGGCATAGTTAAAAATGATGAGTCTAATTATATAAAATGCAAGGCACACAACACTACAGTAGTATCAAAGATTACTCTTGATATCAGTTTGGGGTGTGTCGTCCGTATACCTTAACAATCTTGCATGCTGCTACATTCAGTACACTTGCAATGTAACCTTTAATACACTTTGAGCAACTCAAGTACTGACAAAATGCCATCAGTTATAGGCCTTTAAATAAAGAGCAGACTCAAAGCTAACAGTACTCAAACAAATAGATATGTAAATGTAGCTTTTATTTAAGGAAGTATTTGCCTGAGATTAATATTTCTTGAGAAACATCCTTAGAAGGATTCAGTCGTCATTTGGCACTGTTTTCTTCCATAGAGCAATAAGACTCTGTACTTCTCATTGTGCTTATATCATGTGGATTCATCCCTCTGGGCACAATAATTATGTTAATTAGGGCTCCTCTTTTTACTATCTCAGAATCTCTCAATTTGCTAGATGATCAAAGCTGATAAACATCACGATGATTTCTACATGACAACATGCATGTGCCAACTGTAGGGGGGGTCTCCACAAACACAAAGTTAGCTTATTACTTTAGGGATGATGGAATTGTTGTGCCATATTTAAACATCTTCAAGTGGAGTTGCTGTAGAGCCAGCATTCTCAATAGCAAACACAAGGCTGGAGGACTGCCATGTTTTACACCTTAAAGTACCGTTGGAGCCATAAAAATATGTTAAATATATTTTATGTGGCTGCCGTCTGTCAAGCAACTGTGATGCCTGTTGATACCCATCATTGTGCACTAGATGGGGTATTTGTGAACTGTTTTGGTTGCCAACTCTCTGCTATTTTCCTGAGATCTTTCAAAGTGAGACACAATGGCTAGAGAAAGAGATGGTATTGCTCTTCTTTAGAGCACAGAGGTAGCGTGAGGAGGAGTCCAACATTTTTCTCGACATTTTCCATAAGCAGTACTGCCATAGGCCAGCTAGGTGTTTCACTTCCTTTGTGTCTATGCCCACTCATGTTGGTTTTACATTCCTTCCCATACCGTTGTCTTGCCACAGTATGTCCACTGTCTCCTTAACCATTGTGTTCTCCTTCTATCAGTTTATCCCACACCCTTTTAGCCATATCAGTCTTTTTCTGCTACCTAACCTACCACTACCTTCCTTCCCCAACTTCCCTTTCTCTCTGCTCCACTTAAACATGGCCAATCGTCTACTTTCTTTGCACATTGCTAAGGTATGCTTAAACACTGCTTGTGTGAGTTTGTGCAATGCTCGGCTTCGATTAAACGGTTTGTCTGAGTTTGTGTGACACAAAGCTCCACAGTTTTGAAAGTTGCAGTATGACGTGTAAGGGTGGGAATGCACCCTATATAATGCCCAATAGGTGGGAATCTGATACCATGCTTTGGAGTTCTCACTTGCCTGTTGATATGCCTGGTGGTGTTGGTGAGGGAGCACACTTTCAGACACAGAAATGGGGTGTGGAGGAGTCCAAATTGTTTGTTGATCTCCTGGTCAAAAACCACAAACCCTGTCTGCTGCAGGGTGATTACCAGGGCTCACAGTGTAAGTCTGAAGCCTGGGATCATTTAGCTAGAGAACGTACCAGTGCTACTGGTATCCCCTACACTGGTGAGCAGTGTCATCACCACTATGATGACCTGAAATATAGAAAGAGGGGAACCTTGGACACCTGGGTCCAAGAGGCTCGAGCTGGGTGCACCTCACAGATATTTATTTTATTTTATTTTTTTTAACATTTGTTTACCGGGAAAGTCTGACTTGGAACAGGGTCAATTTTCAGCAGAGGCTCAGGGAGAAATGCTCCAGACGTATGTCTTTGTAATGTGGGAGGAAACCAGAGCACCTGGAGGAAACCCACACAAATGCAGGGAGGATATGAAGACTCCAAACAAATGGCACTCCAGACGAGAATCTCATTGGAGAACCTGTTGCTGTGAGGTGACAATGCTACTGTTCACCACTGCACCAATATGTAAGTATGTTTCTCAGTGATTTATAAATATACAAACTGAATGTGTGCAAAACTGGCATGCATAATGCTTTGCTTCTCTTACAACAGCTGTATGGATGTCACCACACATAAACCAACAGGTGAACAAGTGGTGTCATGTATAATGCTGTCTACACATGCATTGAGAGGACACATTGTTTTTGCCCACAGGCTTGCCCATCTAAATGCAAACAGCAGCATATGGCCAAAATGGCTACTGTAGACACATAGTTAGGATAACAAACATTGCTCTGACTGCAAGGTTACTAGCTGCAGAGAACAGTTGAGAAGTAAGGTCATTCTGCATCCTACAGACGCTGTTCGACACAAGCCTAGTTTATGTGTTCCACAAGTATCCGCCTGCAGTCACATATAAAATACACTAAAACCGGGGTGAGTGATACCTTACCCATACACCTTCTTCTTCTAGTGGGTGGAATGTACAGCATTATATAACACAAACTGACCAGAACACAGACTTGCCAGGATGAGACATGAGAGTGATAAGTAGGGAAAAATCAAAGCAATAACCTAACGCATAATGTATTGTTAAGATAAAAACTTATTTACAGAGTTTACAGTCCTAACAGTCAGTTATAACATAACTTTGGAAATGTAATATGTTTAGTGATATGTCAGTGCCTACCTGAAATGGTAAACCAAGTTAAGTCATGTAACCATGCATTATCGAGTAGTATAGCTTACAAATATCAGTTGAGGTTGGGGTCTACCCAGATTAACAATAATTGTTCTGCTGAGCTCATTGTGTGAAATATTCTGTAGATTGCACTCGGGTAATGACAAGGGTAAATGGATTATTACTTAGAGGTCTGACACAGCTATCCATGGTGTACATGCCAGACTTGAAGCAACAGTAATAAATAGATTTTAAAGGGTGATGGTGCTGTGATATGTACTGTTTCAAATAAAGAAGTGCCCATTATTCTTGTAGTCACTGCATGTGTGTGTTCTAATCTAACACCAGTCAACTGTATAAAGTAAATGAATAAAGACTGCTGAAAAAACTGTCTGGTAAATATAGTGCAATACCCAAAGTAAGTTGCAAGTCTGTGTTCTGGTCAGTTTGTGTTATATAATGCTGTACATTCCACCCACTAGAAGAAGAAGGTGTATGGGTAAGGTAGCACTCACCCCGGTTTTAGTGTATTTTATATGTGACTGCAGGCGGATACTTGTGGAACACATAAACTAGGCTTGTGTCGAACAGCGTCTGTAGGATGCAGAATGACCTTACTTCTCAACTGTTCTCTGCAGCTAGTAACCTTGCAGTCAGAGCAATGTTTGTTATCCTAACTATGTGTCTACAGTAGCCATTTTGGCCATATGCTGCTGTTTGCATTTAGATGGGCAAGCCTGTGGGCAAAAACAATGTGTCCTCTCAATGCATGTGTAGACAGCATTATACATGACACCACTTGTTCACCTGTTGGTTTATGTGTGGTGACATCCAGCAGGCACAGGGGGCTGTAGGGAAGTGCATTATGTAATGTTGAACCCTTACATTTGGTCCTTTGACCAACATTATAAATATATATATATATATATATATATATATATATATATATATATATATGTCATACTGCAGCTTCAGTTACCAGTACCAGGGTATGTAGGATGATACAGACATACACAGACATATAAACATATATCTGTAGATAACAGGAACGTAAATATACATGGAGGTGTGTGTGTGTGTGTGTGTGTGTGTGTGTGTGTGTGTGTGTGTGTGTGTGTGTGTGTGTGTGTGTGTGTGTGTGTGTGTGTGCGTCTGTACATATCATATATGTGTATATGTTATGTAGCTAGATGGAGAGAGACAGACATGTTTGTCTCTATAAATATATTTGTGTGGGTATATAGATTTATATATACATATAGGTGTTCATATATCTATAGGGAGAGTATTATACTGACAGACAAATATGAATACATATATGTATATAGCTGTAGACGTATCTATATATGACAAGTCATTTTTAGTGGGAGAAACAGAATTGTATTCTGCTAAACTAAGTGTATGAGCATGCCCAGTGGGACATTTGGTAGTTATAAATTCACTCCAGCCCACACTTACCTGTACTCCAGTCCAGAATTCGTGAACTACACAAAATGACATCTGTCCCTGTTTCTGCACTGTTGCACATAGGTTCATAGGTTCATAGATTGGTACTAAGCTATCGGCCCTAGGGCCTATACAAGCCTAGCCATAACAATTCCCTGGCTATTTCTTCCCACAATATTTACTTCCCTGGACCCCTTGTCTAGCAGGGCGACTGACATCACTGAACTTGCCTGTTACTTTCTTCAGTTGTGTGACGTACTTCATATGTCACAAAGGTTAATAATATTACAGCACACACATGCTGACAGTCTGTACCATAAACAGTAATAATGCCTGACATCCAAAATAAACAGTTACATCTAGATTAGAACCATGAATGCCACTACACAAGCTATCCACCCTAGTCCTTTGAGCCAGACAAGCTGTTTGACAGAGAGGGATCATTAATCACACAACGAACTACATAAATATGTATACTGTTATTCCTGCGCTAAGTAAGATATGGAATGTATGGTAAATTTCTATATCACTGTCATGACACTACCTGACATGCTGCTATATCATTAATGAGTTTCTGTTATAGCAGTTACAAGGGAATACTGCTGTGTTGGGGGTGGTAGAACACCACCACATGTTCAGCTGGGATACACAATAGTCTGACTATCATGTCACCCACTGTCTAACATCTCCCTTGACAGATGTACCAGTAATCTGTTGGAGTAGGACTGCATGAATATTCCATGCATGAAGCCTAGTGAATACTCATGGACACAAGGTAGTGGAATGGGCATCTGTAGTTCTCTGTGGATGTAATTTCTGTCCAAGTAGCCCACTATATTTACTTGCATGATGTACTGGATCTATACATACAATGCCATATCATAATAATCCTTATGAGTACTATGAAGGTTACGGACTTACCATGCAAATGCATCAGCTGACACAACCGTAGCTCAGGGCTGACTCTGTCTGATGCAAGCAGGGCACAGCCAATACATGAGTAGGTACAGGATGTGTGGGTTGCCTGCCATCATTTTTAATGTCTGTATGTGAGTAGTAGTAAGGTATCAGTCCATAGGTCCCTAAGTTGTCAGTGAATGTGCTATGTGTTGCCTCTTAGCCAATGCCAGGGCATACTGAGCATACCTATGTCTGCTTGCAGGGATATCAGCAGGGGGTTCTTCTTCCGAGTCCTCCTGTGACTGTTGCTGTGGTGACCTAGGCACTGGTGGGGAGGTTGTGTATCCTGTCCCTTTGCTGATCTTGTTATAGCTGTTTTTGCAGGACCATATTGTGTAGCATAGTACATACTGTGAATATATGTGCACATGTGGCTGCAGAATACTGCAGGGCTCCACCAGCTATATCAAGGCATTGGAACCATGATTTCAGCAGCCCAAACACATGCTCTATGATGTTTCTAGTTTGTGCATGTGTCTCATTATGGCATTCATCTGTGGGTGTGTGTGCATTTCTGATGGGTGTCATCATCCATGGTTCCAGGGCATAGCCAGCATCCCCCAGTAAATGGCCGTATGGGATGTTCCCCCCCTAGAAAACATCTGGTACAGCTGTGATGTGTACCTGATATGGGAGTCATGATAACTGCCAGGGCTGCCAGCACACACATTCACGATAATCCTCTGGGCATTGCACGCAACTTGGCAGTTGATGGAGTGATACCCCTTGCAGTTAACATAGATTCTACCCTGCTCACCAGATGGAACCTTGATGTGTACATGGGTGCAATCTATGGCACCCAGTACCTGAGGGTAGTGTGCTACACAGTAGAACTGTTGCATATTGTTGGCCCACACCTCAGGGGAGAGGGGAAAAGATATGTGCTTACTGGCATGTGGTAACATAGCATCCAGAAACTGGTGGAGTATCCTGGATGCATATGCCTGTGAAACCCCCATCATGTCCCCAGTTGGTCTTTGAAAAGTACCTGTAGCAAATATCCTAAGGGCTAGACATACCTTTGTTTCCACTGGGATAGGTTTTCTCTCTTGGCTCTAGCTCTGAGTTGAGGGTGGCAGAGCTCAGTGAGTTCTTGTAATATGTTCCTGCCCACCCTGTAGCGCTCTACAATCTCCAACTCATGTAGCTCCTGGAAGGTTACCCTGGGCCTGAACACTCTTCTGCTTCTTAGTCTAGGCCTATAGTGAACAGCAGCAGTGACTTCAGCATGTAGCACATACAGATGTAGCAGACTTGCAGCAGCCTCTAGCATTATATCAGTTAAAATTCCCAAGTGTGAACACCAATGGTCAAGAGTATTGGGGGGAAAATCAGAATGTAGGGTGTGATTGGCTAATTATTATGCATTTCACCTGCCTAAATTGTAATTACCATCATTTAAAGACTCTACTTTATTGAACATAGCTTATATATGTTACCTAAGAAGTTCAGTTGTGAGTGTTCTGCCATTTCACACTGAGCTAATCGAAGGAAGGACACTGAGCAAACTCGGAGCTATAAATATAACATTAAGTATCCTGTTTTTTGTTTATTTTGTTCTTTATTTCTTTGTTATTTATAGCACTTTGTGTACTGTGTATTTTCTAGCTAGTTTCACTGTGTGTGAGGTATTAACTGGAAATTGTCCACTTTTATTAAGCATCTGTTGGGTTGTTTGTTTCTGATAACTTGTTGCAGTTAAACTCTTTTTTCTAGAGGCTCCTTTAGCTGGTTAAAACTTTCATTTAAAGGCTCACTGCTGCTTTTCACATGTGAGAAACATTTCTGCAGTTTGTTTCTAAGTAGTGGGGATATTTGTAGCATTTCCATATTCAGGCTTGTATTTGGGCCTAGTGTTTGTGGAGGCTGTGTGTCTGAGCACATATTCAGGGACATCTTGGTTTAGCCAAAGCCATCAGGCATTTCAATGAGAGAGAATTGTTTGAGGTCATTGGCTGACTGAGGTCACATGGACTACAGCTTAGACTAAGCACCTCATTGGTTCTTTTGAGATTTCTTTCTTAAAAGCTGTCTCAGGTTTCAACTTTCTGTTACCTAAGAAGTTCAGTTGTGAGTGTTCTGCCATTTCACACTGAGCTAATCGAAGGAAGGACACTGAGCAAACTTGGAGCTATAATATATAACATTAAGTATCCTGTTTTTTGTTTATTTTGTTCTTTATTTCTTTGTTATTTATAGCACTTTGTGTACTGTGTATTTTTCTAGCTAGTTTCACTGTGTGTGATGTATTAACTGGAAATTGTCCACTTTTATTAAGCATCTGTTGGGTTGTTTGTTTCTAATAAATTGTTGCAGTTAAACTCTTTTTTCTAGAGGCTCCTTTAGCTGTTTAAACTTTCATTTAAAGGCTCACTGCTGCTTTTCAGCTGTGAGAAACATTTCTGCAGTTTGATTCCCACCCTCCCTCCCTGTTGGTATAGTAGTTGGTGGCTTTGCAGTTGCCCGCCCCTAGTGTAAATTTGATCTGGGACCCTCCTCCCAGTCTAGTGTCATAACCTCATTCTACCCAGTACAGGGAGAACATTTGAGAAGGCCAATCAGCTTAGTTTCTGCTACTCCTTTCTCTCTTTCCATTAAAAAAAAAAAAAAAAAAAAAAAACATTTTCTAAGCTTGTTTCCTGCCTTTCCTGTGGGTAGTCTAGCCTGGATATAGATTTGCTGTGTCCAGGACTATTTGTAGGCTTCTAGGGCCCAAGCCTTTCTGTGTTGGAGGGAAGCGTTCTAGCTTAATTTTGTTTCTTAGAACTAGCCAGTTTTTTGTTTCAGCACTTGTTCAGAACTGATTGTAAGCACTATATAAGCTACAAATTACTACAGCACTCAACTTTCCTCACTGTCTAGAGGAAAACAGTTTCTAGTACTTAACAAATAAGCACCTATCCAGGCATGTCTAAGGGTCAGCCCCTGGTGTTTTCTCCTGTCTACTTGATGAATCTGGGCATCTTGGGGCAATGCAGTAATTGCCTCATGTACACAGACAACCCTCTCCTCCTACCACGCAACACTACAACCTGTGAGAGATTCACTTATATAGCCAAACTGGAAGCAAAGCTCTCTTCACCCAAGACTGGACTAGATAGTCAAGAGGAGAAGGTAAACACTTACACCACACTACACTCAGCACATAGTCCCTCAAAACCTACACCACCAAAACACACACATAGAAACACAAAACACACACCTACATTCATGGAGGCTCTCAGTAAAAACCTGCCCAAGTAACAGGGACCTCCAAAGCAGAAACACAAGCAACCTCCACTTGCCCAACACAACCCAAATGACACATAGCCCACAAACTCAGTGTGCCACTCAACCACAGCCCATAAGGCATAACAACGTACCCAACACTCTAGTCATAGGTGACTCTACAGTCAGGCACACTGATGTTCCACTCACCAGGCTAAACAAGGAGAAAGTTACTGCCAGCTGCCTGTCAGGTGCCAGGATCCACCACATAATGCATGCACTCAGGTCACTCCACAGCAAGTACAAATATGACTCTGTCATTGTCCATGTTGGTGTGAATGACCTGAGACGTACCTCCTTGGACTACATGAAAAGGGACATGGAGGAGCTGTCCGATCTTGTAGCCCAGACAGGTATGGCCCTAGCCCTGAGTAGTATCCTGCCATCACCCAGAATGATACCACAGTACAAGGACAAAATGATTGACTTCAGCAACTGGCTAAGCTTCTGGTGTCATTCTAAGGGGATCCAGTATCTGTCTACCTGGGATGACATGATCGACAAGTCTGGGATGACATGATCGACAAGCCACAATGCTTTGCCAGAGATGGCCTGCACCTGTCGCCCCTGGGATTCTGGATACTGGCTAAGGCTCTAGCCACCCCTATAGTGCCTTTTTAGGCAAGGTTCAAATGACAAATTTACCACCCTAACAGGTACAGGCCAGAAGAATCTGAGGATATTGCTACTCAATGCTTGAAGTCTAAACCTCAAAATGCACTCTCTCGAGGCACTCCTTAAAATGGAGAACATTGACATCTGTGCAGTGACAGAGACCTGGTTCAAGGCTCCAGAGAGTACCCCTGCATTACCAGGCTATAATTCATACCACACCTTTTGGCCACCTAACCTGGACCAAAACACTAAAGGTGGAAGCGTGTCCATATTCATTAAGTATATCCACACCTCCAGGCTAGTTGCTCAGCATAATGCATCCGAGATTATTCAAGTACAACTAACTCTGGGCAAGACCGCAATCCAAAGTGTAGCTTGCTACAGATCCTCCACCATGCCCCAGGATTCCCACTTCTCATTTCTTAATACACTGGAAAATATTAGGGTACAACCTAACACCCTAATAATGGGTGATTTTAACTACCCTACCATTAACTGGGAAAACTACTCATGTACCAACTCTTGTGCTCAACGTTTTCTGGAATTCATAAATTCCAGTGCCATGGATCAACTTATGCACACCCCCACCAGGGGCAGCAATATCCTAGACCTTGTTATTACCAACATGGGCAACCGGTGCTCCACACCAGAGGTCAATTCCTCGTTGGTCAGATCCGACCATAAGCTAATCACCCTAGACATCCACATCCCTCCCCCACCCCCTATTAGGGAAACCACAGTAAAAAATTTCTCCAAAGCCAACTTCACGCTTCTTAAGACAGAAGTGGCAAACTTCACGACACCCATGCTGACGGACAATAGAGGTATGACTGATGAATCCTACGCAAATGCACTTTATAAGCAATTACATGGGTGCATGGATCGTGCAATCCCTAACAGAACAAAGATGCTATCCTCCAAAAAAAGGAAGCCAATCTGGTGGTCCCCTGCCATAAACAAACTCTACAACAGAAGAAAGAAACTGTTGCAAAAAAGAGTAAAATCCCATGATTGGAGAAACTCCCTGGTCAGCTTCAGTAAGAAGCTGAGATCCCTCATAAAATCCTCCAAAGCTAGTTATGAAAACAAAATCCCCATTGACTCTAAAGACAACCACAAAGCATTCTATAGCTATGTCAAGAATCTCAATGGCAACACTCAGATCTGCTCTGAGTTACAGCACAATGGCACTAAATATACAGAACCAACGGATATTGCCAACATCCTGGCAGATAGGTTCAGTGCTAACTTTACCCCTCTGTCATCCCCTAAAGGGCCCATCTCTATACCAGAAGAATGCAACGTTCCTGTAATCACAGCCGCACAGGTAAAAAACACACTATCCAAAGCCAAGAACACAGCATCCATGGGACCTGACGACATCCCAGGCTGTGTTCTACATGAACTACAGAACGAACTGGCACCCCACCTAAGTACCATGTTCAATCATAGCCTCACCTCAGGCTATGTGCCCACTGAATGGCGCACAGTGACAGTTATCCCATTCCACAAAGGGGGAGCCACCACAGACCCCGGAAACTACCACCCCATTAGCCTAATGAGCCTGGTCTGCAAGGCTATGGAGCGTATCATCATGGAACTTATAAACAATGATACTGATAATCTCCAAACTCAGGACCCCACCCAGTTCTGGTTTGTAAAAGGCAGATCATGTCTCCTAAACCTGATAGACTTCTTTGAAGCAGTCACCAAAGCCATAGATGAGGGTGAGGTGGTTCACACAGCCTATCTAGATCTTGCCAAGGCTTTTGACACCATCCCCCACTCTGGAATTATAGATAAACTCACTAAACTAGGTATAAATCCCTATGTCACAAGATGGGTTGCCAACTGGCTCACTGACAGAACCCACACTGTGAAAGAAGCAGACTCCAAATCCAGCTTCAGACCAGTGACAAGTGGAGTACCACAGGGTTCAGTCCTGGGTCCTCTCCTGTTTGGTATCTACTTCTCTGAAGTACAGGCCAACACAGAAGGTCTTTGGCTAACGAAGTTCGCAGATGACTGCAAACTAGGAGCCATAATCAAAACTCCAAAAGATGTGGACATCCTACAAAAGGGCCTTGCTGAGACAGATGCCTGGTGTCAAAGCCATGGCCTCAAGCTCAATGCCAAAAAGTGCATTGTCATTCCTTTTGGTAAAAACTCAGTACCCATGAACTACCACATAGGTGGTAGTTTACTTAACACCAAAAGTGTGATAAGAGACCTTGGGACACAGGTGGACAGTAGTCTCTCCTTTGATAATCACATCGCCACAGTAGTCAGGAAATCCTTCTATGTGGCACACCTCATCACAAAAGGTTTCTCATCCAGGAAAAAAGAGGTAATTGTTCCCTTCTACTCATCACTCATTAGACCTATTATAGAGTACAATGCCCCTTTTGGTATGTGCCTCACAAGACATCTACAACAACTGGAAAGGCCACAGAAATACCTCACAAAGAGGATTACTGGCCTCAAAGAGATGCCCTATGCAGACCGTCTCAAAAAACTGCAGCTTTACTCCGTTGCATATCTCCTACTCAGAGGTGATCTCTGCCTAACACAGAAAGCTATGTCCAACCCAGAGCTTTTAGACATGCTCCACTTAAAGAAATCCCAATCCCTATGAGCTACATGCTCTAGGGACCTAAACCTCATCACCACAATAAACAGAACATGCTGGAGGGATAGATTCCTGTCCCAGAGACTTCCCATACTCTGGAACAAACTACCTATCTATATCAAACAAAGCTTCTCATTAGCACTGTTCAAGAAAAATCTTGATGATTGGATGGGAGGGAGATAGGAAATTCACCCCGGGGATCACTTCTGTGGCTCTGCTCAACAGTGGCACAGGAAAATAATTTTCTTGGGTGGCGAAAGCCAGGGTACCTTTGGCTAGGCTTATATAGGCCCTAGGGCCAATAGCCTAGTACCTACCTATGAACCTATGAACCTATACATTTGTAAATATTCATTCAATATATCTGCTTTCCATTCATTGATGCCTGCGTCATCACTGTCACATGGGTAGTGTGCTGCTCAAACGTATTAAGCTATGCACCACTCCTCACAGCATAGCTTGTACAAAAGTCAAAATCAATAATTGAATATATCTAGTTTTAATTACTTGGTGCCTATGTTATCACTGTGACATGGGCTGTCATTTTCACACAAACATGTTCAGCTATGTGGTGTGCTGTGCAAACTTGCACACCGAGAATTAAACAATCCTAAAAGTGACTGGACACAGCCCCTTGCTGGCATTCATATCCACTGGGAATAGCAACATGTTATGGGAGCCTGCATGAAGTGACTATGCAAACACAATTACTCCATTTTTCTGTTCAAGACATCCACCTCGTTTGCATACATATCTATGCTGACAGCCTGGAAACTACATGGTTCAGAGCCGTATGACCTGGGCAACAGCAACAATGCACCATTGTACAGCACAGATGCAGGGAGTTATAGTACATTTCTGACACATATTGTAACATGCACATTTTGTATTTTACATTTTTTTGTAGTAAGCATGTTTGCGCACTGCAGTGCACAGCTCAAACAAAGTGAAATTAGTACAGAAACCAAAATATTTAATGTTATGTTGTCCCATCTTGCCTTCATTCTTGCTGGTTGGGTTCGGAGCTGAAACTCATCTCTGACTCGGCTGTATACCAAAGCTCAAAAGCTTCTACTGGCTTGAGGCTGAGTCCTATCCCATAGTGCTTAGTGGCTATTTCCCAGATCTCGTTTGCTGCTTGAAGCTTCAAGATTGTCTTCACTGGCTCAGGCTTGTAAAATTTTATATTTTATATCTTAATACTAGTAAACTTCTAATTACTATCTCTTATAACCTATTAGTTTTATTGTAATAGCCTTATGCTAATTTTCTCTCTTAAACCTGGTAATTATTTCCCTTTGCGGCTGTTTTTTCTTTGGGCCTTGTCATCTCTTTAAGAATCCATTTTAGTTAGAGGATTCTGGTCCCTTCTCTTCCTCCTCTTCCCCTCTTAGGAGTCATCATTTAAGTTAGAGGCGTCTCTTCTGGTGGAGGAGATAGTCATTTTACTTAGAGACTTCTCCTCCCTTTCCTCTTCTCTAAAAAAAAAAAAAAATGTTATGGCTATAGAGTGTTTTTTCCTTATAGTTAGTCATGTCTAAAGAACCAACTAAGGAAAACAAATCAGGATTTAAAAGGTACGATTCCTGCACTCAAAAAATGCTCATAACTGACGGACGCACTAGTTGTGTGTACTGTCTCGGACCACTCCATCTCCAAGATTCCTGTTCCATCTGCCATAGTTTAGTGCCAGGGTCTTACAGGAAAGGAGGAACAAGCTCATTTTAAGGGGCTTATTGAAAGTGGATGAAGACAATCAGTCCTTCAAATCGGATACTTCCAAAAAGGCTGCTTCATCAGCTCTGGTGTCTGAGCCGACAAGCAGCATCAAAATTGCTACTTCCTCAGCTCTGAAAGTTGTCTGGCCTGAAAAACGTAGTTCTCCCTCAGTTCCATCTACTTCATCGGAACCGTTGCAGAGGCAAAAAATGAGTCAGTCATTGTCCTTGGAGCCTGTTTCCTTGGAGCCCACTATCTCCTTTATTACAGTCGGTGGCAGGTAGCGACAAATCTTCGAGTCATTCCTCTAGATCCTGCAGGCTATCGATGATGACATGGAGTGGGTAGTGAAGAGGTTGCTTCAGACCCGGGCCCTAGCAGAAATTCTCTTAAATCCAGCACATCAGATTGTGGACCCAACAACAGTACCCCCAATTACGTCTATTCCTCCTCTGACTTGAACGAGTTTGGAGCCAGAGAGTATGGAAGTAATTGTGCTGGAACCGCTGGAGCCAGTAATCACTACTGATATCTTGGTTCCAACGTCTGCTCCAGTTTCCTCAATGTTGTCATCCATCGAGGGACCTGGGGGCTGACACTTTCTGGTCGGCTCTGCGGGGGAGAGTCGAGTCAGCCCCTTGTTAGAACCGGCTCTCCCATTCAGCGCCTCGACTCAGGTGAGTTTGGTCCCATATTAGCCTTGGAACCACCCTTCTCAGTGCCGTAGAGATCTCCCAGCCTCTTGGGTCTGGAGTCTCTTTCGGCCCAGGACCCCGGTGCCTTCGAGGTGATGCGGAGAGTGTTGTCCACTGAGTCTGCTCTGCCTTCGGCACCAGCCTCGCTTCCCCCTAAGGGACCAGTGTCCACCTCTTTATTATTCCTCCTTCACCCACAGAGTAGAGAGCCAATGCCCAAGGAAGCCACAATGGGTGGCTCCTCCTCTTCCGATACCTCCCAGGAACATCCTCCCAAGGAGGTTCTACGGAAGACACAGTGTAAGAGAAAGCACATAGACTCCCCTGAGTCTGTCACTTCTGATACTGACTTAGAGGATTCAGAAGGGTCCCCACTATCACCCTCTGAGGATGTCTCCTTTTCAGACATCCTAGAGATCCTTAAGCAGAGGGGTGGCTGGAAGTTCCTTTCCCCTTCTAAAGATGAGTCAGTATACGTGGAGGCATTTGGATCTCGCCCCTCCACCTCTTGGGTGTCTCCACCTTTCGACCCACTCCTGGGTTTGGTGAGTTTTCGAAAGGTGTGGGACTCTCAGAACTCAGTGGATCCCATTCCGAGGAGGCCTAATAAATTCATTACAGCCCTGGAAGATAGGCAGTATTTAACAAAAGGGGTTCCTGTAGATGCAATGGTGGTGGCAGTAGCCACAAAAAAGGAGTTAGCTGAAACTTCTGTATCTGTCCATCCACCGAACAAGGATTCTCATACAATGGACAGATACAGGAAGCATATGTTCTTCTCAGTGGCCTTTACCTTGCAGTTGTTGAATTATTTGTCGCATTTTTACGCAACTTCAGCTGGATCTCCTAAAAGAGCTAGGAGATACCCTACAAGGTGCTACAGCTCAGGACTTATCTGATAAAGCTAAGTCCCAGCTTGCAACCTTAACCTCCATTTCTAACTCCTCCATGCGCCTCATATCTTATGCAGCTAATGGAGCGAGCAGGGCAGCAGGCACAGGAATAGCTCTTTGTAGACATTCCTGGATGTGCCTTTGCGAGTTTGCCGAATCCTTCCGATCTTCCTTTACTGACACTTCCTTTGATGGCTCATCATTGTTCAGGCCAAAAGTGAATGAAACTCTCATCAGGAGCCAACAAGATGGTAAGACTTTGTCTGTCATTGGAGTCTATTTTTCTGCCCCTACCAGACCTTATCCTAAAGGTCAAAAGAGCAGAAAAATGTGGTTTTGTAAGTCCAAAGGAGCCTTATTTGACACTTGTGGTGATTCTTCCCCCAGCGGCAGATGGGGAAACAATGGAAGGTGCTGTCCACGCAGTAGAGGGGGTCCACATAACCATGGTGACAGAAATACATTCTCTGGTAGGCCCTTCCAGCGCTCCTGAAAGGAGGCCTGCCTGTCCACCTCTGGAGGCAGTCAGGGGGAGACTATCGCTGTACCCAGAAGCCTGGCTAAATTTGACTCAAGACAAATGGGTACAGTCCATTATATCCAGGGGATACAACATTCTCTTTCACTGTCCACCTCACCCGCCAAAGTTTATCCCAAACATTCCACCCAGTCAAAGGGATCAAGCAACACAAGAAATTCAAACGTTGCTAGAAAAAACAGTCATCCAAGAAGTCCCCGCAGACCAACTAGGATTCGGAATTTACTCAAGGTTCTTTTTAGTTCCAAAAAAGACAGGGGACTGGAGACCCATACTGGATCTCAGCAGACCAAACAAGTCGGTGAAAAAGTGAAAGTTCCAGATGGTAACACTGCAGTCTATACTCCTGTTTCTGGGAAAAGACAATTGGGTGTGCTCGTTAGATCTTCAGGATGTGTACTACCACATAGAGATGGACAGGCACGCAAGAAGATTTCTACGCTTCCGGCTGGGAGCCAGTCATTACCAGTTCAGAGCTCGACCCTTTGGACTCACCACAGCCCACAGGGTATTTACCAAATGCATGGCAGTAGTCACTGCTCATCTGAGATGTCAGAGATTCCAGGTGTTTCCATACTTAGATGACTGGCTCCTAACTGCCACCACCAAGCAGCTACTAATCAAAGCAAGAGACTACACCATCCATCTCTTCTCAAAACTAGGCATTACTATAAATGCAGAGTTGCCATCACAGCGTATTACATAGATTTAAATACAAACAACATGTTGGCAAAGCATTCTCAAGAAAGGATCCAGATGTTACACAGTCAAGTGCTTATCTTACTCAACAAGAAAAGAGTATAGGCAAGATTTGTCCTCAAAGTCCTAGGCTCTATGGCAGCAATGATAACACTACTTCTCATGGCACAACTTCACATGTGAATATTGCAGTGGCTACTCTTTGCTCAATGTTCCATACAGGAGTTACCCATGTCTCACGAGATCCTCATAACAAACTCGTGCAAGAAGGACCTACTTTGGTGGGTTCAGTCCACTCAGTTAACAATGGGCAGACCATTTGTACTCCCCCAATCTGTCACTGCAGTAACCACGGATATGTCTCAGATAGGGTGGGGGGACATTATCTGGGACAGATGATCCAAGGAGTTTGGAAAGATCACGAATACCATTTTCATTTCAATGTCCTAGAGATGAGGGCGGTGCTTCTGGCATTGCAAGCATTTCAAAACTCTCTTCCTACGGGGACAATTGCAATTCAGACAGACAATCTGTCGGTGGTATGGTACATTAACAAACAGGGGGGAACCAGATCCTACCCCCTATGTTGAGAGGCCCAGAGAGTATGGCAATGGGCGATATCTTCTCAACGCTTTCTGACAGCAATGCAAATCCCAAGGAAATCCAATGTTATAGCAGACAGGCTAAGCAGAGCAATTCTTATGCCTCATGAGTGGTCCCTCAATTAGAAAGTTGTGAATCAAATTTTTCGCAAATGGGGCCAGCCTTGCTGCAACCTTTTTGCCACTCCCCTCAATACCAAATGCAGCAACTACTTTGCCCTAATCTCCCCTCCAGGAGAGTCACCAAGGAATGCACTGGTTCACGATTGGCCCTTGGGACTTCTTTATGCATTTCCCCCTTTTCCCCTTGATTCCAAAGGTTATCCAGAAAGCAAAGTTGTTAAGTCGCAGGTTAATTCTCATTGTAACACACTGGCCTCATCAGATTTAGTTTCCCTTTCTTTGGTACCACCTTCAGGAGGACCCATGGATCCTGGACCCAGTGCCAGATCTTCTGACACATCAGTCAGGAATGCTCCATCCTGCCGTCCACACCCTCAAGCTGACAGTTTAGCTTCTCTATCTTCCAATCTTAGCCAGGCTTCCAGAATTATCCCCTGCAGTTCGTCACATTCTAGTCTCCTCACACAAGCAGATGACTAGGAAACTTTATGCAAGCAAATGGAAGAGGTTCTCTTGTTGGGCTAACAAAAAAAACATATAGATCCCTTTACAGCATCTATACCTGCACTTCTGGAATTTTTGACAGAAACCTTTAATCGAGGAGCAGCGGCATCCACTATTTGAGTTCAATTAGCTGCTATTTCTAATTATCATGTGGGAGATTTGGGATCTAGTCTAATGTCCCATAGACCACGTAAAGCTTTCCTCAAGGGTGCTTTTCTGTTAAGACCACTCTTTAGAGAACCTCCTCCTCCTTGGGACCTCAATCTAGTATTATCAACTTTAATCCTGCCTCCTTTCGAACCAGCATCATCTTGTTCATTTAAATTTTTATCCTGACAGCAATTACTTCAGCCAGGAGAGTAACAGAGTTGCAAGCCTTGTCTATCCATCCACCTTATTTGATCTTCCACAAAGATATAGTCTCCCTCTGAACAAATCCTTCCTTCTTACTGAAAGTGTGTTCTCAAGCAAATTTAAACCAAAATATAGAATTACCAGTGTTTTTTTCCTAACTATGGCAACAAGGCAGAGTATAAACTCCACCAACTGGATGGGCATAGACAGTTGCGTTTTTACTTGCATAGGACCAAAGAATTCAGAAAGTCAGACCAATTGTTTGTCTCCTACTCAGAAAATGAGAAAGGTTTGGCAATCTCAAAAGTTACCTTGTCCAAATGGCTTACTGAGACCATCACATATGTCTATTATTCCTACAATAAACAACCACCAGGGAAAGTTAAAGGGCATTCAACTAGAGCGGTATCTACCTCCATTGCCTTTCAATCCAGACTTCCATTGGATTCAATTTGTGCTGCCACTACATGGGTTAACCCTCATACCTTTATTACTCATTACAAAGTAGACGTGTCCTCCCGGAACAGGGCATCCTTTGGTTCTACTGTCCTTTAGAGTTCAGTCCCTTGAGCCACTAAAGGAAAAAGGTGCTGGGGACTCTCTTCTAACCAGCAAGAATGAAGGTGAGATGGGACAACATAACATAAAGAAGTTATGTACTCAACATAACGTTCCATGTTTGTTATCCAGTATCTCACCTTCTGTCTTGCGTCCCTCCCAGCCATCCCCCTCCTGGAGGATATAGAGGAAATTTCTCAAAAATTGGCAGATAAGGTCGGATTCCCTTCTTGCCTTTTCTCGTTAATTTTATGACAACATGTTTCATATATTATGTTTTTGGATATTGAATATATTATAGGATCCTTTTTCCCTCAAACAAGATCTGGGGAACAGCCGCTAAGCACCATGGGATAGGGCTCAGCCTCGAGCCAGTAGAAGCTCTCGAGCTTTGGTATACGACCGAGTCGGAGCCAAGTTTCAGCTCCGAAACCAACCAGCAAGACCGAAGGCGAGATACTGGACAACAAACATGGAACATTATGGTGAGTGCATAACTTATTTTTTTAACTTATCCACTTCCTCTTTCTGACATCCACAACGCAATTTTTGGACATATCTGTATGTGGCCATATAGTTTCAGGGGATGTATGTCCATATTTCTTCTGTCTTACATCCCCTTTTCTCTGTGTAGACCCCCGTATGCAGAAAACTTCCATGTACTCTACAGACACTGACATGGGCTCTACACAGATGCCTTTCCACTTGTTGTATCTCTCAGCCTGCCTCATTTGCGTAAGATTCACCTGCTTATCAGGTCATTTGCATTCCTCGATATTTTCCCTGTTTGCTCGTGCATGTGTGCCACTAAGTGGTGCTTACTGAATCTAAAATTGTTCACGCTCGTGTATGCATCATGCTGCGATACGTACACGAAAAAAAATTGCATAGGCTTTATTGAATTCCCATGATGGTTTATTTGGCCCAATGTGTGGAATGCCTTGCGTATTATGAAGGAAAAACCTGTAGAAAATTTAAAGATCGCATTTATGAGCGTATTTCAGATAATAAAAATAAGAAAAATACCAATTTTCTTTATAAACATATTGCTGAAAATGATTCAAATAAATTTGTTTTTAGGGTTATTGAGCAAATCAATAAGGATCTTCAGATTAAAATAATAGATGAACACTTGGAAGTGTGTAAATTTAAATGGCAGCTCAGGTTAAATGCTATGGCATAGCCTGGTTTGAACAATGCTTTTTCATTACACGCTGTTTTAAAGTTGAAACATTTTAACATTAGTTAATTAATTATTGTCAATTTAAGTTAATAGGCTATTGGCGGCCATTGGTTGGGGCTGATCATATGATGGCATATCTTTTTACTTATATTTGTGAAATGATGTCTGAACTTTTAGTTCTGAAGAAGTTCTTCAAATTGTAAGAATGAAAGCACTTAACTGTTTGAAATAAATGTATTCGCTGGCTTGCCTTGGTGGTTTTCACTGCTATTCCAGAAGTTGTTCTTAGTTTGTATATTTCTGTGTTTTGGTTCGAGTAACATTTCAAGTACATTGGAATAAATGCTTTTTGAAAAGACCTACAAATACAGCCATGGTCATTCATCACATTCTACACACTGATACTATGCACACAGTCATACAACTGTAACAATGTCATGTACTTACATCAATTGCACAACATATGCCTATATGTGTTTCATGGGCGAGCTGTGTTTGAGCAGCCTGATGCCATATCAGGACACATTACAGATGAGTTGTCTGTGCCTCATGCAGAACATTTCCTGATACAAATGACACAGTGGTGTTGCTGACCCTCTTAATAGTCCTAATGTATAGCAACACAACTGCACATACAATGCATTGCACAAGTTTGAAATTGTTTCAAAATATGTGATATATTGTTGTGTATATCACAGCATAACAACATGTGTATCAGACAAGACTTATGTGGCCATGTAATTAATATGCATTTATACTGATGTGTGTCACAGAGCATTTAATGATGGTATGTAGATACTTGCACACCTATTCCATACTGCAATTGTCACTGTGATATGGAATGTGAACTGTGTCGACAGTTGATCTGTTCCACTACAACACATGTCCTAATTTGTCAGCAGTATACATACAAGTGTATTATACCACATCACTCAACAAGTACTATAATGATTCTGTCATAGTTCATGTTGGGGTGAATACCTCTCTGCACTAAATGAAAAGACACATGACTGAAAAGTCAGATTATGTGTCCCAGGCAGGTATGACCCTAGTCCTAAGCAGCATTCTACTTTCACCTAGGATGATGCCACAATATAAACAAAAAATGATCAACTTTAACAATTGGCTTAGCTTCTGATGTCAATCCAGGAGGCTAATATCTCTTGGCCTGGGATGGCATGATTGAAAGGTCACACTGTTTTTCCAGAGATGGTCTGCACCTGTGCCCAGTAGTCTGTTGGATACTGGCAAAGGCACTTGCATCCCCCATAGTGCCTTTTTAGGCAATGTCAAAGCTACAAAATTTCCAATATAAAAAAACTCCACTGAAGGCAAACTCAAGGCTCTGCTGCTTAATGCTAGGAGTCTAAACTTGAAGCACCACTGAAAGAAATTGCCAACCTGCTAGCTGACAGATTTGGTGCAAACTTCACCTCCCTGACCCCACCAGCCATACCCCAAAGCATCACCAATACCAGTCCCCTGCCTAGTATCTCTAGAGATTAGGTCATATCTACACTCTCCAAGGCTAACAACATGGCCTCAGTGGTACCATATAACATCCCAGGTTGCTTACTAAGCAGTCTAAAACATAATCAGGCAGACCCACTTAGTGTCCTGTTTAGCCATAGCCTGAGAACTGACTTTGTTCCAGCGGAGTGGAAAACAGCAACAGTAATCCCCTTGCACAAAGAAGTGGCCATCAGTCAACCCTGGGAACTATAGATCCATAAGTCTAACCAGTGTAATATGCAAGGCAATGGAAAGAATAATAATGGGCCCTATCAACAAGGATCTAGGTGACCTTCAAACACAGACAAATGATTGGTGATAAAGCCACGGTCTAAAACTAAATGCAAAAAAGTGCCATTATTATTGCCTTTGGCAAACTGCATTTCCCTACTAATTACAGTATTGACAAAACCCCCAAGCTTAAACCCAGTGGTACCAGACCTGGGAGCACAGGTAGATAGCAATCTGAACTTCAACCACCAAGTTTCCACATTGGTAAGGAAAGCCTTCTATATCGTGCAATCGCATATCCAGTGGTCTGGAGTTGGCTTCCATAGACTCTTGGAAGGACTCTGCTTCATGATATGTGTATGCATATTTAACATGAGGGCATCCTCCACTTCTCTGCAGGAAAGATGTCATGTGACCAGAGGACAAAGAGGATGCGTGGGGCTACACGAAAGGTACCCCAATTGGTAATAAATTAAGAGCTTTTCCAAAGATCACACAATGACCATAATGTGCCAGCAACAAGACAGACAACAGTGCACTTGGCCCGATATGAATATTATACCTGTGTAGGCGGGTCTATATTAGAAGATCGAATGTTTAGGTGTAGGCGGGTCTATATTAGAAGATCGAATGTTTGGGTGATTGAACACCTAAACATCAATCTTCTAATATCGAAACTAAAAATGTTGAATGTCCCAGGGAAACATGTCAGTTGGCCACTAAAACAAAAAAAATAACTTTACATACAAACTAAGTGGGAGGCTTTGCCCCCTACACCCCCCGATGTGGGGGACTGTGCCCCCCACACCCCCCTAACTAAATATACCAACTCTGAGATAACTCTACAGTATACAAAATGGCAAAATCCGGTGAACGGACAAGGGAAATCTCTCCCTGCATTAAATTGGCCATTCAACATTTTTTGCTTTCAATATTAGAAGATCGATGTTTAGGTGTTCAGTCACCTAAACATTTGATCTTCTAATATAGACCCATGTAGGCACAGAATATGAATGCCATAGAATGTCATAGTAGCAACATCAAGTTTGTCTGACTGTAACGCTATCACTTTGCACTTTATGGAGTATGATAGCAGCATTGTATGCTGAGGAGAACAGATTTTGGGCAGTGTAGGGCATGGATGTGGAGTCACATCCCTGTGTAAAACTGTCTCAAAAGTGATAGTTGTATGTATAAACATGCAAGTAGCTTTCTGTCAGATTAGAACACCTATATGTGTAATTAAAGTAGAATGCAAACACAGTAGTTAATGTTACTGCCACTTCACAAGATTGTCTTGAATACTGCCAGAGTGCATGTTACACAGGATGACATAATCATATGCTACAACAAGATGTTTGGATGAGTGTTGTACATAGCTGTGGACTCACATAGCATTCTAAAACTACCTAACTATTTACAGAGCACAGTACTTAACACAAGCACCACAGCGGAATTCTGGCTTTTATTGTGTTGGAAAATACTTTATAGCTGATTACATCAGCAAAGTCTGGTGAGAGGAAAATGGTAATAACAGTACCCCACATGCTGGTGTAAAATGCTATCTCTAATGTCAACCAAGAGAACACACACACACACACACACACACACACACACACACACACACACACACACACACACACACACACACACGCACACACACTAGATATTTAGGCACGTACAACTGTCAAAATATTGGTACTCCATGGGATTGTAGTCTTCACTGCAGGATATGTAGTTATGTATTAACTCGACAGACACACACTCACCAGTTAATTGCAGTGAGATTAGAATCCCTACTTAACTAAGTACACAGGCTAAAGAACTCGGTATTTAATGCAAGTGCCACAGCACAAGTCTCACCTTTACAAGGCTGCAGGACAATTTATAGTGGGTGACATTATCATTGAATGTTTGAAAGATGTTGGGAGGCCTGAATGAAATAGATGTGTAGGCACGTACAACTGTCAAAATATTGGTACTCCATGGGATTGTAGTGATGACTGCAGGATACACAGTTATGCTTTTCTGAGTAGACAGACACACACACAAATAAACCAGTTGTCAGCAGTGAGATTAGAACTCCTATCTAAGTACATAGACTAAAGAACTTAGTACTTAATGCAAGCACCACGGTGACTTTTACAAGGCTGCAGGACAAAATGGATGACATCATCATTGGATGTTGGGAGTACTGTCTGAAATGGATAGCTAGTTATGTACAACTGTTAAGATATTAAAGATCTTCATGTTACCAGATTGATGAATGTGAAAAGTATTTGCTGTTGTGTTTCCAATGTGTAGGTATATCTTAAAAAGACAGCTTTGCAAATTATATGCAAACAGCTGTCCACATTACTAAAAATACTGGAAACTCTGAATTTGTATCATCAGTATAAAGATGTCCATGGTATATAAGAATGCATTTTTTATCTATTACTGTAGTGTAGTTGATATATTTGTCAACAAGTACTGAGAGACCATGTTTCAAGTGCATGGGTACAGGTAACAAATGGCTACAGTGTAAATATGTGTTATATCCTTAAAAAGTGCATTCCTGTGTGTTTTTTACATGTACTTCATTGGATGAAGACTAAATGGACAGTAAACATAAGTAATACATGCCATTGTACACTGTCCATAGTGCATCAGTGAGCAGCTAGTTTGAGTGATGTATGGCAAAGTATTTGCCCATGCAAGATACACATTTATACTGCTTTCCCTGTTAGCATGTAGTTAAGTGGCAAGCAAAAGTGATAAACAGATGAGAGTTCTATTGGGTTGCTGACCTCTGCACAGTCACGTTAAGTGAAGAGGTGTGGCAGCCAGCAGTGTGGGTAGTACTGAGTGTAAGAAACACACCTGCTGCTTAGCTAATTCCATGGCAGCAGGTGTAAATGCATTGACAGATTTCTTTTGGAGCCCAGATGATATAAGGTTTAAATCCAGGTGTATCTGACTAACTGAATATGCATTTATACTGTAATGAAATAATTCTTTATTCTAAATTCACTTTGTGTTACCTTAGTGCAGTGTGTTTAAGTGGCATTGCATGGAGGTAACCACACCATTGAAGAACCATTCACTATTGCTTGGCATTGGTTTGCAATGCCAAACTCCATGCAAACAGAGAGGTCAAAAAGTGAAGGGCTCCATTGTTTTTTTTTTGTTTGTTTTACTTTTGTATATTTATTTATTTTATTTATTTATTTATTTATTTTACATTTGTTAACCGGGAAATTCCGACTGGACCAGGTCCATTTTCAGAGGAGGCCCGGGGAGAAAAGCTCCAACATCAAGTTATACAAATATAGTACATCCAGCATAATACACAAAACAGGTTACATCATGTATGCTGAGCTGAGAATTAATAAAAACACTCCAGGTAAAAGATATAGAACATGGGTAAAAAGACAATGTCAGTCATACTTTGGTAAAAAAAGAAAATATATCAAGTAAGATTCTACAGTTAAAAGTACCCTTTCAGATGACCAAGCCTACAGGGGATCAGAGCTCCAGCATGTGATCTGAGAGGAATTTGGGAAGTTAATAGTAGTACGGGTAGGGTTATGTGATACAAGGGCATAACCATGTACTAAGAAGGTGCGATTTGAGGGAGTTTTTGAATATGGATGTGGAGGGGGGCAGTGGACACAGATAGGGGAAGAGAGTTCCAATTTCTGGCAACGGTGTGGGAGTAGAGCACTTTCCCTGCATTATTGTTAGCCTTGGTGATGGAGAGGAGAGATTTTTCACTGAATCTTAGGTATCGGTTTGTAGTATAGATAGTAAGTAGGTTGGATAATGAGGGTTTTTTTTCTGAATATTTGAGAATATTGTAGGCTATAATATTGTGTGTGATTTTATATTTTGACCAGATTAAAAGTGTTAAAATGAGGTAGCTAGGAAGGTGGTGAAATAGGGGGCAAGTAGGGGGAAGAACAAAAGGAAAGTAATATAGGAATGTGCAGGAGGGAGGTAGGAAAGAACCATAGCTATCCACTTCAACAGTGTAAAATAAAAATATGTACAGAATATTAGCTGAATTTGAACTGTCACCTCAACAAACAGGGGTGACAACAGTGCAATCATATTGTAAAGCCAATCAGACCAAATCAAGTGTATCAAGAAGACACTTGTGGGAAGTGTAGAGCTATGTATGGGATGATTTTTTTTTTTTTTTTTTGTGAGATAGGTGCCAATTTTTTTTTACTTCAGTAACGGGGAATGTTGGGTAAGGGATGCAGGTATGTTGGAGTCAGGTAAGTACGATAGGTGAGGAAGCAGATGCAAACAAATAGGACAGACAAGACACAGGGACAGTAAGGGACACAACAGGTTGGGGACACCATGGTTGGGGTTAGGGAGGAGACAACAGAAGCCCATGCCCATCAAACATGTGAACAGTGAGAATCTAGGGTCTATATTATCAAATCGCACGCTCAGAAGTGCGTATGACAGATAATCGACCCCATGTAAGTGAAAGCTTACAACATTGAAACTTCAGAACAGCGATTATTTTCCAATGGAAAACAATTGCTGTTCCGAAGCAAAAACAAAAACAAAACCAAACACTAAAATGTTACTTAACATGGGGGGCTGTGCCTCCCACACCCCCTCTAGTTAAATATACCAACTCCGAGATCGCACTACAGTGCCGAAAAGGCAAAGTAGCGTAAGCAGCCAAACAAATTCTTTCCCAGGGGAAGAATTTGCTGAAACACTGCTTCGCTATTTTGCCTTTTCGCACTTTACTGTTCGACGAAGACTCATTCAACAACCTGTGTCTGCGACAGCGTAATAGGGAACCAGAATCTAGACCTCACCCACAGGATTGTCATCACTGTCCCCTTATCCCAAATCGTAAAAATTGGCAGGAACACCACAGCTTCACACAGTAAAAGTATTTATTTGTAAAAATGGACCAGATAAGAGCTTTCACTTTGTAAAACCAATGCTTCTTCATATCATACATACATCTCCCCTTACCCCAGTGGCTGTTGGAGTGCTTGATGTCTCCTCCTATGGACCATAAAAGAGAGCATCCTTCCCAACCAGCATAGGCATGCACTAATGTTGCTGAGCATGGTCTTATGCACCAACCCTGGCAACTCCTGGCAGATGACAAAATCCTCACCTCCACCAATACACCTGGAGGGTACTACAGCACCAGCTAACAAGGTAGTGCTATCTGATGTGGAGGGCCCAGGAAATGCAGGGGCAGCAATGATAGTACTGCTAGGTTGGGTCCCAGATGTGCTTGGTGTCAGTGCAGGAGCCGATAGAGTGGGGGCAGGCTGAGCCATGGGCATTGGCCTACCTCCCTGTGCTGTAATGCATTTTGTGATTTGTCAGAGATGAATGAGGTGGAAATGTTTTGACAGCACATAGAAAAAAAAAGAGAGATAAGGGTTGAAGTAAGATATATAATTAGTAACATCATATGTGATATACAGTGCATTAGCACAATAATAAAGTATTTTATCTCTACTTTTACATTTAAGTATACTTCTTAACAACTACAAACTGTAAGTTAGGATAGCTCAAAGTAATCCTTGTAATGTGCATATACTGCACACATGCTTGCTCCAGTTATACAGATTAAGTTAACAGCAGAGCATTTATGCTACTTGTGTTGAAATTACATTATGTAGTATTTTAAAGGATTTTACTTATATTTGTTACTTGTCTGACTACAGTATTGGATATGACTCCTATAGTTGGCTTGTGCAACAGACTGAAGCATTCATGTTTGCTTTTACAGTTAGGATATGCATACTTACTTTGCTACAAGTTTATAGAAGAGCAATACTTTAACTAAAATAATAGTTCTGTTGTGCTGCATACATACCCCTTGCTTCCCTCAGTCTCTCTAGATGCTCAGCATGGGCATCTCTATTCACCATAATCTGTTAGCTGGCTGTGGGAGTAAAGAGAAGAGGACAAGAGAAGAGCATTATGCATATCAGTCTTGTCTATATGCAGCTTTCTATCTACTAAAATTCTCTTTATCAATATACTTGCACATCAGTGGGATGTCCTGAACTCATCTAGGCACTGGTTGAGTGTATCCTGTTTGTGCCTTTTTATGTTATTAAAATGATGTCTATACTGTTCTCCAGTGATAGGAATGCCAGTTGCACTGCAGACAGCCTTGGCCAGACTATTCCATGCCTCAGACTTGCACTGGGAGTCAGTATAATCCTCCTGTAAAAGCTTTCGGCTGTGGCACTTTACAAGGAGTCCAGCTAAGATTCTGGACTCCATAACACCCCCTTTGCACCCTAAATTGGACACCTTTCCTTCCATCAGGCATGCTTGACCAGGGAAAACAGCATACGTAAGAATGATTTCCTACAAATGCATGTTATCATGTTCACTGGTAGTACGCAAACCTGAATAATGATGCAAACCATGTTTGAATGATGTTAAGCAGAGGGCAACAGTGCCAAACAGAGAGGAAAGCAGTTTTTAAAACTGGAAGGTTAATCTGACACTAGGCGTTAGTTTGAAGGTTGTTTGTTGCTGTAACTGTTAGGTGATTTAACTGTGCAGATATGTACTGGAGGTATACATTTTATGACCTGGCACATGTTTTGTGGAGCTTTACACACTGATAAAATTAAATTTTGCAATGTGGGATTCAAACCTATGCATAAAAGACAAAACATTTTCTTCCATAGTGGTGAGTTTTCATCCTTGCCACAGAAGAAGTGGGGGGTTGGTATAATGGTTAAGGTACTTACCTTACAGACACAAGATGCAGGGTTTGATCCTTGCATGAGGTAATTGGCTAGGCTTAAAATGGACAAGTAGTAATCTTTGAACCTATGAAGAAGTATTTCTCAGATATACTCATGAATTGTATATAAATACATATGACAAACTGAAGAGTTAACCGTGTATGTGTGTGACCTGACAAGGTCCTGGTTTATACATTCATGTGTGTTTGAGTATTATTTTTTTAAGGTACTGGTTTATACATTCATGTGTGTATAAGTATTTTTTTAAGTTTTTATTAGATTTTAACTAAACAAATTGAGCATGACAATAATTGCATTTAGAAATGTGTGAGCATAAAAAAGAACCATATGAACAAGAACAAACAAGAACAACTATTTATAAGAGTTTCTACTAACAGAAGATTCTCAAGAAATTCCTATACATTACAATTGCTGTGAGTATAGCTATTTTTTAATCAAGCAGTTCCTTGAAATTTGCCCACTTATTATAGCAGGAGGTGATTCTGGTAGATCTTGATTTAATGGTGACAATTTCCAATTACATACTTCAGTTGCAATATTTGTGAATTCTTTGAAAGAGAGTAGTAACTTCATTCTTTCAATTCTTGGTTATAACTTTCCTTAAAAATGATAAAATGGACCATAAATGAAGGTATTTCATTCTTTTAACACAAGCAGGAATAGGAGTATTAGAAAGAATTAATGACTTAGATAAAACAAAATAAATTGCCCCTAAATAAAGCCTATAAAAAAGATTAATGATATTCCAATAAGGTGTGAGTACAATACAATCAAAGAACATGTGTTGCCAATCTGCTTTAAGCTCCTGTTCACATCTCCAACAGACTTGCTTCTTTTTAAACATTAATTCAATTTTATGAGGTGTGATGAAAGATCTGTGCAAGAATTTCCAAAAAAAAGTTTCTGTCTAAGATAAGACGTGTATGTTTGGAAGATATTAAAAATTATTTTTTTTATTTTCTTCATCTGGAGGTCTGTTATTAATGCGAGTAAAATAGTTCCAGTAATTGTTATTGTCACTGAAATTTTTGCTTCTTCCCTCATCACTCTATTTAATTTGGCTAAGAGACCCTCTCCCAGTGTGTTTTGTTGTATGAAGAGTATTAAAAATTCAATTAATTTTGGGATAAGCTTGCTTACCCTTGGTTGCAGTAACTTAAATTTTTACCTTGTACATATAGTCTGCAAGATTGTACATGCAACCACATATCTTTGCTTTAATCATATTTGCTTATGATATAATCAACAGAATGCAGTTTTTTATTATTTATTAATTAAAATCAATATGTCATATTGTTTCTTTAAATGTAGTCACTGTGTCTATCTTTGAAATGAAAATATTATTTTGAGTGTATGCTATAGGGAAAATAAGAAAATCCCATGCCGTATATGTTGGATTTCTATTAATTAAAGTTTCTAAAGGTATTTAATATAGTAGAAAAAAATAAAAGTCAGTTGTCTGGTCACTTCTTTCTGAAAAGTAAACTTTTAGCAACCATGCTAAACTATTGTGTAGTATAAGATTATGATTAGAGTTCATGTTATGTTTAAATTTTATGAAATGACATCCTAGAAACTCTTTCCACCTGGCTGTATAAATATTTTTTTATCCAACATGATATTGTTTTTATAATTGATGATAAAGAATATAATTCTAGATCTGGTAGTTCAATCCCTTCTGCTGTCCAGTCCCTTATATGATGAGTTAAGGCAATTATTGGTTTGTTGGGGAACCAAAGTAATTTTAAAATTAATGTATTCAATTCTTTAATACATGTTTTAGATGGAGGTAAATATAATGATTGAACAACACATAAGATTTTTGGTAAAATAATTTTGATTATAGATAGTCTCTCTTCCATTGTGAAGAAAACGTATCCCATTTATTTAATATATTCGTTATACTGATTATGCTGTTAGTATAATGTAATTGATTATATTATTAATGTTATCTGTTATAATTATCGCTAAATAGTTAATTTTCTCTCTTTGACAGTGTATTTAGTAAATCTATAATTTATCCTGTCAATATTGGCATTTATGGGTAATATTTTTGTTTTGTTATTAAAGGAGAGACAAGATTTTTTTGGAACTCATCCATTGCCTTAAAACAGCAGAAAGGGAACTATCACTGTCACTCGGTATCAGAAGAATGTCATCAGCAAATAATTGGATTTTAGAACCCAAATTTGCATTTATGCTAATATCTTTTATGTCTAAATTTGACCTAATAAAATTAGCAAAAGGTTCCATAACTAGAGTAAACAGCAGAGATGAAAGAAGATATCCTTGTTTAGTTCCCCTCAAAATTTTCATTGAATCAGAAGTAAAAGTACCTGTTTTAACATATGCAAAACAATTGTCATAAAGAAGATTTATAAGATGTGTCAAAAGCATTATTAATGTCTACACTCTCTGAAGGCCATCCAAGGCCAGATAAGACAATTATATTTTAATAAACATAATATTCAGTATACGCTGTCATGCATATAAATTCATATGAGCTCCACTGCTATACATACTTATTGTTATTTATAATTATATCTGAGTTTTTTATTTGTTGTTTAAAATTGAGTAGACAAACATTAATACAATTGTGAGTGTGCTAGATTAGAACCCAGGCTCATCTGTTTTGCAGCCCTACACTTACACCTGCTGCCACAGGAACAGTTAAGAAACAGATGTGTATTTTCATATTCATTATTAAGTGTGTGTGTGTCTGTTAACCATCTCGTAATGCTGCTTGGCATGTTTGTGAGGTGATAAAACATAGAGAATACAATGTATCCATTTTGAAATTGTCTACTGTCTGCTTCTGTCTACAGGTGTTGTGGAAGGTTGCTAACTGCTGTGCAATGCCGCTTAACAGGTTTGTGTGATGGAAAGCAAAAGATGCAACAATGAATCCTTTTTGAAATTAAGAAAATCTGCATCTAGTCTGCAGGTGTTCTCTGTGCTTTGTGTTGGGCCATTATTCCAGCATTGTGTGAAGGTAAGTGACATGCAAATGTGAGAAGCACAGCTAAACTTGTGAAGAGTGTTTCTTAGGTTTCATCCTTAAAAAGACAAATGTGGGACTTGAACCGTGATCTACAGATAGTAAATACAGTGCAGATCACCATGTTTAGCAGACATAGTACACATACACGTGATTTATAGGTGTAGCTTATGTATTGGTTATCATGGAAGTACATTACATGACATTTATTCTATTTATCTGTTTCCCATGTTTGCGCTAAGCCACACAACAGTTGGGTGCTTTTGTCTTTACAATGGGAAAGACTTCATTAGAACTTGGAATATTTTCTTAACATAAAAGTCTTATAAGGGAGTATCTTACCTTTTAATTGCATTATACATAATACTGATATAAACTTTTCTGAATCATTGATATGATGAAATTATTAACAAATAAAACTAAGATACTACTACTATACATGAGAAAATTAAGTTTTTTTAATTAAATAGTCTGGGTTTAAGATTTGTTTTTCTTTTCTTCTATAGCTTATTCTTCCTTTCCCTCACAGAATGGGTATTAGCCAAATTATTTGATTTCTTTGAAACAAGAATATTCTGATATTCTTCTCCAGAAATCTCTTCAATGAGAAGAAAGACTGGTCCATTTCTTCATTTTCTGCAAGTAATTGATTAATTTGTATGAATGATATTGCCTTTTCAGATGTGGCATAGGATTTTATTCCTGATATATCATACAGTTTACCTGCATTAGACTGGAACTGTTTCATTTTCAAAATAAGGTCTTGAATTCATAATAACAGTTGTTGAATATCTTTCTTCAAAGTAGAGTCTGGAATGCAGAGAGTTGCTGGAACTTATTTTCTCAAGGTGAGAATAGTCGCCGGATATCAGTTATAATACAGGAAAAATGAAGTCATTTTTTTCAATTTAGTTGAAAAAAATCCATGACTTTCAGTCATAACTAAACAAAGTGTCTAAAGGAAAAAGTAAGATGTGCTTTGATATTATTATTATTATTATTATTATTACTGTTGTTATTATAAAACTTTAATAAGGACTGAAGTGTTTTCCTTTTCTCAGTGGTTTTAGTTTAATAGTCACTATTATAATTAACTGTATCTGAGCCCATTTTAACCAGGAAATTTATACAGACAGGTTTTAAAACAATTTTTTTTCAGGTAGAATAAAAAAATAATAATTGTGGTTCTTGGTTTTGTGTTAGGTACAGAAGAAATAAGACTATTCATGGATTATTTGTCTGTTTCACCACAATATAATACTTGTTTTAATATTATTCAAGAAGTCAGGAAACTCACTATGTCACTTCCAATTTTTTGGGTATACCAAACATTCTGATAGTGTTCCTCCTCTCCCTGTTCTCAGGGTCTTTTAATTAGTTAAGAAGCCACATGTATTTCCAGTAACAATTCTGAATTATTTTCTTTCTCACTTTTTCTGCCATCTATTTCTGTTAGAGTATCTACATTGTCCATAAGTTGGTTTTCATGTTGTGATACCATACAATTCAGTAATGCTGTTTGTTTCTAATGCTGCCTATTATGTTGTGAGACCATAAAATTCAGTAATGCTGTTTGTTTCTAATGCTGCCTATTATGTTGTGAGACCATACAATTCAGTAATGCTGTTTGTTTCTAATGCTGTCTATTTCTTACTATTTTCTTGAATAATATGCATTTTAGGCTGGAGCGGTTTCATTTTCAAAATAAGACATTGAACTGGTAATAACAGTTGTTGAAAATCTTTCTTCAAAGTAGAGTCTGAATGTAAAATTTTGCTGGAGCTCATTTTCTCAAGAAGACATAATTGATTTAAGTAATAATACAAGTAAAGATGAAGTCATTTATCAAATTTAGTTGAAAAATCTGCATTTTCAGTCACAACTTAATTTAAAATATGTAACAGAATTGAGTCTATCTAATGCATTAAAACATTATCACAAGCTGTACTCACACAAGTAGATATCCCACAATTATTTATCTTGAGACCTCAACTCATTAACATCTTCACAGGCAGCATGTTTGCATCTTTTCCAGCTTATTCAACTCATCCAGTATATGGATAACTAGTGTTTTTCACTACTAGAGTATTCGAATCCATTTCCTAAATACATGAGTAATTTATAAGACTAGAAGAATGGCTGACTTACTCACTCAATCTAGCATCATTTAATACACAGTTATTGAAAGATGAGGATCCAAGCATATGGTCATCAGAACAAACTGGCTCCATTGGCAGCCCATGCAATGCAGAAGCAGGTGCAATACATTGTGGCAGTAGCAAAGAGGCAGTGTCTCCCATGTAACTGTGGCACATGATACATATAATGCAAAATAAAACTGACAGCTGCATTATTACACCCAGGCTATGTGGTACAATGTTGCATGTCACACTGTGTATCACACATTATCATAGCTGTACGGGTTAGAGAGTAAGAGGCACAGTCACCATCATTTGCAAAGGATGGAGGAGTTCAGTGATAGGTGACAGCAATGATTGAGGGGGAATCAGTCTGGGGCCTGCCCTAAGCAGCAGATGACTTAGTTATGGTTCTAGGACATGCCTATGTTTTTTGTCCAGTGTGGCCAGAAGTAACAATGCTGTGGTCTCTTGAATGGTGCATCATTTGCCTATGCATGGCCTGAGACAGTTCTCCTTGACTCTAGACCCACCCATGGCCTTGTCCAGCATGGATTTCAGAGGCAGAATAGAGAATGATTCCCATCTGCTTCATTGATCCACCATAGGTTCATAGGTCCATAGGTTCATACTAGGCTATCTGCCCAAGGGCATTTATAAGCCTAGCCAGAGTTTTGTGGCTTTCGCCACCCCTTTAGTTTGGAGGATACTATGCCCATTATTTTGCTGTGCCTCTGTCAAGCAGTGACACTGAGATAATCCCTGGGGTATATCTGCGATCTCCCATCCATTGGTCAAGATTTCTCTTGAACAAAGCCAGCGAGGTGCTCTGCCTCACATGTACCGGGATTTTGTTCCACAGCATAGGGAGTCTCTGGGTGATGAATCTGTCCCTCCAGCACGTCCTATTAATAACCGTGTCAAGGTGTAAGTCTCCCTCCCTTGTAGTTCTGAGGGATCTAGATTTTTTGAGGTGAAGCATGTTCATCAGTTCTGGGTTGGACATGGCCTTGTATGTCAGGCACAGGTCACCTCTGAGCAGACGGTAAGCGACTGAGTAGAGCTGAAGTTTCTTCAGTCGGGCAGCATAGGACATATTTTTGAGACCCTTTATCCTTTTGGTGAGGAACTTTTGGGGCCTTTCCAGTTGCTGCAGGTGTCGTGTCAGATACATTCCGAATGGGGCATTGTACTCAATCATTGGCCTGATGAGTGATGAGTACAGGGGGACGATGACTTCCCTTGATCTAGATGTGAATCCCTTCATGATTAGGTGGGCAATGTAGAACTTCTTCCTAACTACTTTGGCAACGTGAGTATCAAATGAAAGGTTACTGTCAACCTGGGTACCCAGATCCCTGATGACCTCATCTGTGCTTAATGGGTTGCCGCCTATATGGTATCTAGGGGTAACCTTGTTTTTTCCAAAGGGTATGACTATGCATTTTTTGGCGTTTAACTTTAGGCCATGGTTCTGGCACCAGTTTTCCATTTCTATAAGACCCTTCTGAAGGATATCTGTGTCAGATGTGTTCTCAACTATGGCGCCCAGTTTGCAGTCATCTGCAAATTTTGTCAGCCTTAATCCTCCTGTGTTTGCTTGTAATTCTGAAAAGTAGATGCCGAACAGGAGAGGGCCCAGGACTGAGCCCTGTGGGACACCACTTGTGACAGGCTTTGAGTCTGACATGGCGCCAGCAACTCTGACCCTGTGGGTTCTGTCACTTAGCCAATTTGCAACCCATCTTGTGACGTATGAGTTTACATTTAAGCTGATGAGTTTTTCAATGATACCTGAGTGGGGTATTGTGTCGAAAGCCTTTGCCAGGTCGAGGTAGGCTGTGTGGACTGCCTTTCCCTCATCAATGGCCTTGGTGACTGTTTTGAAAAAGTCCACCAGGTTTAAAAGGCATGATCTGCCCTTGACAAAGCCAAACTGGATCGGATCCAAAGTCTGCAAGTCTCCTATGTCTTTATTTATGAGTTCCATTACGATCCTCTCCATAGCTTTGCAGATCAAGCTTGTCAAGCTGATGGGACGGTAATTTCCCGGGTCGGTGGAGGCACCTCCTTTGTGAAGTGGGACCACAGTTGCCGTACGCCACTCCTTAGGCACGTATCCTGAGGTGAGGCTAAGATTAAACAGCTGCCCTAACTGCGGGTTTAATTCCTCATTGAGTTCGTGGAGCACACATCCGGGGACACCATCTGGTCCCATGGATGCTGTGCTTTTTGCCTTGGAGAGAGCAGTTCTCACCTGAGCGTTAGAGATGTTTGGGGGGCTATAATTCTCTGGTATAGATATCTCACCTTTTGGGGTGGCGCGGGAGGGAGAAGTTTGCACTGAACCTGTCAGCCAGTATGTTGGCAATGTCTGTAGGTTCAGTAATTTTTACATCATTTTGGACTAATTCTGAGCATATCTGGGAGTTTCCTCCCAGGTTTCTAACATAGCTAAAGAAGGCCTTATGATTGTCCTTTGAGTCCTTAGCGACTTTACTCTCAAAATTTGCCTTGGATGATTTTATGAGAGATCTTAATTTTTTACTTATAATGATCAAGGGTGTTTTCCTTTTAAGGATTTTGCTCTATCTTGTAGTAGCTTCCTCCTTTTGTTGTAGAGCTTGTTTATGGCTGGGGTCCATCAAACTGGACGCTTGCCTTTGGTACAAAGGGTCTTTGTTTTGTTTGGGATTGCCTGATCCATGCAGTCCTGTAGGTGCTGGTAGAAGGCATTTGTAAGTGATTCAGTGGCTTGAGTAATGGTTTCCGCAGTCTCGGGGGCCTTAAAAGAGACCACACTAGCCTTTAGAAGTGTGAAGTTGGCTTTTGAGAAGTTCTTCACTGTGGTCTTTTTTATCTCAGGTGGGGGCGGGATGTGGACTTCCAGTGAGATTAGTTTATGGTCTAATCTCACCAGTGAAGGGTATACTTCCGGTGTTGAACATTGTGACCCCATGTTCATGATGATGAGATCTAGTATGTTATCTCCTCTTGTGGGAATGGTGACTAGTTGTTCCATGGCATTTGAGTTTATGAACTCTAGGAACCTTTGGGCTAGATTGTTGGGGCTTGAGTAGTGATCCCAGTCTATATTCGGGTAGTTGAAATCACCTAGTATGATGGTGTTTGGAGATACATTTATCCCCTCCAGTGTTTTCAGGATAGCTATGTGAGGTTCCTGAGATTGAGAGGGTGGCCTGTAACATGCTACAAATTGCAGAGCAGTCTTGCCTATGGTTAATTGCACCTGGATGGTCTCCGATGCATCGTGCGTTGCCACCAACCTTGAGGTGTGGGTGTTCTTGATGAATATAGACACCCCCCTCCTTTCTTGGTGTTGTCCGGATTTTGGGGCTGGAACGCATGATATGAGGTAAAGCCTGATAGTGCCGGGGTGCTCTCGGGAGCCTTGAACCAGGTTTCAGTCACAGCACAGACATCGATGTTCTCCATACTGAGAAGGGCCTCAAGTGCATGCATCTTGAGGTTGAAACTTCTGGCATTGAGCAGCATTACCCTTAGTTTTTTTCCTTTTTTGTGTTCTAGGGTGGTAGGTTTAGAATTTGACCAGTGGGAACAGTGTGGGCAATGAAGAATCTGAGCAGCACTTTATGCTCCATGTCACTGTGCAGGCATTGCAACTCATTCTGCATGAAATGCAGGTGTTGCATGTCATCATATTGGTCATCTACAGCACACACCAACTCTTTCATGGTGTGTGTGCTTGGAGCATTCACCAGCACATTTGCAGATTTATGTTAAGTGTCTTACGCAGGTTGGTAAACATCTTGGAATCTTGATTGCAATGTCCAGGAATACACCTCTCCAATATGGTTTGTGCATGCACATTAGAGGACGTGTAACTGATTGATATTGTTTGTAATGGTCACTCCTGTGTAGCCAAAGTGGGACTCACAATTACAGGGTATCTAAGATTAAACATTGGTGAGACTGCAAGTTCAACTTGCTTCTCCACCATCTCATTGTAAACAGTGGATATGGTGTGTGTGTGTGTGTGTGTGTGTGTGTGTGTGTGTGTGTGTGTGTGTGTGTGTGTGTGTGTGTGTGTGTGTCGATGAGTGAGACAGCCCTTCATTGCTGGCTTTGCTAACAGTTCCATATGCTGTAATCATCAATCAGCCACAGGTGACTTGATGACATTAGGCGTTTGCCATTTCCTCAAAATAGAGACAGTGGAACCTGTGAAAGCATAATGATAGCATACATGTGAGAGCAGTGAAATACATGTCTTGAATTTCCTAACAAATGACACACATACTGGTATGTGACAGAACCTGTGAATACTTTGCCACCTACATACACTCTTCAGTACTACCTTTTCAATCTTTTTCTTTCCTTTAGAGCCTGTGAATATTAAATTGTGTTCTCTGCCATTCAAACAGTAGGACTTGTGCCACAGATTACCCCACTGAGAACTGTCCCTAGTCAAAAGCTGTACCTGTGAGAAACAGCATGCAAGTATTGCTTGCTATTATGCAATATAAGCATGTTTAACATGAACAGCCTACCTATATATTAAACTAAAGTGGTCAGATACTTACTGCTCTGTGCTGGACAGTGGCTATGACATCCCCAAGGGGGTAGTCCTTATACTCTCTGAACTCCTGACTTACTTGTTCACTTTCTATTCATGTTACCCTTAGATTGCACTTTCTAAATCAGTTACATCCTCCTGCTGACTCCTTTTCAATTTCCTTCTTTCCATAATCCTCACTTTGCATGTATTATTTTTTCTGACCATCCCACTTTATCCATCTCTTTCAAATATTTTTCACCACTCTCTAATAATCATGTTCTATGTCAATAAATATCCTAATATTCTTAGCCCCACTGCCTGTGACATTAGCTGTACAGTGCTTCTCTCCCTGTTCTAGTTTTAACTACTATCACCCTACTGACTAAAGTCTCACATCCTTACCTCAGTTTTATTTATTCCTAACATCTATACTGTAATGCTCCTTACCCATGTCTTATACGTAATATCTAATGTCTGCTTGCCACATATCTTGCACTTCAACTGTTTCATACTAAATACACAAAATGTAATATCATGTATAATGCTACCACAGAATTAATACTTGTTTTATCTTTGTATAGTATCATTAAAGAATAACTATCTCTTTGTATCTAGATGTCTTATGAGGGGTCTACTTGAGTAGACCAAAAATCCATTAAACTGAATCTTGCTTGATCGAGAAGACAACACTGAAACCTGACTTTAACAAGTTGTCACATCACCAAAAGTTTAATCCGGGAAAAGAGGCAATTGGCCAATATGAGGAGATTTGCTCTTTTTCCCACTATAGTGCGTTCTTGGAGTTGGTATATTTAGTTGGGGGGTGTGGGGTCGCAGCTCCCCACACTGGGGGAAGTGGGTTTGACATTCTTCAATATGTTTTTTTTTTTAATGTTGGCCAACTGCCTCTTTTCCCGGATTAAAATCCCAGTGATGTGAAAGTTCGTTAAAGTCAGGTTTCAGTGTTGTCATCTCAAACAAATAAGATTTGGTTTAATGGAGTTTTGGTCTACTCAAGTAGACCCCTTAAGAGTTATCTATGCAATGTATATTTGTAAAAAATGTGTTTTGTCATGAGTATCTTAAATGTATCAGCTGGAACATTTCTCCCCGGGCATCTCCTACCAGCTGAATACCTGCAAACTGCAGCAAAAGTACTTGCCTATCCCATTTCCATCCTAATTAATAGAACCATTACTGAAGGCTCCATCCCATCTCTCTGGAAAATCACTGACATTATCCCACTTCACAAGAGTGGTAACTAAACTGTACTCTCTTTCACCCCATAGCCTTACTCTCTCCTTTAGCCAAAATTATGGAAAAATGCATCCACCAGCAACTACTTGATCACCTTCTCCAAAATAACCTACTAGCTGACTGCCAGCATAGGTTTAGGCCCTGCCATAGTACTACCACTGCTCTCTTATCCTTCTCTGATTGCATTAACAAACATCGTAAAAACAGCATGCTTTCCTCTGCACTCTTTATTGATCTCTCTAAAGCCTTCGATGTGGTTAACCATCAGACACTTCTAAACATACTCAAATTACTCTCACTTGACACACGGGCACTACAGTGGTTCAAGTCCTACTTAGAAAATATGACAACACCAGTTGAGTAGAAAACACCTTTATCAACGACACAAGCTTTTATGTTGGAAAGACGACAAGAAAATTTAAAGAAAGAATTATAGAACACAAATCTAATATAAGGAGGGGTAGTGAAATTAATGCGTTGTCAAAGCATATCACAAGCTGTGGGGCTACACATAGGTTTAAATTTAGAGCCATTGATCATGTTAATGTCTCTATTAGAGGTGGGGATTTATGTAACCTCTTGGATAATAAAGAATATGAATGGATAGTGAGATTATCAGCGGATATAGCTCCAGGTTTAAATGTGGGTGTCTCACTAAAACCTGTATTAGTTAAGTTACAACACACTAAATTGAAATGATTTATTTTTAATTTTTTACAAAATATATTTTGTTATGTTTTATATTTAAATGTTTTTTTAAGAACTTTTATGATTTGTTCATCATATGACCTTGGCTGCGGGTCATGTGATGCGTTGGGCTTGTATTTAAAGCATGATTTTATTGTACCTGTTGTCTATCATTGAAGAAGGGTTCTTATACCTGAAAGCTTTGTGTCGTTGATAAAGGTGTTTTCTACTCAACTGGTGTCGTCGTATTTTTGGTTCTTCAGCAGTGTGTATCTACTTAGAAAATAGACAGCAAGCTTCCCTTTGGGACAATCACCTATCCACACCTCTCCCTATTACCCTTGATGTCCCTATCCTGGCCTATCCACACCTCTCCCTATTACACTTGGTGACCCTCAGGGCTCTATCCTGGGACCTCTCCTTTTCTCTATTTTTATTAATGATCTAAATATAAATCTTCCTCAAGCTACCTGCATACAATATGCAGTCGACTCCACATTAATTTGTGCTGCCTCATCTTCATCCAAACTCCAATCCATCACCCAAACTGTATTTGACTTAGTAGAAAACTGGTTCCTTCAACGGTGTCTCCTCCTAAACGCCAAAAAAAACAAAATTATTGTTATTTACTTCACCACTAAAATCCTCCCCAATAGATCTCACAGTTACATACAACAATGGTACTGTCATAGCACCTGACCCAACCACCAAACTCTTAGGTGTAATAACTGACCACAACCTGAACTTTGACTCCCACATTAACTCAACTACTAAAGCTGTAAACAGAAAACTTGGTTCCCTTTACAGGATAAAACCTTTCCTTACCCCTGAAGCAAGAACTACCATTGCCCATACCCATCTGATCTCTACCCTCCTCTATGCCTCCCCCATTTATACTAATCTTTCCAAAAGCAACCTTAACAAACTGGCAACTTCCTATAACAACATTGCCAGATTTGCCACTGGCTCCCCATTTCGTACCCACTATTGTCAAAATCTTAAACAGCTAGGATGGCTAGAACTGCAAAACCAACTACAGTTTCAAAAACTTACTATCACCCATAAGATTTTGTATCATCCTAGTAATGCTCCAATTCTCTGTAATCTTATCTCCCCCTACAAAAATCTTACTACCCGTCGCTCAGCAGATAAATTACTAGTAACCATCCAGAAGTCCTACAACAAAGCAGGTTATTCTCTTTTCTCTAATTCTGTGGGGAAAACCTGGAATAGGCTTCTCAGCAAACTAGCATTACTTACATCATTGCCACTCTTCAAAAGACAACTAAAAATACTCCTTAAATCACAATGGCTATGCCCATGTACTAATCCAGACTAACACTCCCCCTGTACAGCCTTACTGCTTTCCTCCCTCCCAATACCCTTAAAGTGGGATAGTAAGCTTCCCTACTCTGATTCTAGTCTTGCCTCTTCTGGTAACTACCATTGAATATGTATTCTGTAATAATCAACTTGCTGTGACCACATGTGTTCCACTTTGTATATATACTAACTTGTTTGTGTTTTTTCACTTTGAGTGTTATACTTCAGAACAACTATAATAATTAGTTTGAATCTGTTCCTTTTTCCTTGTCTCCTACATGATTGTCAAACCCTTTCCTATGTAAATATGTTTCTAGTAGTACTGTATTGTTTTGTAAACTTTGTACTCAAGTTCTTGATGTCAATCTCCATTGACAATGTATTAAATTTTTATTTCCTGAATTATGAGTGTAATTGGAGCTTATCTCCCCAGGCCTCTAATGAAAATGGACATGTATCCAGTTGGACTAGCCCGGTCAACAAATGTAAAATAAATAAATAAATAAACTCTTTGTTACCTTTCCTACCTACCCTTTGTTATCTTATATATAAAATAAGGGATCCTGTTCCACAAAAATGTCTGCTCGTCTTCCATCCACCTTTTATTCCTTATGGTTAGCACTGTGTGGATTCCTCAGCTTATGTCTCTTTTCCTATCTTTTCTGTCCCCTCTCCCCATTTATAAGATGAAATGTGTTGGCACATCGGTCTGCTGATAGTGCTTGACTTAAAGCAATGAGGCATTTTTGTTGCAGACATGAGCACTTCAAGGCTTGTAAATGCTTTCGTACCTTTCCTGTGTTGATGATATGAGGTATACTAAGTGGGCCCCTTTACTACAGTTCCCCTGGCATGACTGCTGCCTTTAACATTTACTGTGCAGCCTTTATACATGTTAAAAAGTTATGAGCTGTGCCCCAAACAGAATTTTTGATATTTAATGTTGCAGCATGGAGGAACAAATATTTCTACCTCCCATAGTATAATATAGCCACTAAGCCATGTAAATTAAATGCATATTAAGGGGATGAAAATCCTTTTCATAAAAGGAGGAGTTGCACATACAGTGTCTGAGAGTAGAGCACTGTATCTTTAAGAGCAGAAGCATATCTGGATGTGGCTCATGTGACCCTGAGGCTGATGTCTATCTTTGGTAAACTGTTGGAACAGCAAATGGTTCCTGTGGGTGAGTGCCTTACTTGGCTATCTGGACACTGTAGATTCTTTACACCAATTTACTAATAAGGCAGAATGCTGCTTCTAACGCTAATGGGTATCTTCAAGTACCAATAACATAAGTAAAAAGAAGGCAGCAAAGTGCGAATTTCAGGACTAGTATACTTTCTGATCTCTTTCCAAAAGTATCTAGAAAGGCAGTTCATGGAAGCCTAGTTTTGTCTGTGCAATAAGGTTTCTGTCATCTCACGTCTTCTTTATGATGTTTGTTGTGGATAAAAAACATATTGCTTTGTTCTTTTGAACCAGATTCCTTCTAGGAGATACACAAGTAATGTATGTACTTTAGCACAGATGTGAGAGACAGCTGTTTCCTCTCTTACTCTGATTAGAGCAGTTACAGAAACAGACATAGACACACCAAAAAAAAAAAAAAGACCAAATAGTTTGACATTAGACTGTGCAGAACATCATTCCTACCATTGCATTCCTCTGTCTTTTTGATGCGATTAAAATATCTTATTTGTCAAAACACCTTGCTTATTTATAAGTATCAAATGCTCATGTTATGCCCATGCTTAAGGCATGGATTAAATCCTCAAATAACCTACACTTTTTTGGCAGAAATTGTAAGTAATTACTTTGCAGAGTTGAGAGTTAGTCTTTTTAACACTTCAACTACCACACTGTAGCGTTTTTACATTAAGAAATGATATATATTTTGTGTTTCATTTATTAAGAATAGCCTTCTCTGTTTTCATAGGCTTGCAGTCTCCTCTCATAACATCTGGAGGTGAAGTATTTAAAAAAAGGAATGAACACGTATGCTGCACTCCAACACCTCAATAGGTATAGTAGTATACAAACTACTGTATTTATCTGCTAACAGCAGCCACAGTAGGCCAATAATCCCAGTAAAGGTAAATTGAATTTAGAAACTGGATAAAGCAGCTCAATGAAAGGTGGGGGGAGACTATGCTTGCCTACTAACTCTAAGGAACAAAATATGATTCAGAAAGTGGGCTCTGAAAGGAGCATTCACAAATAATTAGACAAGTTAGCAAGCTGCTCTAAGCTACAAGATTGCTCAGAACAGCAACTGGTCATTCATAAAGTCCATGGCCCAGGATCCTGAAACTGCACAGATGAATGAGGAGGTGGCACCTTTTAACCTGTTCAACAAATGATTGGTTAGAAGTTTTACATTTACAATATTTTCAGCTATGGTTTTCATTGCTGGTAGTCCACCAGATGTACAAAGAATGAGATGCACATCAGAAATCCCAGGGTACAATGCAGAGCCAAGTGCAGCTTATCTTATGACTCACAATTGCTTCTGTCTTATGGGGGGGGGGGGGCAATGAAGGTAAACTAGCTTGTTGTGAGACACAGTTTGCTTACTTTCAGTGCCAAGAATTTTTAGAATCAAATGTCACCACTATACTTTATAGCTAGCTGCAATTCTAATGTGAGGCTAAGAATTTATTTATTTATTTAATGGTTTATTTAACCAGTTAGGTATGTTCGTCAGAAGACCTTTTTCACTTATGACCTGGGCAATGTAGGCAAATTTATTGCTAATTTATTTAACATTTGTTGACTGGGAAAGTCTGACTAGGGCAGAATCTATTTTCAATAAAGGCCTGGGGAGAAACGCTCCAGATGCATGTCTTTGGAATCTGGGAGGAAATCAGAGCAGATGGAGGAAACCCAAATACAAGATTCAGTCAAATAAAAACACAAAGTTCATATAAACAAAGCATACAACAAAGTATTACAATACACATAAAATAAAACAAATTAACAGCAGTTACATTTTGCAAGAGGGTAGCTGAAATATGTAAATATGCTAGCAAAGCAGCTTGTAGTTATAGCTGCAACTAGGGGAAATGTTAAAAATAAAAATGTTTTCCCTTCTCTTTGTTCTGTCCCTTTTATTTATTTATTTATTTATTTATTTGAAATGTAAATGTTTATTGCATTAGTAAACCATGGAAGAGTTAAAGACAATACTGATAAGGCTTAGTGATGAAAGGGGGGGCTAATAGAAATATTTAATCTGTATCTGTAAAGCATGTTGATTTGATTTGATTTCTTTGGTGAGATGAGAATGAAGGGGTTTCTTGAACATTTTAAGACTCTTGATTTGCTGGGTAAACCCAGGCAAGGATTTCCAACAAACCAGGTTATTTTGGAGCAGGATCTTTTGTGGGTAGAATCTGCGGTGGTGGTGCTGCGGTAGCATTGTCACCTCACAGTAAGATGCTGTCCGGTTCGATTCTCAGCTAGAGCGTTTTCTGCGTGGAGACATGCATGAATGGGCGTACCTTCATTGAAGGTTGTGCGTCAGGGCTGGTAACTCGGCATGTAAAAATCAACCACCAATCATTAGCAGACTGGAGTTCCGCTGTGGCGACCCCTAACCGGGAAAAGCCGAAAAACACAACAACAACATCTTTTGTGGGTAGAAAGAGTAAATTGGGGTCTAAATATTTGGATAGTGTCTGATTTACAGATGGAGTAGGAAGACCATTTGATGGTCAGTTTGTTAAAAAGAGGTGGAAGGTATCTTTCGTGCAAATGTTTGAATGTAAGTGTGTTTAGGAGAATAGGCCTAGTATTCACAAGTAGCCATTTACCTTTACTTAAAGTAGAACACTTGTGTTATTTATAGTTTGAAAAGTGAGTAAATCTAGGTATTTTGGTTTTCTGCTGACTGGAGCTCGAAGATGTTTTGTGAAGGGTTATGCACAGAAGTCCACATTCTCATCTGGGAAGTAGCATGTTGATGGCTATAGAAAGTCTACTTTCAACAGCAAACATATTAGATATTTTGCTTGATTTTCTTATCTGAACAAGCACTTTTGGGATTTCTGGTGTTTTTGAAAGGTAAAATGTTGACCAAGAAGTAGGCCTAATAATGACACATTGTGTATGTTGAAGTTTCTAATAAATGCCAAAAAGCATTACTGTGCCTTTTTTGAGAGTTCACAATGAATTTATTGTTATAAAGCCAATTTCAGATGGTTGAAAAGTCTTTCTGAAGTTCTTTAGTAGGTTGACAGGATTTTTATTGCCTCTTGTTTGCTCAATGTCATCTGTGTATAGCATACAGTTGGCATGTGTAAGGTCCCAGGTGAGATCAGCTGTGTGTGAATAATTATGACCAATGGAAAAAAGCTTGGGTAGTAAAAAGTTAGCAATATATCACATTCAGGTGGTGGTAATGTAGGGTTTACCCTTGGATGATCTGGCTAATCCAAAGCAGTTGAAATCAGCAGTCAGAGTGAAGATTTATTCAGTACTTAGTTGCTGTTTTGAGAAGAAGCATTTCTTGGGTTTCACGGCAGCAGCAATTGGCTAAGAGCTTAATTGCTGGCAAACAAGTCCCCCGGCCACACAGAAATAACATTTATTCTATTTTTAACTGAAAGTGGTGTTTTCCCATTTAAGAAACCCAATATGTTTTCACAATATCAGCAGTTTCCTGTCAGGGACCACAATTTTAGGTACAGGTGTTTACTAACTTCATTTGGTTCTAACTTATGTACTGCTTGTGTGAACTTTGATTTTATTGAAACAACAGAGTTTGCAGACGGATGTGGAAGAATGTATGTGTTACTGCAATGCTTATGCTCATTTTGTGACAATCTACCTGTTATATTGCTTTTTGCGTGTCTGAAGGTACTGAAAGGTATTTTGTATCCTGCTTGTACTTTTTTTTTTAAGGGACTGCAGAAAGTGTTATGAATGTAAGTGTGCTGCTTGTGAACACTCACTGTTATGTTCTGAGTGACTCATGCCAGCAATGCTGTCTGCCTTCGATTACTCTTCCCTGGCTACATTATAGATATTTACAGCACTTTGGCTCGTTATTCTGCTGCTGTACTTATAAAGAAAATAATAATTTATCAAGGAATCCTTGCAATTAAAAAATAAAAAAAAAAACAGGAAACCACTGTCATATATGTATCACAATTTATTAAACACTGAGCTCTTTTGCCTTAAAATTTTCTTAGACAGACTTCATCAGAGTAATACGATGGTGGTTTCTTGTTCTGTTATTTTTTTAATTTTTGGTGTGTTTATTTCCCTTGAGTCCTTGCAGTTGGGGTCTATATTACATTGTTGAAAGGGCTGTTCATCGAACGCCCTTTCATCGGCACATAAACATCAAAGTACCAAAACTCTGAATGGCCACTTCAGTGAATTTTTTCACAGGGGAAAAAAAAATCTCTTTTCCAACAACAAATGAAACAAACTGTCAGACCCTGTGAAGTGGGGGACTTCACCCCCCACACTCCCCATTGTGGGGGACTGTGCCCCCACCCACTAACTAAATAGACCAACTCCAAGATCACACTACAGTGGAGGAAAGGGCAAATTCCCAATGACGGTGGCCTTTCTGAGTTTTGGTACTTCGATGTTTATGTGTCGATGAAAGGGTGTTTGATTAACAGCCCTTTCGACAATGTAATATAGACCCTTGCAATTGTTGTGGTCCATGCCTCAGCCAGCATTGGGTAAACCTGCAGTGGCCATTGGTTGTTCCTTAGACCACTCGCTTACCTTTCTGGCTTCCTCTGTTGTAGTCCTTTCAGCCAACATGAACCAGGTGTCAGCCACATTGTTCTTCTGAAGAAGTTTTGACTCTAGAGAAGAAGGATTTTTTATGGAATCTTTCCTGAACTTCTCTATTCACCCTCTCACTTCTGCAAATGAATTTCTCAGGATACTAGAGTTCATGGGTTCTATGATTCTCATGATTCCTCTTGTCAGATTACACATGAGAAAAGATGCAATGGTTTCTAAAAGACACACAGACCCAAAATTGGCTTTCAATGGAGTATAAAATTCCATTTTGGGGTTTTATAAAAAGGGAACTGCATTGGTGGAGACAACAAATTCAGCTGAATCCAGACCTGTATTTCTCTCATCAGACCCCAAACCAATCTCTCACCTCAGAAGCATTAGCCTTTGCTTAGAGAGCAGTTTCCATGGGGATAAAAATGCAAGTCCTGTGGAGTTTTTCAGACAGAACAAAGCACCTCAACATGAAGGAGATGTTGACTGTGATCCATGCCTTTTAGTCTCTCTGTCATCTATAGGCTCCAGGACACCCTGAAGTGATTACAGATAATACCACAGTCATATGACACATAAGCAAGCAGGGAGTTTCAAGGCTGTACCCTGTATGCAGGTTGGCCATGATTGTTTGGGAATTAGTTCTTCAGCATTCCTTACCACTTAAAGCATTTTACATTCTAACAGAGCAAAACAGTGGCAGACAAGCTGAGCAGGATCAGGACAGACCCTCATAAATGGAAATTTAATGAGGGGGTCTTCTAGGAACTGATCTATTTGTGGGGAACAACTCAGATGGCTCTGTTTACCTCCTTTCAAAACAGACAAGTAAAAAAATGTTCCAGGTCTCCTTGCAAGCAAGCCTGGAAAACAATGTATTTCCATTCCCTTGAAAAGGAATGTTCCTTTATGAATTTCCATACATTTCCACCAATATCCATGGTAATTCTGAAGATTCAAAACAAAACCCCAAAAATCATTGTTGTGACCCCCCACACACACTTTTGGCCCAGGCAAAACTGAGTCTTCCTTCTTATGGAATTGGCCATGGGTAATACTATAAGCTTCCTCGCTGACTGTATCTACTCACGCAAGATAAGGTGTTTGATACACCCCAGTATCAATCAACTTCAACTGACTGCCTGGATGATTCCATCTGAATACATTTTAGACACTTACTTCATGAGGATGTGCATCAGGTAAGGAAGCCTGCTACTAGAAAATCCTATATTGGTAAGTGGAAGTGATTTAGTAGTTGGTGACTAACTAATAATCAGGAGCCCATCAGGGATTTTATATCACTGGTTGTCAAATGTTTGTGTGAGTTACTTTCCTCTGTACTCTCTTATTTCTCTATAAATGTTCATCTTACAGCCATTTCAGCATGTATCCTCCTCTTTTATCTCTGTTTATTGTGAAATAGTTTCTGAAAGGAGTTTTACACCTGAGACCTTCACGTAAATAGGTTACTCCTCCTTGTGATCTCATCTTTGTGTTGGAGGAATTGACTGTGTCACCTTTTGAACCTGCCCATCTAGCAGATTTGAAGTTCTTGACTTGGAAAACTGTATTCATCATTGCTCTGATATCTGCAAGAAGAGTATCCAAGGTGCAAGCTATTAAGGCAGGCAAGTCTTATCTGATTTTTCAAAGGGTGTCTTTAAGAACAAACTCTTCATTCATGGCCAAAATGGTTTCAGAGTCTACTTTGAATCAAGCCATCAATTTCCCAGTTTTCTACCGACTACCAAAAGACCAGGGAGAAAGGAGTCTGCATAGTTTAGGTGTGCATAGGCAGCTCAGTTACTATCTTATAAGAAGTAAGCCTTTAAGAAGGGATACCCTTGTCTAAACAGACAATATACAGGAGATCATCCTCCGCTATTGCTTTTTGTTATTTACACTATGGCAAATCCATTCTGGGCAGTATCAAGGCACATTCTACAAGAGCCTTGTCTTATTTGATGGCATACTCGCAATAGGTGGAATCTAGAATAATTTTAGAGGCAACTGCATGGTCCTCTTTGCATACTTTTAAAAAGACGTACAAACTTGATTCCTTTTTGAGGTCCCCATGTAACTTTTTAGAACCATTCTTCAGGAGATCCTGGACCTCTATCCTTCCTTCTTCCTGGTTGGATACACTTTGGTAATCAAGCCAAATAGCCTAAAGACTACTGCAGCACTGGGAATGATGAACATAGTACAGTTGTTTGAGTTATACTTACTCATAACAGTAGTTGTTTGAATTCCTCACTGCTGAAGCAGCTGCCACCCACTCTCCATTCTTCTAGCCTTGTATATAGTTGTGGTTGGGATATAAAGGTGGGTTGTGTTTGTTTCTTTATATGTTTTATTCTTATTATTGCTTGTTTGATTCAGGATTGTTAGGGACTTCTCTTCCAGTAAGGGCAAGAAAACCCTGCTGGAATCTTCACTCTGATTGCTGATTTCTCTTCATGGGATTAGCCACTCACCAATCAGAGAGAAGGTGTGTGTGTGTGTGTGTGTGTGTGTGTGTGTGTGTGTGTGTGTGTGTGTGTGTGTGTGTGTGTGTGTGTGTGTGTGTGTGGTTGCTTCCTATATAGAGAACAACTAATATAGCTTAAAGTCTACTGCAGTGGTGGGGAATTTGAACTTCAGATGTTATGAGCAAGTTCAACTTAGACAGCTGTACTTTCCTCAGACCACTCAATTACCTCTCCAGCTTCCTCTGGTGTAGTCCTTTTGGCAAGCATGAACTGGGTGTCAGCCACTCCCTCTTTGCTTTTTCCAGTGTCTGACCCAGACATGGAAAAAACATCTTTTCTGTCTCAGGAAGACACTCTGACGGATGCTGCTCAATGTAGCCAGGGAGTGACCTCTTGAATGGGCAGATGTACTTTCTCTGAGTGGTCATCATCTGTAGCTGAAAAGAAAAAACAATGTTATCTGAAAACGTGTCTGTTAGAAAAAAATATTTTCTTACCTTATCTACGAAGTTGTTAATCCTGGTGCTCAGAAATCTTTATCTGAAAAAGGTGTCAGCAGAGACATTCCTGAAGAAGACATGTCAGAGGATTCCAACAGACAGGGACAGGGCTTCTCTATCTGTAGATTTCCAAGCCCACTTCTCTGATTCAGAGGAAATATGGTCCTTAATACCTCCTTTGGAGAATTTTCCTTATTTTCAGACAACTGCATTGACTTAGCCATACCTGATAGGACAAAAACAAGCTCCTCAAGGAAGAGCAAACCTATCTGGTGGAAAACTGCCATTAACAGGCTTTACAATAAGAGGAAGAAATTGCTGTCTAAGAGTAGGAGGGAGCAAGGCTCAAACTGGAAACACTCCCTCCTCAGCTTAAACAAGCAAATAAGACTACTTGTGAAGTCCTCCAAAGCTAACTATGAATCCAAATTAGCTTCCTCAACTAAGGACAACCATAAGACATTCTTTAGTTACATCTGTGATCTAAAAGGAAAGGCTCAGATTTGTGCTGAACTGGTAGTTAATGATACCACATATGCTGAACCTGTGGACATTGCTAACCTGTTAGCTGACAAGTTCTGTGAAAACTTCACTCCCCTTTCCCCACCACACTTACCTCCAAGAAATCCCTACCACCTGTCCTCTACCCCATATCTCTAAAGAGCACGTCATGAATGCCCTCTCTAAGGTCAAAAACACAGCATCCGTGGGACCTGATAACATCCCAGGCTGTGCCCTACATGGGTTCAAACAAGAATTATCAATGCCATTGGGTACTCTTTTCAGTCATAGTCTAAGCACTGACTTCATCCCAGCTGAATGGAAAAAGTCCACCATTATCCCCCTGTACAAAGGTAGTGCTTCAACTGACCTCGGGAACTATAGTCCCATTAGCCTGACTAGCCTCGTCTCCTAGGCCATGGAGAGAATCATAAATCATCTTTGTGAAGACTGGTAGAGATGAGTGAAGGCTGCCAGCCTATTCAAATAGACTTTGGTACATAATTCTGTTATTTGTAAGTACTGTGAATGTTGAACTTAAAACAATGTGGTAACATTGCCATCTGCTGTAAAGAAAGCTAAGTCAAGCATGTCTTGTTGGTCCTTTGAAATAAAAATTATTTCATCACTGCCTTTGATGTTTTACAATTCGGCTCTGGTCCAGGTAGATAAAGGCTTCCTACCTATTGTTTTAAGGCTAAAGTTAATGACCAGAATTTACATGTGGAATGTCCTGTATTCCTCTAAGTGTAAAATAATGTAAATGCAGTTTCTGTGTGGTCTGGGAACCAGGAAGGTGTATAAGATGATGTAATGTTTAGCAGAACTGCAGTTTCAATTTAAACAGTGAGAATCAGAGATTATTAAGCATTTTTGTCTTTATATCCAACCTACAGCACTGTTGTCTTAAATAAGTTATCTTAGAAGTGTGTTTTCTTGTAGAAATAGCTAGAACTATAAAGATTAGACTAAGTGTGTTTCTGTTATGTCAGAACTGTACTACTGAATTATTTTAAGTTTCTGTGTGATCTCTGAACTCTTGAATAACACTGTGGTGTAGTAGTATTGTCTTGTGCTTTTAGTATTTATTATTAAATATTTTAAAATGCTTTTCAACTGTGTCTGGTTTATGTAGAGATAAATTAAGCTCTAGAGTACATTGCATGCTTATAAGTGATCCTGGGCTAAGCCCTTCCAATAAGCATTGATTGCTAAGTTACGCTACTATTGGATAATAATATTGCACAGTAATAATTGGACACCCTTTTAAGGGCCTTTGGGTAGCTAATAATTATTACCTGGTGGTGGCAGTAATTATTACCGTATAGTCTGGGCACAGCTGGAGAATCTGTGTCAGCTTTTCCCAGGAGTGTCTGTGAAGTTGTATAAATACTTATCTCAAAGTGTGCGTGTGTGTCAGCTACTTGGGCAGGGACACGAAGAATTGGTTGAAGTTTAGCTTGCCAGCTAGGCTGAGATCTGGACCCTATAGCTATGCCAGTGGGGAGTCTTACTGGGGACCTGGGGAGCAAGGGAACAACCAGCCCCAGACTGATTGTGATCTCTGTATGCCCTTAAGGGAAATTGTACTTTACTGTGTGTATTTGTTATCCTTTCCTCTTATATGAGATGCTCTGTCTGGTGTTAGTAGTGAGGACTGAGGCTCCTTGATTGCTGGGCCAGGGCAAGGGCATCACATGTGGTGGCAGTGGTGGGATATCCACATCACATGTTAATTAGTTGGCAAATACTAATTGGCGTGTAGTGGTGTGGGTAGAGTGAATCCTGTAGCTTATGTACAGTGATCTTTGAAGGTGTTTTGTACTCTAAAATAGCCACGCAGTGAATACTCAGAGTTCAGTTCACAATTGTTTTATTTCTTTTGTTAGCCTAGTTAGTCGGGGTAAGCAGGCAGCATGTCAGCAGAGGAGTATGGAAAGCTGACAAGGAGCCAGCTGGTGGAGATGTGCCAGGCTAGGGGACTGGTGCATGGAAACCTGACTAAGGCCGACCTGATTGCAGCCTTGGTTACAGCTGCATCAGAAAACAACATTCAGGAGGACAGTCAAACTGGCAGTGGAGATACAATACCCTCGGAGAATGGACAGCTCAACCTTTCTGCAGTGGACTTAAAAATCCAGCTGGAGCTAAAGAGACTTGAGTTGGAGGCCAGGCATTTGGAGATAGAAACCAAAGAAAAGGAGCGTCAGAGGAGGCATGAGAGGGAAATGCTGACTCTTCAACAGAGTCATGGAGGTAATGGGGAAGGGAGTAACTGGACCCCAGAAGCGCAACAGGTCAGTAAACTTTCGCAATTTAAAGAGGGGGATACTTTTTATAGTTTCATTCATATGTTTGAGAGGGGTATGCAAACAGTATACTGTTGACCAAAGGCTCTGTGTACAGTTCCTGACCTGCTTACTCCATGGTAAAGCTGTAAATGCATTGGTTAAAATGTCTGACATTGCATGTTTTGATTATACTGCTGTAAAAAAATGTCTTTTAGAATGTTTTAAGATAACACCTGAAAAGTATAGAAAAAAGTTTCTTGAGCATAGAAGCAAAGCAGATGAAAATGTGTGTGAATATGTTGCTGAACTGAGCACTTATTTTCATAGCTGGGTGAGTGGATGTCAGGTCACTGCTTTTGAAGGGCTGGCAGACCTTTTGGTGAAGGAACAAGCCCTTAGCACTTTTCCTGAGGACATGAGGCTCTGGTTAGCTGGTAGACAATGTGCTACTTCAGATGAGTTGGGAAGAAGGGTGACCTATACCTGGCCAGCAGGGCAGCCCTGCACAGGAAGGGGACCCCCAGTACTGCTCAAGGGGTCTAAAGGAACCCATGGTGGGCAGCACAGACTGCCACAACAGAATCTGCCAGTAGCAGGGGAAGCCACTAGTCCAGGTACATGTCCAGGAGCTAGGGTTAAATGTTTTGAATGCAACCAGTGGGGCCATGTGGCATACAGGTGTCCATGGAGGCAAGGTGGGGAACCAAAGGTGAGGGAGCCAGTAAGTGGGAAAGACAAAATGCCAATGGTAGGTTGTCTTGAGACAACAGGGGTACTAAATTACCATTCTACAGATGTCCTGAGAGGGAAGGATTTGGGTGAGGCAGTACCATGTACTTGTGCAGTTACATGTAGTCAGGCTAGGAGACAAGCATGTGGGTCTGGTACCTGGAAGAGACCCAGACAGACTGCATATTTGCAGCCAGAAATGGTGAGGTGGTTACTTCAGGGAGGGAGCTACTCTGTAGCAGTAAGAATGAAGGTGAGCCACAGCTGCATGTGGGTACTGATGGTCCCTTGGACAGAGTAACTGCAAAGGTAGAGGTGAGTAGTAGTACCCAGGCTGACAGTGAAGCACCACATTCAGAGGATGCCAGACGTCCTGTGGAAGGGGATCTAGGAAGGGTTACAAAGAGAGAGTTGAGACAGGCTCAGCTCTCAGATCCTACATTGCAAGGCCTGAGGCAGGCAGCTAGGAAGGCACTTGATTTTCAAGGAAAGGGGGAATCTGTATACTGGGACAAAGGGTTACTATACAGAGAGTGGACCCCTGAGGGAGGGCTAGAAGGTGAGAGAGTACAGAAGTTGGTAGTGCCTAGAGCCTACCATCTGGAACTTCTAGCCATAGCCCATGATATTCCCTTTGCAGGTCATATGATGCCTTTGCCTGTGATTGAGGAGACATTTCAGAGGGTAGCTATGCATATTGTGGGTCCTCTGAGTACCCCAAGTTCCACAGGGAAAAGGTATATCCTAGTGGTAGTGGATTATGCTACATAATACCCTGATGCAGTGGCTTTGTCCTCCATTGAGGCAGAGAAGGTGGAAAATACTTTCTAAGAGATTTTCAACAGGGTGGGTTTCCCAAAAGAAATACTGTCTGACAGAGGTGCCAGTTTCATGTCAGACCTGCTGTCTTGTCTGTGGAAGTCCTGTGGGGTGAAGCACATGAAGACCACCCCCTACCATCTCCAGACTAATGGTCTTGTTGGGAGGGTAAACTCTGCAATCAAGTCCATGCTACAGGCATTTGCAGATCAGTTTAAGAGAGAGTGTGACAAATATTTGCCCCATCTGTTATTTGCTTACATAGAGGTTCACCAGGAATTCACTTTTCACCCTTTGAGTTGCTGTATGTTCATAGGGTGAGGGGACCTCAAGATTTAATTTGAGATGAGTGGGAAGGTGAGTGCAAGTCTCACAAGGAGTCTGTTGTGACATATATCCAAAACCTCAGGACAAGGCTCAGGGAACTCATGGGTTTAGCCCAGGAGAGCCTGGCAGAAGCCCAACAACAGACAAAGGTGTGGTGTGACAGGAATGCACGAGCTAGAGAGTATGCTGTCGTGTAGCAGGTAATGGTTCTCATTCCTGTTAGACACAACAAGCTGCAAGCAGCTTGGGAGGGTCCCTACAAGGTGGTAAGAAAGGTAAGTGATGTTAACTACATGGTGGAACTGCTAGGCAGACAGCAGGAGGATGAATTGTACCATGTTAACATGATGAAACCTTACCATGATAGGGAGGCCCTTGTGCTGAGCATTTGCAGTGGATTGCAGGAGGAGTCTGAGGGAGATCTGGGGACTGATCTCCTCAGTGAGGCTCAGGCTGACACCTCAGTGGAAGGGGTAGCAATATCCCAGCAGCTATCTCCTACCCAGGTTTGAGAAATTTGAGCAGTGTTGCAGGAATTTGGGGACATGTTCACTGGGAAACCAGGGTGCACCCACCTGGTGCAGCAGCAGTTGGATACAGGATCCCAAAGGCCTATTAGGCATGCCCCTTATAGGGTGCTTGAGAGAGTCAGACAGGCTCTGAAGGAGGAGGTACAGGAGATGTTGGAACTAGTGGTGATTCAGGAGTCCAACAGTCCCTAGGCCTCCCCAGTGGTGCTGGTGCCAAAGAAGGATGGCAGCACCAGGTTGTGTGGACTACAGGAAATTAAGCAATCACACTGAGTCAGATTTATACCCATGCCTAGGACAGATGAGGCCCTAGAGCAGCTGGGTGGGGGGTAAGTATCTTAAAACCATTGATCTTACCAAGGGTTAGTGGCAGGTGCCCTTGACTCCCAGTGCTAGAGAGAAGTCAGCCTTTGTGACTCCTTTTGGCTTGTAAGAGTTCACAAAGATGCCCTTTGGAATGAAGAATGTCCCAGAGATTTTCCAGAGCCTGGTGGATAATATCCTAGCAGGAGCAGGAGGGTTTGCCCTTGCTTACCTAGATGATATTGCCATCTACAGCCATTCCTGGTCAGAGCACCTTCAGTATGTCAGGGAGGTGCTGGGCAGACTACAGAGGGCAGGGTTGACCATTAAGCTGAGAAAATGTCAGGTGGGTATGACAGAGGTCTCCTACCTAGGACATAGAGTGGGGAGTGGTAAGATAAGGCCAGAACCTGCCAAAGTGGAAGCCATTAAGGCATGGCCTGCACCTGTTACTAAAAAGCAGGTGAGGGCATTCTTAGGGACAGTAGGGTACTACAAAAAGTTTGTCCCTAGTTATAGTATCATAGCTGCTCTCCTCACAGACCTGACAAGGAAGAACAGGCCAGATAAGGTAGTGTAGACCCCAGCATGTGAGCAGGCATTCCAGAAGCTTAAAGTAGCTTTGGGAGGACCCCACTGTGTTAGCCAGTCCAGATTACAGCAAAGTATTTGTTGTGCAAGTGGATGCTTCGAACCATGGGGCGGGGGCTGTACTTAACCAGTTTTCTTCAGAGGGTGAAGAGCACCCAATGGTTTATCTCAGTCATAGGCTCCAACCCAGGGAGGAATGCTATGCAGCTGTAGAAAAGGAATGTCTAGCCATAGAGTGGGCACTGCAGAAACGTCAGCCTTATCTGTATGGAAGAAAATTCACTGTAATGACAGATCACAGCCCCCTAATATGGTTAAACAGAGCCAGCCAGCAAAATGCCAAGTTGCTAAGATGGAGCCTGGGGTTGCAAGCATCTGATATGTCAGTGCAGCACCATAGTGAGAGTAGTAATGCCAATGGAGATGGGCTCTCAAGACAGGGAATGGGATAGGTATACTCAGATAGACCTAACCCTCTCAAGCGGCGTTTATCAAGGGTCACTTGAAAAACTAGTTTGCGTTCTCCAGGGGGGAGAGATGTGAAGACTGGTAGAGATGGGTGAAGGCTGCCAGGCTAGTCAAATAGAATTTATTACATAATTCTATTATTTGTTAATACTGTGAATGTTGAACTTAAAACAATGTGGCAACATTGCCATCTGCTGTAAAGAAAGCTAAGTCAAGCATGTCTTGTTGGCCTTTGAAATTAAAGTCTCTTCTCGGTCCTTTGAAATTAAAATTATTTCATCACTGCCTTTGATGTTTTACAATTTGGCTCTGGTCTGGCTATATGAAGGCTTCCTGCTTATTGTTTTAAGGCTAAAGTTAATGACCAGAATTTACATGTGGAATGTCCTTTATTGCTCTAAGTGTAAAATAAAGTAAATGCAATTTCTGTGTGGTCTGGGAACCAGGAAGGTGTAAAAGATGATGTAATGTTTAGCAGAACTGCAGTTTCAATTTAAACAATGAGAACCAGAGATTATTAAGCATTTTGTTGTGATATCCAACCTACAGCACTGCCTGTTGTCTTAAGTAAGTTATCTTAGAAGTGTGTTTTATTGTAGAAATAGTTAAGACTATAAAGATTAGACTAATTTTTTTTGTTATGTCAAAACTGTACTACTTAATTATTTAAAATTTCTGTGTGATATCTGAACTCTTGAACAGCACTGTGGTGTAGTAGTATTGTCTTGTGTTTTTAGTATTTATTATTAAATATTTTAAACCCTTTTCAACTGTGGCTGGTTTATGTAGAGATAAATTAAGCTCTAGAGTACATTGCATGCTTATAAGTGATCCTGAACTAAGCCCTTCCAATAAGCCTTGATTGCTTAGTTACACTACTGTTGGATAATAATATTACACAGTAATAATTGGACACCCTTTTAAGGGCCTTTGGGTAGCTGATAATTATTAGCTGGTGGTGGCAGTAATTACTACCATATAATTTGGGTAAAGGGGCATCTATAATTCCAAACTATCAAACTCATAGGTGGAAGTTTTGTTCTTTTTTTGTTCAGACAATTTGAGACAATTATCTACTACACTTCCTGTGAAGGTACTGCATATCTGAATTCCATCATTTTTAATATTTCTCAAGTATCAGAGCATGCCTTAAGGAGTGATTTCCCTCCTTGTGATTAGTCAATCAGTAGTCAAAGGAGTGTGCATGATTGTACGGATACTGTATCTAGGGCCACTGCTATTGCTACAGCATTGAGGAGATATGTCTGTGTATGTCATCAAAAGTTTTATGATGAGATAAAGCCTAAAATTTTAAATTCAGCTTTAGATGAGGAAGTTTTTCTTTGTTCATCTATTTAGGTCCTCAAACAATGTAATGTGAGAAGGAAATACAGGGAGTTTCCAATATTTTTTTCAGTCCCCTGTTTACAGAGCTCCCAGATTGTCTTTTCCTTCTGAGAAACAAAACAATCCCTGTCATCTCAAGTCAAACAGGAAACTAAAAAGGTATGACAGGAGGGGAACAACATGAAACCAGTATATTTTCCAAAATAATGTTTAAGTTTAATACTTCAGAATGACTACACCAGCATACTTTCACCCCCCCCCCATTTCCTGTCCCTATCTTTCAAAGTGTTTCCCAGAAACTGGCTCTGTACATTGTCTTCATCATCAGATTGTTTCAGATTCCACAGCATTAAAAGTGGTTCATGAGGGATACAGCTGGTGCTGGATATAAATAACTCCTTTCAGGAGAGTTCTTCTCCACCCCCCAACCAGCAAACCAGATTTTTTTTTACTCGGGTACTTCAGCACTTACTCCACCTAGGGGTCTTAGGGGGTCTTAGACCTGGTGACCTTAAATCAAAGGGTCACTGACTTCTGTTTTAGAATGATTTTGGTAACAAAGTAAGTCTTATTGAAGACCAGTTCTAGATCTTTCTTTTCTAAATCTGTATGTGAAAGTTCTAAAATTCAGGAAGGACACTTATCCTTTAGAACCTGTTAACTCTTATTCCCTAAGGACGTTTTATGGTAACATAAGATCTAAAAATACATACCAGCACATTCCCATAGCTAAAGGCTTCAGAAAATTTCTCAAATTTTCAGTGTCTGGTGTCTGGGTCACATTATCAGTTCTCTGCACTATCCTTTGGGTTTTCCACAGCTCCAAACATGTTTACAAAGTATCTAGCTCCAGTCATGGCTCATACTGCATGGCAATCACATATTTCCTTATTTAGATGACATACTCATCTTTGCAAACTATTTTCTCAAATGAAAAGAGTCATTTCAATGGGTTTCTTAATTTCTGACCAGTCTGGGGTTCCAGATAAATTAGAAATCCTCCTTGACCCCTTCACACAGGATTATCTTTCTTTCAAAGATACCCTGAAGAAAAAATATTTTTTGACACAGGAGAAGGTGGATTATCTGGACACTTTACTGAGATTCTCAGATCAGTCTCAGACTTCAGCCAGAGAGTATATCAGGACCCTGGGGTTGATGGCCACTGTGATTCTCATGGCCCCTGATCCTCTTCCTCCCAGGTTGGACATGTGAAAGATTCAATGGTTACTAAAAACACATGGGCCCAATATTTGAAACCTCTAGAATTTCAATTCCAATTCCGGGCTTTAAAAAAAAAAAAAGAAAGAAAAGAAACTGCATTGGTGACTACAGATACAAGCAAATCCAGGTCTCCCCTTTTCTCTTCTACTTCCAAGCATATTTGTAACTACAAACACATCAGATTTAACTGTGGAGGGGGAGGGTCTATGGGAGTATAGGAGAAATTGTGTAATTTCTGGGGACCTCCTCAGACAGACCAAACCTCATCAATATCAAAGAAATGTGGGGCTGTGATACAGGTCTTAAAATCTCTTAATAAACAAAGGTCCCCAGGACCTCTACAGGAGATTATAGACAATACCATGATGATCGGGTGCATAAACAAACAAGGGGCCACCAGGCTCTACCATCTGTACTGGCTAGCTGTGTTGGCTTGGGAGGTTGCTCTTCGGTCCTCATTAACTCTCCAAGCTTCTTACATTCCATTAGAATAAGATATAGTAGCAGACAAGCTGAACAAGACCAGGACAGACCATCATAAATGGAACTTGAATGAGGGATCTTACAGGAATTGATCCAGTAGAGAGGAACACCTCAAGTAGATCTGCATGTCATCTTTCAAAACAGACAACTAAACAAATTCTGCTGCAAGCAACCTTGGAAAACAGATGCATTTTCATTCCCATGGACAGGAATGTTCCATTTTTTGCATTTCCACCCTTTCCACTGATATCCTGAGCAATTCTGAAGATTCAGGACTCTCCAAAATAGTGACTCCCTTTTGGCCCGGGCAGCATTAGTTCTCTCTTCTTATGGAAGCTTTCTCACAATCTAGACCTACTCACACAAGACAGTGTGATACACTCCAGTCTCAAACATCTTCAGCTGACTGCCTGACTTATTCAGTTCTAATTTCTTTTAGGCATCTCTTTTTAGAGGACATGCAGCAGATACTGAAGGAGGCTAGAAAACATGCTACTAGGAAACTGTATATTGACAAGTGGAAAAGATTTTCTAGTTGGTACATAGCCAATAAGGACAGCCCTATCAGAGATTATGTAGCACTGATGCTCAAGCATTTGGATAAGTTACCCTCTGCCCTCTTTCTTATTTCTCTATCAAGGTACATCCTGTGGCCATATAAGCATATTTTGCTATGGATACTTCATGTTCTATGTTTTAAGTAAAACAGTTTCACAAGGGAGATTTTCATTTGAGACCTCCTCATGTCTCCATTTGAAATTGCTTGCCAAGCAGACTTAAGATTCATTACATGGAAACTGTTCATCTCGTTCCTCTGACATCTGCAAGAATATCTGAGCTGCAAACTGTCATGTTGGGTGAACCCTATCTGGACTTCCATTTAAATAGGGTATTATTAAGAGCAAATCTCTATTTCATGCCCAAGGCTGTTTCAGAGTTTACTTTGAATCAAGTCATCAGTCATCAAGTGTTCTATCCAGATTCTCAGAACTAAGTAGAAAAGATTCTGTATACTTTGGATGTGCATGGGCAGCTCAGGTAATATCTTAACAGCACTGAGTCCTTTAGAAGAGCTGAACAGCTGTCTGTTTCTTGTGTTGGAACAAAGAAAGGACAACCAATGTGAAAACAGTCTATTTCTATATGGTTGACCTCAGCTGCTGCTTTTCCGGATGAAGTCTGTCTTGGACAAAAAGCAGATATACTAAAGCCAAGTTTGCTTAAATATTTGCAGTTTTATTTCCTATATTCTAATGTGGTTTTTGATTTATTTTTCATTATTAATTGACCACATATCAGTTTTCCTTTTTTTGTCATAAATGGAACAGCTTCTGCTCCTCCTTTTTTTGAAAATGGGGACCAGTGGCCATCACCCCATTTTCCCAACCAAGAACAACACCTCAAATTCTACACAACACTAAAAAGGCCACTCACACAGACTTACTAAGAGGAACTGTTTAAAGTTCAAATGTCAGCCATGGAGCTCACCTAAGATCAATATTGGCATCCCTCCATCTAGTCAAAGACCAACTTATCATTTACTCCACACCATAAGTCAATGTTGTTTTAAACACCTCAGTGCAATCCACGTGTCTAATTTCCAAAGGCAAGGAATTCCATCTTCCTCCAGCTCTGTATTGCAAATAGTTACCTCGTAATTTTGTGAGCTTAATGTCCACAACAAGCTTATTATTTCTAGTACTTTTATGTTGTAAAAATGAATTCCCGTTAAACAACCAAATTAAGTTTTCAAGCATTTATAAACCCAAATAAGATCTCCCCTTAAGTATCTATAACAGAAGGAAAAAAGATCAATCCTTTTTAATCTAAATTCATATGGGAACTCTGATAACCTTCTTACTTTTCTTGTGGAATACTTCTGGACCTTTTCCAACCCAACAAGATTGGTTCTGGAATATACTCAAAAACCTGAGCCATATTCCATAAGTGGTCTCATAAATGTTTTGTATATAGGGATCACAATCTACTCTTCCCTAGAAGAAACAGCTATTAATAATGTTCATATTGCTGAATATGTGTTCTGCATAATTTTGTTCACTTGACATTCATAAATCAGTGGATTGTTGATAATTCTTCAGTTTGCATAGAACAGTCTTTCCTTTATAATGGGGTAAGCTAGACTGTGTCTACCTGTATGAATCACCATGCACTTAGAATTATTGAAACGCAGGTCATTTGACTGGTTCCGTTCAAATAAGAATCTAAATAATGTTGAATTTCATGTTGCTCCTTAATATAGATGACCACTCCAGCAGTCTTGGCTTTGTCAACAGACTTCCTGACCCAGCACTTATCCACAACTGGAAAAGTGGACATGAATATATGAAATAGAAACAGGCACAAATCTGAGACTTGAGGGACTCCCCTGGATTTAATAAATTCATTGGACTTGTATACTTGAATAGTCATTCTTGCTGTCTTCAAAAGGCTTGTCCCCCTACACCCCCCACCAGTATGGGGGAGCTTCACCCCCACTCCCCTAACATAAATATACTAACTCCATAGTTGTACAACCATGGAGAAAATTGAATGCTCCTTACACACTGAATCACTGCTGATGCACATACTTAAACTTCTAGACATGGTAGAACAGCATAACGGAGGAAATTATAATGGTAAGAATAGTGATCAACACTAATTTGCATTGTAATTCCCATCCTGCAAAAATACATAATTTTCTGTATCATTTTACACTTTTTAATGTAATGAATATCAATCAAATGTAGTGTCAATCATACGAGTTTTAGATTAAATGAACCACCCTTTTTCTTTGTTGATAAAATGAAATGACAGTCAAATGAATGCAACCCCATTACTGCATATCATGGCATATTAAGCTAACAGAATTCTGCATTACAGCTAGTATAATTGTAAAGAAAAGCCATAAACAGGCCATAAATCATTACTTTTGAAAGACTCCACGTGGCAGACCTCCAGTGATATAAAGGAGTTCTTACTAGAGGAGGAAGCTGCCCTCATCAAACAAAGAAACATTTTTGTGGTTCCCAGCATACCATCACTGCATGTTTTGGTCCTCTGGTCCTGTCTACCCAGTGCTCCAGCAATCTGATTAAAATTATCACTAAGTGATTATCATTCAACTGCTCAGTATCTCAGCTCAAAAAGTCTGTGTGGAGCTTAATTAGAGGTAACCAACTTAAGGCAAAGGGTGTAAGTCAGATGCAATGCCAGTTAAGTGTGAGAAAGGAGTAAGATGTATTAGAATGAACTAGAACTTAGTAATGGAAATTTGTTCTTCAGACATGGACCATCACCTCACTGTTGGAGAAGGAGATGGACCTTAGGCAGGAGGTTGAAAAGTACTAGCTAGATTACTTGTATCCATAGCATCGGTTATGGAATCCATCCATAGTGTCTCTGCTAATCTAGAGGTGCCACTTATGAGAGGTGTACATATGGGTATGCAGATACTCACAAACTTCCTCTTTTCCTGGCTGGATACACAACAGTTGGAGTTTGTGCCAGTAGATGAGACAGTTGCCTCAGTGTTACTTTACACTTACACAAATTTTTTGTTCTTGAACGTGTTTTGCAAGACCCTAGAGGAGGTGACTGGGAAACCTACCTAGAGAGTAGAGAGTTAATTTGGCAACTCAGACTGGATGCCTCAAAAAATCCAGGGATGAACGACAGCATTAGCATAAGCAGCATTTTAAAGGCCAAAAGAAATAAATTATAATCTATCTATTTATTTATTATTTTTTATACACATATTATCAATTTTAAACTACTTATTAGTGTAGATTATAACTAACATTTTTATCGACTGGTTGAGCCAAATACCCATAGTATTTATAATTTTTAAGGACAAACCATATTATATTTTACATATATATTTTATATATTTTTTATCTTCTTCTTTTTTGGTGTATACCAGCTGGTTAAAAAAAACAATAAGTAGCATCAGAGAGGTGCAGCATCTATTTGAATAAAGGGTCAAATGAGTTTATTCACCCTTTAAGGCATTTGTATTTTATTTTATTTAATTTGTACATTATGTTTAAAGAATTAGAACATTCTCTTTGCCTTTAAACATATCTAGAAATAACATGTACTAACTTTTGTTTTCAACGTTACAAATTGATTATATTTTAAATGAATATATAAGGAAGCTTGTATTCATGAATACTTTTAACTGTAAGTAAGAGAAAGTTTTTAAGAAAAGCACTGTTGCACTTTAAAATTTTAAAATTGATTGATTGTAATTAATTAATGCATTTGGCCTATTAGACTGAATATAAAAGCAGTAAGGCCATATACCTAATTTACCTTGAAAAAGCCTGAGACTACTCAGGCGAAAGCGCTTGGATTTTACTTGAATTTACTGTCTGTTTCATCAATAAAAGAACTGTCGTTTCAGCCTTTATTATCTGTGGTTCTAATCGTTTGATTCTTGGATTACCACTAATCTTTCTATTGAAGCCCTGCTCATGGACACACTATTGGAGTGCAGGGCTTGCTTTGCTTACTGAGTCGGGTGGTACTCCCTTTCATGTTTTTTACTTTACACTGTAAAAAGGAAAAATATCTGTTTTTTGTGCCTTTCTGCCTACTAACACTACTTCTAATGGGAGACTTCTAAATTCATGTGTGGAATGATGAAAGCATTTGGGGAGGGCATGATTGAAAGGGATGTGTAGAAGAGAGCGTATGTGCTGTGTCCTTAACAAGCATTTCAAGGACCGAACGTGCATATATAAATAGCGAGTGCGTACTGTACTCTGTGCCATTTTGAGAGTGCAGCCAGAGAGTGAACATGTATGAATGTAATAGCTAGTTTGTTTATAAGTTTACCTAAGTTATAGTATTAAGCCTCAATCCTGATGTTTGTACATAATAAAGCTGCTTGAACAGAACCCACAAAGTCTCATCTATTGTGTCCTGACTAGATGAGCAACATGGAATCAGAAGAAAGTTGCCAGTGACTGATATTCAGAACCATGAGGTGCATAGATCACAGTGAAAGTAAACTAAGAGAAACAAGCATGAAATGCAGCCAGAAAAGCAGCAAAGGTAACCGAAAATTGCACAAACAGTTTATTTTATAAAAAAACATGAACCGGAGCATTACAAGGGGCACAAACTGCATTATTAAACAAGTTAAGGCACAAAAGGTTTATTGATTAGGCAAAATGTTTAATATTAAGTTATTTGATAAAATGACTGTCAGAAAAGCTCATAAAGGGCAAGAAATTACCTCGGAGTTGCAAAACAAGTATGTTTAAAGAAAAACGTACATGTTTAGAGTAAAACAGACACAAGAAAAGTATAATGGGCACGAAAAGAGATTAAATGAGATAAAATGAATATAATAAGAGCAAAAAGGGCACATTAATTATAAATAACGCAAGGTGACTGCATGTTTTGGGCAAAGTGCTGTGTTTGGGCATAACTACGACTTTGTATTGTATTCAAGGCATAACTAAAGTTATTCAAAGTATCTCAAAGTGTATAAAAGTGCTTACAATGTGTGCTTATTACTGTGCATTTATTCTGAAGAGTGTTAATGCGCAAAATGCAACTATCTCGTGGAGTACAGTTAAAGTATAGCCATTTCGAAATATTTCTTGTGCTGGGTGTGTCTGTTTGCACAGTGTGTGTCATACTGCAAAGAGTTACTTAGTGAAGTGTCACCATTATAGGGAAGATTCAGTGTGCTGTGTACTGTTTATTCGCAAAATGCAATTGCTTTGAAATATTTCTTACTCTGAGCTTCTCCTGCCCGGTTCATTCACACAGTGCAGTTATTTGAAATGTTTCTTACACTGATGAGGCGGTTTCTTACAGTGCACTGATTTCAAGAATGATACAGTGCCCAAGAGACTTATTTTGCAAAATTCAGTTATTCAGAGGCTTATTGTGCTATTGGGCATAGTTACAAGTACTGGCATACATTTCTGGCATATGTATAAGTGTGCATGTTCGTGCACATTTGCAAAACCCTTCACTGTTATGTGTTAATATGGCAGACAGATTTCAGAAGCCCTCACCACTTGTATTTTATCAGAATATTGCAGGAAATTGGAGAATATTTGAGCAAGAGTACAATATTTTTGTACAAGCAGCTTATTCAGGCAAAGATGCATGCACTAGGGCATTCATTTTGCTAAACCTAGCTGGGTCAAAGGCCATAGAAAGACAGTTCATTTGTGTATACACCAACAATATATGGGGGAGAAGGTGAAAAAACCATAATATTGTTGCACAGGCTGAATCAGAAGACCCCGAGTGTTTGAAGTGCAAATTCAGAGAGATGTGTAACCCCCAGACAAATGTTACATTAGAGAGGCACTTGTTTTACACAAGAGATCAGAAACCAGGGGAAACATTTACAGCTTGTATAACTGACCTGAGAAAAAACTAAAATGTGTCGGTTTGGTGATCTACAAGACAGGCTTGTGTGTGGTATAATAGTGCTACAGTCAGAAAGATTTTGTTTCGTGACAGTGATTTAATATTGAATAAAGCTATAGAGATTTGTCAAATCCACTAAGTTGCGGAAAGGCACAAAAGTATGCTTGCAAGTGATAAGAGTATGGTTTCAACAAGCTCTAGAGTAAATGTGGATAACATGCAACATGTGGCAAACAGAAGTAAGCCAAAGCACATGGCAGCTATAGCCCCTGCTGCTTCACCAGGGAAACCATGTAGTGTTCCAGCAAGTACTAAGAAAGGTGCATGCTCAGTGCAGTACAGGCATGAGTCAGCAAAACCCAAGACCAGCCTTATTGTTAACTGCTGTAATTGTGGAGCCAGTCATGTGTCTAAGAGAGAAATGCTTAGCATTTGGTCAGCAATGCCACAAGTGTAAAAAATTGAATAATTTTCAAAAGTTTTTCAAATCAAGTAAACCTCACACAGTTCTAAAGAAAGGTCACTCAAGAAAGCAAAGTGATCAAGTAAACTTGCAGAAATCCATGTTTTACATAGTTGGTGTATCTGAAGTTGGTGAGAAGGTTGATGCAGTGAATTTGTTAACAAGAAATTAATTGTTTTGTACTGTCCAGATCAATGGTAAATCCACTGAGCTCAAAGTAGACACTGGTTCAAAGTGTAATGTTATGTCAGCAGATACTTTTACTACAGTGAGAGCTAGTGAACAACTCAATGTGGTCAGCTGCACGAAATGTGTTGCTTATGGAGGTGAACAAATTCAAACCAAAGTTTCAGTAGTACTTTCATGTTATTTGTTCAAGAACTGTTACAACTTGTTATTCTGTGTGGTTCGAAGGCCTGTATAGTCCTTATTGGGTCTCAGAGACAGTTTGAGAATTAATCTGCTTTCTTTTATCAAAGAAGTTCATCAGATAAGCACATATCCTAGTTCCAATTTCACTGAAGCCATTTTCTCAGAGTATGCTGATGTTTTCAATGATAAGTTGGGAAAACTTCCAGTTGTGCATTCTGTGAAGATAGACCCAGAGATCAGTCCTGTGGTCAGACCTGCAAGAAAAGTTCCAATACTTATGCAGGATAGAGTCAAAGCTCAGTTGGATAAAATGATGCAGCAAGGTGTAATTTCTCCAGTTACAGAACCGACTGAGTGGGTTTCGTCCATGGTAGCAGCTCACACAAAAGGCTCAGATGAAATCAGAATATGTATTGACCCATGAGATTTGAACAAAGCTTTGAAGAGAACGTATCATCCAATGTGTACAGTCGAAGAGGTCGCAGCCCTAATACCGAATGCCACTGTTTTTATCTGTCTTAGATGCAAAGAGTTGGTTTTGGCAAGTGATGCTTGATCACAAATCCTCATTACTGACTAATTTCAATACCCTGTTTGGCAGATATAGATTCTTAGGGATGCCATTTGGAGTAAATTCTGCAAGTGAAATCTTTCAGTGTGTAATGGAGTAAATTTTTTCAGGATATCCCTGTGCCATAATAGTAGATGATTTATTGGTCAAGGTAATGGTGAAACAGAGCATGACAGAAATCTTAAAAGAGTTCTAGACAGAACACATGAAGTGAACTTAAAGCTCAATCCTCTGAAGTGCAAATTCAGACTACCAGAAGTTGCATATGTCATTCATTTACTAGTACTGGCTTGCAACCAGAGCCGTATAAACAAGCAGCCATTCTCGAGATGCCAGCCCAGCACCAGATAATGTTCAAGCTCTACAATGTTTTCTTTGTATGGTCAACTATTTAGGCAAGTTTATACCAGGCTTCAGTGAGTTGACAGCACCTTTGAGAGAATTGACATGCAAAAATGTTACATGGTCTTGGTTAGAAAAGCACCAGAAAGCATTTGATGACCTTAAGCGGAAAATTGCCACTCCACCTACATTAAGATACTATGATGTTAATAAACCAGTAACCTTTTCCTGTGATGCTTCAAAATTTGGTCTTGGTGCAGTCATTCTTCAGAAGACAGACCAGTAGCCTATGCATCAAGAACTCTTACCCAAACTGAGATGCAGTATGCATAAATTGAGATAGAACTTTTAGCAATAGTGTTTGCGTGTTGCGTGTTCCAAGTTTCATGATTATATCTATGGTCAGGCTATTCAGATTGAAACTGATGATCAACCTCTAGTTACTATTTTAAAGAAGCCTATACATTCTGCTCCAGCAAGATTACAAAGAATGATGCTCAAATTGCAAAAGTACAACTTCAAAATGGTCTATACAAAAGGCAAACGTCTTTATCTGGCTGATACCTTATTCAGATCAACCAGAAATAGAATGGAACAGCTTCATGAAGAGAATTTTGATTTTGACATAATGAAAGTGCATAATTTTTCTACCACAAGACTTGATGACCTGAGAGATCATGCAAAGACTGATACAATTTTGTAAAAGCTCAACCACTACATTAACGTTGGATGGCCGTCAAAGCAATCTAGTGTACCACCTGAAGTGCAAACTTATTTTCCTTATAGAGATGAGATGTTAATGGAAGATGATATTATTTTCAAAGGTCCTAAAATTGTTGTTCCTGCTTCCTTACAGCATAAATATATCCAGATTTTGAATCGTGGTCACACAGGTTATGGATCTACCAAAAGAAGGGTGAGAGAACTAGTATGTTGGCCTTCTCTAACAAAAGACGTTGATAAAGTACTTTCATCTTGTTCAGTATGTAATAGTACTAAACTGCATCTGCAAAAAGAACCACTTCAACTAAGTCAAGATCCTGAACTACCTTGGTCAATAGCAGCCACTGATATATTCGAGTGGAACAATCAGCATTAATTGGTATTGTTAGACTCTTATTCAAACTGGTTTGAGATTGATTTACTACCTAACCTACCATCCACTGCTGTTATTACTAAGTTAAAACGTCATTTCTCAGTTCATGGTCATCCATGCAAACTTATTTCTGACCATGGTACTCAATTTACTAGTCAGTTGTTTCGGAAATTTGGGAGAGAATGGGACTTTGTACATGTTACTAGTAGTCCAGAATATCCACAGGCAAATGGTCTAGCTGAAGGTTCAGTTCAGTGTGCAAAGCAATTACTTGAGATGTCAAAGCATGACAATACTGATGTCTATTTGAATTTACTTAATCTCAAAAACATACTCTTTGACGATATACTTGGCTCACCTGCTCGGAGGCTTCTATCTAGGCAAACCAGAACAACATTGCCTATCAGTTCCAGTTTGTTGAGGCCTAAAGCTAAGAACAACAAGGCAATTATAGAGCTCAACTATTCAGAAAGTGTTCTTTTCAGAAGTCCAGCTATGATAAATTAAGCAGATTTCTTTGTCAATTGAAAGAAGGAGAGACAGTGAGGATGCAAACTGCAAAAAGTTCATAGGTTTATAGGTGTTTACTAGGCTAACAACCACAAGGGCCTTTTTAAGCCTAGCCATGCATCCCAAATCTATGACAAGTTCTGGTACCCTTCATAAGTGTAAGTAGGGGCTTGAGAGATGAAACATTTACAAGCAGGGGCCTGGGAGATGAACCATTTGCAGGTTGTCTGTGTCCATTAGAGACGCAGATGCCAAACCAGGGATTAATTTCCTGTTTCCCATCCAGTTGTCCAAGTTACACTTGAATTGGGTTAGGGAGGAATTCTGCTTCACATGGATGGGAAGCCTGTCTCAGCGAAGGGGTAGTCTCTGGGATACATACCTGTCTTTGTGGATATGCAGGAAGTCCATCAGAGTGGGATCTGACAATGCCTTGTATGCCAGACGTAGATCTTTTCTCAATGGCCTGTAGAAGATAAAATACAGGAATAGGGCCTTCAGGTGTTCTGCACTGGATATTTTACATAAGCCATGTATTCCTTTACTGAGGTAGTGGTAAAAGAGGGCAACATCTGTTCAGAATGTGTAACATTGCCAGCACAAAACCCATATGAGTAGACATTAAAAGAAAGAGAATATTCTATTGGAAATATAAGGGATGATGTGAAAACAGAACTGTTAAGTACTTTAGTGGCCACTACAAAAGTACAAAGAAATAAATTTTTAAGGAAAATTAAACTCTTCATTAGAAGAGTTCATAATTCAAAGACAAAAGTGGTTCTAATACAGAACAAAGAATTATTATTTCATACAGATTGTGGAGCATACATAACATTGCACTCCTAAAGGAGTGGATTCATAGACGGTATAATGGTACAAAAACTCATTGGCTGGACTACATTATCTTATATTTGTATCTCGTATGCTAAATTACGCTATTTGGAGTACTGAAAAAAGGCCACTATCCTGTATATCTGCTTTATCTAGTAAGGTTTATTTGTCAGACACAGAATCAGCTGTAGCCAAATGCTTCTTTCTGGGGTTGTCCAGGGGCACTGTGTGGTAAAGCCACTTGCTCAGTGTCACACCACAGACAAATGGAAAAAGAAGTATTTAAACTCGGGCTTACTGATTGAAGTTACTACCAGCCTATAGTCTTAATGTTCTTAATTAAATTCTCAGACATTTTAGCTGATTCAGAAGAATTAAATTTTACTTCATGTTGCTGAAATAGTTAAGATCGTACTGTTTATAAGGAGGATGGAGTTATATTGCTACACATTAAAAACAGTAGCTGATTGACATTATGTCCAAGATATGACATGGATTTAATGTAATTCTAGCAATGAGAATAACCCTCTAACACTGTTTTATGAAAGCTATTCTATCAGGCAAAATCATTGACTATTTCAGTGTGCAATATAATACAATAATTCCTTGAATAGCTAACACTTACACAACAACCTGTCAATGGGTAACATTGGTATGCCTCTATAGTAAAGTTTCTCTTAATAAACTATGGAATACAATTATTTTTTTCATTCTTCTCCTTCTAAAATCTAGTTGTAACTTCCAATGCTAGAATAAAAGAAAAAATGGGGGAGAAAAGGTTAAAATTCATTAAGGTACCATACTTAGGACTGATAAACCTTAAAGAGAAATTCATAACCGGAGTGGTCATGGGCTACATAATGTACAGTTTGAAATAATCCAGTTGAGAAGAGCAGCAATTGCTGGACATTGCTACTCCCAAAATAGTTTGATAAAGTTACTACTGATTAATTTCATGAAAGTGTGTAAGGCAGTCATGGTGCTCTAAGAAAAGACAACAGTTTTATGAAGAAGAAGCAGATGGAGTGATATGAGGATATGGATCTCAAAGTGTCACAATGTGGCTTTGCAGTCATGGAGACCTGCCATGTACTTCCAAAAAATTAATTACTGGTGCTGAAACTAATTATCCTTCAAATAAACTAATAGGTGCATACAGCATGGCGCATATACATGGTGTGTGTGTGTGTGTGTGTGTGTGTGTGTGTGTGTGTGTGTGTGTGTGTGTGTGTGTGTGTGTGTGTGTGTGTGTGTGTGTGTGTGCGCGCGCGCCTGTGTGTATGCATGTGTGTATGCATGTGTGTGTAGGTAGTATGTACACACATTGTGTACATGTGCATGCACTTATGCACATGTAACATTGGTGGGGTTGGATTCCCCAATGTGTTATTCAAAGGTCCTTTCTTTGCATTTTGCCTCCTTGATATCAACTATTTTTTTAATCTTAAACGGTGGTACTGAAACTGCTGTGCTTAACAACCATAATAGCAATTGTTGCCACCATACACCAGGTATGTAGCACAGAACAAAATAGTCCTGAACATTTAACAGAATAGACACATGGCTGGCAAATGTAATGGCTGCACTTTCATCTTGGTTATGAAGACAAAACTGTGAGAACTACATTCTGCACTATTCATTTCCTCGACACAGTAAAACTCCTTTACCCTTCAGCATGTCTTTTGGCAAGTTGTGTGCCATCACATTATTTTGCATAATCAGTATTATGGACTATTCATTTTCTTAGTTTAGACCCCTTATAGTTTACTTATGAGACAATTTCTTACAACTTTTCTACTAACTACAGTGAACTGGCATGAAAAACAAACAAGGTGAGTATCCAAGGGATGTGCAGTTATGAACATAAGGAGGGGACATTTGTCAGTCATGCATTTAAATGATGTAACACCTCTGCCAGATCTGCCATTTTTCCACGTGTATGCTTCCAATGAAGTCCTCTCTCAAGGAAAAAATTCACCTCCATGATATGCTACCTTCCCTATTCTAGTTGCAAGTGAGAAGAAGAAGGTTACATTATTTCTCAACCCCACACCCACACCCCAGCCATCCTTCAAATTACAAGGTTACTAGTCAAAGCCAGATTTTTACAGTGCAGCTGAATACCTGACTCTGTACTAACAGGCAAACACAATACAAATGCAAATCTGTCTAACATCCTAGTAGTGCATCATCTGTGACTACATTCATCTATGTATCTGCTTGTGTCCCTATTTGTCTGTCTCCATTCATCTGTACGAGTGCATATGTCTCAGTCTGACTGTCTAGCTATCACACACACACACACACACACACATATGTATATATATACACATACCTATATATACAACATATATCGTTACATCATCACCTTTCTTATATCTCCCTTTAGAGCATTAAATCACTTAACCTACTTGTCCTCTTCTAATACTTACTTCTTAAACTACTAAACCTACTTCTAATTAGCGCAACCAAATTACTATTCCAGCGCTACTTCCTATTAACATTTAAACTTGCTTATTCCCTCCAATACCTTATCCTGTTGTACTTCTTGAATTTCTCCTACCTACCTTATACATTACTCTTCAGTCTGTAAATTCTCAATACATCACTTGTACATTAATATTTGTGAATATCAATGTGACAAAGGGGGATACTGCCAGCCCGGCTATCTGGAATTTTGTAAATAATTATATGTCATTTGTGAATATCAACGTGATTCAAAGTTGCTTGTGTTATAACTATATTAGACCTGTATTTCATGTGCATATCAAACTAGGTTTGTACAGACATATGTGTTGAAAAGGTATTTTGAAAGTACTGAGCTTAAAGATGTATCTACAGTGTGCCCTGCTGGAAGAGAACAGAAATGTACGTACACTATTGTAACTGTTTAAATGTATATTTTAAAGGGGCACTGGCTCATTTCTAAATCAGCATTTCTGCCTCGGACCGAAGCCGAGATCCTGTCATTCACTTAGGTAATCACCTCCCTTTTTATGACATCACTCATGACATTCTAACAATCCCACCCCCGACATTGAGTTTCGGTAAAATTGCTTGCAGACCTGTATTTCAGCCCTGTTTTACTTCCCCGTGGAATAAGATACTCGGTGCTTGGGTTCCCTGCTTCACGTGGTGTTCCATACTTTTTCCTTTTTCTCCTTTAAGCAATATCTTCAAATGATTTTCTAAAACATGTAATTTGCTAGTAAGTAATATATTTTTGGATGTGTTTTTGATGCAACACAATTGCACTCAATCCCTAACTGCCTGCACACATCATGTTTCTCAACGGTCCACATTTTCGCAGAATGTTATGTTTTGGACCCTCTTCTTTTTGCGTTCCTCCTAACATCTATTTTTCTGACAAATTACTGGGATGATCCAAGTACCGAGGGCATTACATAATGACACACATTTCAGACTTCAAATACTTTGAGTAACGTACATTGAGTAGCGCACTAGTTATATGAATGGCACCCATTTTATGTGAAACAGACCAAATTATGAAGCAAAAATCTGCACATTATACCAAAATTAGGACAGCTGAGAGATTTGTGGTACGCCAGCGATCCCAAACCAGTGGGCCTCGGACCTGTTCAAAAAAGTGTTTGCGTGAGCGTGTTTATTTTTCTGTGTGTGTGTGTCTGTGAATGTGTACATGAAAGCAGAATGTGTGTGTGTGTGAATGCGAGCATGAAAGCAGAATGTGTGTGTGTGTGAATGCGAGCATGAAAGCAGAATGTGTGTGTACTGTGTATGCGGAAAAGACTGTGTGTGTGTGTGTGTGTGTGTGTGTGTGTGTGTGTGTGTGTGTGTGTATAAGGTATAGTGAACGGTGCATGAAAGAATGAACGGTGCGTGCATGAAAGCAGAATGTATGTGTGTGAATGCAGAAGAGACTGTGCGTGTGTGTATGAGGTATAGTGAACGGTGAAAGAATGAACGGTGCGTGCATGAAAGCAGAATGTATGTGTGTGAATGCAGAAGAGACTGTGTGTGTGTGTATGAGGTATAGTGAACGGTGCATGAAAGAATGAACGGTGCGTGCATGGAAGCAGAATGTATGTGTGTGAATGCAAAAGAGACTGTGCGTGTGTGTATGAGGTATAGTGAACGGTGCATGAAAGAATGAATGGTGCGTGCATGAAAGCAGAATGTATGTGTGTGAATGCAGAAGAGACTGTGCGTGTGTGTATGAGGTATAGTGAACGGTGCATGAAAGAATGAACGGTGCGTGCATGAAAGCAGAATGTATGTGTGTGAATGCAGAAGAGACTGTGCATGTGTGTATGAGGTATAGTGAACGGTGCATGAAAGAATGAACGGTGCGTGCATGAAAGCAGAATGTATGTGTGTGAATGCAGAAGAGACTGTGCATGTGTGTCTTATCTTACTGCTGTGAACCCAAAGTTGCAACATGTGAGGGTATTTCTGATATCTGAATGACTGGCTCCTCATTTCTCCCACTTTGAAAAGGTTTAATTTTCTTATTTTAGCTTAACAGGCAGAATGAACTGGCCCAGAGACACTTTTAGTGAAAGAGAGAGTTACTAATCACACCACTTCAGTTCTCAGATATTGCAAACACTACAATCACAGATGGATCCATATCAGTTACTCAGACCCATAAGCTGCAGTCTAGAAACAACTGCATGCAAGACCCACTTACTTATAGGATCCTTCCTTTTCAGACGTTAGTTTACTATATTATTCAATTGACTATGTTGCAGCTGATGGTAATGACCATTCTAATGGTACCCTCATAAGGTTTAAAATGAAAGTACTTCAGGTGACCTTTGGTACAATTGTCTTTCATTTCAGATTCCATACATCCACAGGCAAATTTAGTCTCACGTGGTGATTGCACACATCCACCCATAACTCAAGACAACCCTGTCTAGTGCCTACTCTTCTAGTGGATGTCACCAAGGATGCTTAAATTCTAGGGTGGGGGCATTGTCAAAGCAGACTATTCAAGTTTATGGTCATATATGGAGGCCAGTTTACATAAAATTGTACTAGAGATGACAGTACTGATTTTCATAATCCAGACTTTCAGGACCCCCCCCCCCATGTAGCATGGCTATCCACACTAATGGCTTTGCAGTGATTTGGTCTGCTAACAAAGAGGGTGGAACCTACTCCTCTCCAGTTTGTTGAAAGACAATGAGGATATGGGAATATGATGTCAACTAATAACTTTCTGATAACAACCGGTACAACTTATAGGATCCCATGTGAAGCAGAGTCCATCCCTCACCCTATTTAAGTGTAACCTTGACTAATGGATGGGAAATTTGAAATTCACCCTGGGGTCTGGCCTTTATGACTC
>NC_056744.1:530255409-530330409 GCF_019279795.1 Protopterus annectens | reverse complement strand
TCACATCAGCTACGTCCCTGCCAACAGCACTCAGAAGGCGTTGTTGTTGTCTGTTAATATTAGCCAACAGTTCCTGCTCTACGGGACGAAAATAGTCAATTATTAGCTCCATGTAAGCCCTACTGGCTTGTATATTGATTACCTGCCATCTCGCTAACAGCTCTGGATGCGAATTGCCATACGTCGGCATGGTTAATATTCGGAGGCCTCGGAATAACTCTGTGATGTAGACTGGCCTCCAAATGTTGTCTCTGCAACTGCAACCTCTTATATCTGAATAAATCATTTTCTATGTCCCTTTTAAGCTGTCTCGCAAGTATGCTAGTATCAATGTCCAAGTCCATTTCAATATTACTGGAATCTTCCAGCACAAGTAAAGGATTGTTCACCTCGGCCAATAGTCCTGATAGCGGTCCCTCCGTGGGACGAAAAACCGGCTGCCGCAGACCATTCGGTTCCCCTGCAGTCTCGATAGAATTACGATTGGTTGCCATATCACCACAACAATCTTCCGGTGTTTTTTCCATTGCCCAAAACAGATGTAAACAGTTCCAAACCCAGAGCAAAGATCACAATGTATATGTCCCAACAAACCAAGGCAAAGGAAAAAAGCCAATGCAGCCAAACTCAGTGTAGACCCGGTACAACAAATTCAAGGGTTAGTCCTTTACGAATCAATAGACCATAGTACAGGTAAAACTAAAAGCTTTTTAATGACCGTTAACGCTTTCAAGAAACAAGTTCTCTTCCTCAGACGTTACAACTGAAAAACACATATCCAAACATTTAAATACAGGATTCTACATCACACACTTACATCACTTCCTGCTCACTGCCATATCCTTAAAGCAACAGTACTATCCTGTTCCTGCAAAGCAGACTAATATGACACACACACATTAAAAGCTAAAAGATCATAAAAACATATTATGAAACAATACAAACTGAAGGCAGTATACAAGTAGTATAAAATATAAACTGACCAAAAATCATCATCTGAGGGGTCTCGCTTTCAAAATGGGTTTGAGAGGGACATAGTCATTAAGTCCTACCCCTCTGTGAGCTGCCAAACGAAAAATCCATTTAATCTCCATTTGTTCTGTCAGATTAGTGAGATCCCCACCACGCACCCCAGGTTTCACAACCTGCAGTACTTGAAACAGAAAAGTATGAGCACTGCCATGCCTAAGCATATGTTTAGATATGGCACTATAAGTTTCATTTCTCTCAAATGCATACAGGTGGTCCCTTATTCGCTCTCTAAGGGACCTGTTAGTTTTACCCACATAGAAACTGAAGCAGGTCTGACAGCATGCAACATATACCACGTGCCTAGTGTTGCAGTCAGACCTGCTCCTAATTTGCCAAAGTCGTCCATCATTCGAATTCCGGAAATACCTGGATGTATCCACAAACTGGCACTGTTGACAAGAGCCACATCTCTTAGTGCCGGACTGCCAGGCTGGAAACAATGGTTGTTCATTTCTTGAGAGAACTAGAGGCACTGAAGATCTCTTTTGTTGATAGAGGCTATATGCCTGTAGAGATCAATAATATATGTGAGCATGTGATAAGAATGAGGGGAACTAGAGGTAAACCCTATTTTTCAAGTCATGGATATGATAGGAAAGTTCCAGCTAAGCCTATTACCCAAACTTTTTTAACTCTACCTTTGGGTAACAATACATCCTTTGTACAGCATACTATTATGGATAATTGGAATATCTTAATGGTGGATCCAAGTATACGGCACCTGGTAGGTAATTGTCCACAGTATGCGTTCAGCAATAAGTCAAACTTGAAACAGCTACTCTGTTTCCCAGATTTATGTGCGATTGAACAACCATTGTTTCCAGCCTGGCAGTCCGGCACTAAGAGATGTGGCTCTTGTCAACAGTGCCAGTTTGTGGATACATCCAGGTATTTCCGGAATTTGAATGATGGACGACTTTGGCAAATTAGGAGCAGGTCTGACTGCAACACTAGGCATGGGGTATATGTTGCATGCTGTCAGACCTGCTTCAGTTTCTATGTGGGTAAAACTAACAGGTCCCTTAGAGAGCGAATAAGGGACCACCTGTATGCATTTGGGAGAAATGAAACTTATAGTGCCATATCTAAACATATGCTTAGGCATGGCAGTGCTCATACTTTTCTGTTTCAAGTACTGCAGGTTGTGAAACCTGGGGTGCGTGGGGATCTCACTAATCTGACAGAACAAATGGAGATTAAATGGATTTTTCGTTTGGCAGCTCACAGAGGGTAGGACTTAATGACTATGTCCCTCTCAAACCCATTTTGAAAGCGAGACCCCTCAGATGATGATTTTTGGTCAGTTTATATTTTATACTACTTGTATACTGCCTTCAGTTTGTATTGTTTCATAATATGTTTTTATGATCTTTAGCTTTTAATGTGTGTGTGTCATATTAGTCTGCTTTGCAGGAACAGGATAGTACTGTTGCTTTAAGGATATGGCAGTGAGCAGGAAGTGATGTAAGTGTGTGTGATGTAGAATCCTGTATTTAAATGTTTGGATATGTGTTTTTCAGTTGTAACGTCTGAGGAAGAGAACTTGTTTCTTGAAAGCAACGATCATTAAAAGCTTTTAGTTTTACCTGTACTATGGTCTATTGATTCGTAAAGGACTAACCCTTGAATTTGTTGTACCGGGTCTACACTGAGTTTGGCTGCATTGGCTTTTTTCCTTTGCCTTGGTTTGTTGGGACATATATATATATATATATATATATATATATATATATGTGTGTGTGTATATATATATATATATATATATATATATGTGTGTGTGTGTGTGTGTGTGTGTGTATATATATATATATATATATATATATATATATATATATATTTATATGTGTGTGTGTATATATATATATATATATATATATATATATATATATGTGTGTGTGTGTGTGTGTGTGTGTATATATATATATATATATATATATATATATATATATATATGTGTGTGTGTGTGTGTGTGTATATATATATATATATATAGGTTCATAGGTTCATAGGTTCATACTAGGCTATCTGCCCAAGGGCATTTATAAGCCTAGCCCATAGTTATGTGGCTTTCGCCACCCCTTTAGTTTGAATAAAAACTATGCCTATCATTTTGCTGTGCCTCTGTCAAGCAGTGACACTGAAGTAATCCCTGGGGTATATCTGCAATCTCCCATCCATTGGTCAAGATTCCTCTTGAACAAGGCCAGAGAGGTGCTCTGCCTCACATGTACCGGGATTTTGTTCCACAGCATAGGGAGTCTCTGGGTGATGAATCTGTCCCTCCAGCACGTTCTATTTATAACCGTGTCAAGGTTTATGTCTCCCGCCCTTGTGGTTCTGAGGGATCTAGATTTTTTGAGGTGAAGCATATTCATCAAATCTGGGTTTGACATGGCCTTATATGTCAGGCACAGGTCACCTCTGAGCAGCGGTATGAGACTGAATAGAGCTGGAGTTCTTTCAGTCGGGAAGCATAAGACATATTTTTGAGACCCTTTATCCTTTTGGTGAGGAACTTTTGGGGCCTTTCAAGCTGCAGCAGGTGTCTGGTCAGATACATTCCAAACGGGCATTGTACTCAATCATAGGTCTAATGAGTGATGAGTACAGGGGACGATGACCTCCCTTGATCTAGATGTGAATCCCTTCATGATCAGGTGGGTGATATAGAAGGTTTTCCTAACTACTTTAGCAACATGAGTGTCAAACGAAAGGCTACTGTCAACCTGGGTCCCCAGATCTCTGATGACTTTTTCTGTGCTCAGTGGATTGCCACCTATATGGTAGCTAGGGGTAACCTTGTTTTTCCCGAAGGGTATGACTATGCATTTTTGGCGTTTAACTTCAGGCCATGGCTCTGGCACCAGTTATCCGTTTCTGTGAGGCCCTTCTGGAGGATATCTGTGTCAGATGTGTTTCGACTATGGCCCAGTTTGCAGTCATCTGCAAACTTTGTCAGCCATAACCCTCCTGTGTTTGCTTGTACTTCAGAAAAGTAGATGCCAAACAAGAGTGGACCCAGGACTGAGCCCTGTGGGACACCACTTGTGACAGGCTTTGAGTCTGACATGGCTCCAGCAACTCTGACCCTGTGGGTTCTGTCACTTAGCCAGTTTGCAACCCATCTTGTGATGTATGGGTTTACATTCAAGCTGATGAGTTTTTCGATGATACCTGAGTGGGGTATTGTGTCGAAGGCCTTTGCCAGGTCGAGGTAGGCTGTATGGACTGCCTTTCCCTCATCAATGGCCTTGGTGACTGTCTCGAAAAAGTCAACCATATATAGGTTAAAAAAGTATATATATATATATATAAAATATAAACATAAAAATAAAAACATAAAAAGTCAAGTATATATATATATATATATATATATATATATATATATATATATATATATATATGTAAATCCATATATAGGTTCATAGGTTGATACTAGGCTATCTGCCCTAGGGCATTTATAAGCCTAGCCAGAGTGTGTTTGGCTTTCGCCACCCTTTTAGATTATCTGACTGTGCCTGTGTATAGTAGGTCACAGAAGATAGCCCTTTTCAGGTTAGTTTACTGTGCCTCTGTCTACTAGGGAGACAGAAGAGATCCCAGTGGTAAACCTACTATCTGCCATCCCCTCATCAAGATTTCTGTTTAAGAGGGTCATTGAGGGGCTCTGCCTACATGGACTTGGATTTTGTTCCACAGTGAGGGGAGCCTCTGGGATATGAATCTGTCCCTCCAGCATGTCCTATTTATTTCTGTGCTGAGGTTTAAGTCCCTGGAGTGTGTAGCTCTAAGGGATTTGGATTTCCTGAGGTGGAGCATGTCCATTAATTCTGGTTTGGACATGGCTTTATACGTCAGGCACAGATCGCCTCTGAGTAGGCGGTAAGCAACTGAGTAGAGCTGGAGTTTCTTTAGCCTAACTGCGTAGGGCATCTATTTGAGTCCCCTGATCCTCTTGGTGAGGTACTTTTGGGGTCTTTCCAGTTGCTGCAGGTGTCTGGTAAGGTACATCCCAAATGGGGCATTGTATTCAATTATGGGCCTGATGAGTAGAGGGGCACAATGACCTCTCTTGATCTAGATGTGAACTCTTTTGTGATAAGGTGGGCTACATAAAAGGTCTTTCTAACCAGTTTGGCAACAGGATTGTCAAAGGAGAGATTGCTCTCTCCTTGGTTCCCCAAATCCCTAATTACATCTTCCGTACATAATGGATTACCACCTATGTGGTAATTTGTGGGCACTTTGTTTTTCCCAAAGGGGATGACTATGCACTTTTTGGCATTTAGCTTTAGGCCATGGCTCTGGCACCAGTTATCCATCTCTGTGAGACCCTTTTGGAGGATGCTTGTGTCAGTCAGCGAATCAATTATGGCACCCAGTTTGCGGTCATCTGCGAACTTGGTCAGCCATAGTCCCCCCCGTGTTAGCCTGTACGTCAGAGAAATATATACCAAACAAGAGAGGTCCCAGGACTGAGCCTTGTGGGACACCACTTGTGACTGGTTTAGAGTCTGACATGACACCTGCAATTCTGACCATGTGGGTTCTATCCCTGAGCCAGTTTGCATCCCATCTTGTGACATAGGGGTTGATATTTAAGCTGGTGAGCTTATTTATGATGCCCGAGTAGGGTATTGTTTCGAAGGCTTTTGCAAGGTCCAGGTAGGCTGTGTGGACTACCTTCCCTTCATCTGTGGCCTTGGTGACTGTTTCAAAGAAGTGGACCAGGTTCAAGAGGCAAGATCTTCCTTTAAAAAAGCCAAATTGGGTAGGATCCAGTGTTTGGAGGTTCCCAATGTCTTTGTTTATGAGTTCCATGATGATACGCTCCATAGCTTTGCAGTCCAGGCTAGTCAGACTTATAGGGTGATAGTTTCCAGGGTCCATTGTGGCACCACCTTTGTGGAGTGGGACCACTGTTGCTGTATGCCATTCCTCGGGTACATATCCTGTAGTAACGCTTGAACAGTGACTTTGTGAGGGTTCAGTTCTTCTTGGAGCTCGTGTAAGACACAGCCCGGGACACCGTCTGGTCCCAATGATGCTGTGTTTTTTGCTTTGGAGAGGGCAGCTCTCACCTGTGCATCTGTGATGCCAGGGAGGCTACACTTTGTTGAGATAGACATTTGCTCTTTTGGGGGGGAAGGGGGGAGAAGTTTGCATTGAACCTGTCTGCCAGGATGTTGGCAATGTCTGTGGGTTCAATGTATTTTTTGTCATTTTGCACTAACTCAGAGCATATCTGGGAGTTGCCACCTAGGTTCCTGACATACCTAAAGAAGGCCTTGTGATTATCTTTAGTGTCTTGTGCAATTTTTCTTTCGAAGCTGGCCTTAGATGATTTTTTGAGGGATCATAGTTTCTTGCTAGTATTGATCTGAGATGCCTTCCCAAGTTCACAGCTTCTGGCCACGGACACTCGGACTGTGCCTGTCAGGGGTTACATGGGCATGTCCAGTTATAGACCTCGATGTGCTACTCTCCCCTGATAATGACATATGTCCACTGGAGCCAGGTCCCTCCTGGGACTGGCCCGGCCCATGTGAACGTGGCCTGCTGGGGTGTAGTGTGGACAGCTCCCCCCTACAGTACTGGGTACTGGGGCTGGTACTGCCACTACGTGAGCAGCTTGGTGTTCTTGCACGTCCATGTCAGTTGCCAGCTGTTGGTGTTGCTGGCCTACATCCACACGGCCGTCACCCCACTCCCACCACATGTTCTAGCACGGACAAGCCATGGTCGATGAGGCCCACCATCTCACCCAACCATCTATCCATGACTTCGGTATAATCACGGAGGGCACCTGCAAGTTCATGGAAGTTGTCACTTACAGATGAGAGAGCAGGCCTCTGCAGCCTCTGGCCCTGTCTGCTGTACAGTTCCATAAGTGCCTGCACCCCCATGATGGTCTGAAACATGCGTCTGGTGGTACCGGTTGTGGCACCTCTGCCAGGGGCATGTTGACCAGCGGCCCTCCCATGAGCACCCTGGTACATCTGCTTATGTGATGCCCTGCTGGACATCCGGCTATGCCTACTGTGTCCAGACTCAGTAGATATAGATACCACACTCTCCTGTGCACTGCCACCAACCTCCAATTGTCCCTCTGCTATGGCCACTGGTGATGGGGTGTCTATAGGCACTGTGACTGTGTTTGGGGCAGGGGTGGATAACAGGGGGATGTCAAATGATGGTGCAGTTTCTGCTTCTGGCAACACTGCCTGTGCCTCAACAGTCCTATCATCATTTTTGGTGTCTGTATGGACACCAACATCAGATTGCATGCAGGAGGGACCCTGACCCACCTCACCACCTTTGAGGGGAAAACAAGAAATGCACTTAAAGACCTGTACGGCATTGCATAACAGCACACACATGCACGAGCGCACACACACACACACACACACACACACACACACACACACACACACACACACACACACACACACACACACACACACACACACACACACACTGTAATTCCACCATAATACCTACCTGTCCCTGAGTTTACAGACAGTCCCATGTTTATTCACGTAAGTTCCCCATCCTGCTTCACACTTGGTAACATACACTCATTAATACCACTCATTAACGTATCATTCTTGTAAATGCCTAGACAAGTGATCACAACACAAGACCTGTTACTCCATTACCTCCTTGATTTGATTGGAGTAGGTTTTACAAGGCCTCACTGCTGTTCACCTTGGGTATGTCCGGACATCGTGAACATGGCCCACATATGTTAGGGGCTACTATGTTGACTCCATAGTGTCACGCACTGAAGTGTCATATGTAACTATAGCTCAGTAACTTATTATGTGGACAACAGTAATACATGGATACACTCCCTGGTGCTGTCTAGTAATTCCCCAATGCATCTGTAGTGCTGCATATGTGGGTAGTCATTCACCTTTTTGCTTATTGCAGTTTTAACGGTAAACCTGGTGACTAGTTTCCCCTCCCAATGCACGTTCCATGCTACAGACCTTATTATACTATCAGCTGTCCTGTGATTACACATCAGACAAGTATTCCTGGTGTCTCGTGTCAGTCCATGTCCATGTTCTGCATGATTCCAAAGGGAAGTACTGACGTATGAACAACCCCACAATCATACATGTGCATACATGACACCCACACAAACACACACATGCACACACATCCTACATGCATCAACCCCCCCCTCCACCAGATTGCACTTACAGACAAAATACCCCCCCCACACACACACACACACACACACACACACACACACACACACACCTACCGGTGAGGTTGCACAAAGATAGTACACACAGACCCCATTACCCCAAACCTTATCATGGCTATGGGGAGTGTACACACCCTTATTGATATGACGCACTCTTCCTTGATATGCCATGGGACCACATCACTGCATACGCTAACATTACATGAGCCTGATATGTCACATATGTCCTGTACATTCAAATGCAGTGTCTAACAAATGTGTTAGGTGTGCAGATGCTGACAGTGATGCATACACTCCGTGGGTGCATATGTGTGCAAGCCCTTATCATGATGGTTTGTTGCACCTATTGTTATGTGTACTACATCAGTCACTATTCCTGGCAGGGGTATACTAGCATGGGGCCATCTGCATTTGCCATATATGGTCAGTCTTCCCTACGTTTCCCAACCCTGCATAATTGCAAGGTCAACTCATGTGCACATCCCTTGGAGTTCACACACTGCCGTCGCTATTGCTGTGGAGTAAGGGTTACATTGAACATAGTTCCTGAACCTGACTGTGTGCAGATACAGTCATTCATAGCATCCTTAGGATCCCTGCTACAGTGCACTGGTATGTCATGCTGACACCCCCGCCCCACCTTCAGCCTTTTTGCAGATGCTTGACAACTATGGCCTACACATGTGTGTCAGTTTGCAGTGTCCCAAACACTAAACACCACATGTAACAGTCTAGTCCCAGCTAACGAATGGCAAACATACAGATGTACACTGGCACTGGCTCAGTACAGATGGGGACAGTGGTCCTGAGGTGGGGTGAGGCATTGGTTGTGCAGCACATGTATCTTACATGATACTGTCTGTAGGTTTCCAACATGGTCATGGTACACCAGTACACATTGCAACGCATGACTTTTTGGAACCTCTTCTGTTATGCATACACTACCTTTAGAGAGGCCTGGCTGATGTTTCCTGTGGTACAACTGTCAGATCTGATTACCCTAACCCACAGGCCGCATGCTTGCAGAGTTCAGGCAATTGCTGACCTGGGACATGCACAGCCAGTACTTGCTAGACATTCCTGTAACCCCCCCCCTCAGTGTTGTGGCATGTTACTGGGCAGCCCGCATGACCGGTTTGCTACATGTGACATCCTTTGTCTTGGATGGCCATCTATTTCCTACATCATTTCTGTCCCATAAATCCTTGCCACATAAATGACTGCCTGCACAGTTTGCCGTGGCATATGCAATGGTGAGGTATGGCTGCATGTCCAGCTCATGTGTGCTACCTGCTGGGTATGGGGCCCAGCCATGTCATGTAGGATGTGTGCAAGCCACACCTGCCTCTGTTGCAAGTAAGTGTGCACATTTGATGGCCAAATGTCTTGGACAGCAGAGCAATAAGTGGTGCGACATTGGGATGTTTACTTGCTGAATGGTGCATATCCATGACAAATGCATGCAGTCAGTCCCTCGACAGCTGCTTCCACTATATTTTATCTGGAGTGTGTGCACACATATGCTTCCAGTGTTTGTTAAGTTATGTATTCCCCATATTTGCTGCCCTAACCTACGATTCCATATTACACACTGATTGCTCATGTTGGGACCACATTGCAAGTTGTAAGGCTTGTGGACCGCTATATTATGATATGCTGTAGTGTAGATCTGTAAGAGTTGCCATTGTAATACTGGTATATACACTGTTGTACCACTGTATAAGGGTGATGTTTCACACATGTCCCTACTGTAGGGCATTTGTCCCACCATTATGCTCATCCCTGTGCACACATTTTGCAATGACAGGATGTTAGTTATATTGCAGGTGCCTAACATAACCTTCAGATACACCATTATGGTTACCACTCTGATGCACTGCAGTTAAGAGCAACAATACGTGAACATGTATGGCATGCATTATGGGTAGGTGTGTTAGATGTGTGCATGGAATATACCATAGCTATTACATGACCGGTGTATTGGCAAGCATGAACATAAACCATACTCACAAGCTACAGGCTGTTGCCTTGGTGGTATATCAGAGGGATCTACATAAGAGTGTGAGAGATGTGATGTCAGTAGCCATAGCTGTGGCATTGGTACACGGGGGTGCAGCATTACAGTACATCAACAGTACAAGTCCACAATACTACAGCTTATACACATCTGTTTATTACTACTACGCAGCAACAGACTATATATATGTCATGTCACATATGCATGATCTACCTGTACAGATGCAGATGGATATGTAACAGTGGTCTACTGATGTGCCCTGCAGCCTTATCTGCACACTCCTCAGCCGGTGTGTGGGTATCACTCACCTCCACTTTGGTCTCTGCTAGTTGTTGCATGTGTGAGCGGGCAGGTGCCACAAGGCTGGCGAGGGGCTCCTGAACACGTGTCGGGGGGTGGATGGCATGACCCCCCCTGTTGCAAGGTGATCCACCGGACTGCAGCAGCATGCCGGTGGGCATCGCGGAGCAGGTCGCTGTAATGATGCCGGACCTGCTCATAACTGCGGTTATGCAGGCCGACATCATTGACCCTGTGGACTAGATCATTCCACAGGATGGTCTGCTCCTGCTGCTAATGGGCTGTGCTTCAAAACAGCACCTGGTAGTGCTGTACGAGGTGGTTGATGACTTCATTTTTATCCGCTAAATACACAGGTAACCTGCCATATGACATCTTGCCTGAAAGACATAAAAATGGAAACAGGTCTGAGCAACTCATACAGCAAGGTTACCATAGTTCTTAATACATATCTCTGTCCCCCCCCCCCCACTATATCTGAGGCAACAAAATGTTCACACAACTCAGTAGGTATGACTACAGCCTAACTACCATTGGGACATTTATCGTATTGTACTACGCTTTGTGCTATGTGTTTGTAGCCAGGCTCCCTGTGGGGACTATCATTGCTGGCCTGTTACGGACAATGTCACCCAAATGCCATTGTATGGGCTTCTATGGTTCCATGTATGCATGTGCTCTGTTTGCTATGGGTATGCAGGAACTCCATCAAGGCTGGGTCTGAAATGGCCTTGTATGCCAGACACAGGTCACCTCTGAGCAGTCTGTATAAGACTGAGTAGAGGGATATGGATTTTAGCCTATCTGTATAGGACAGGTGTTTGAGACCCCGGATTTTCCTGGTCAGGAACCTCTGTTGTCTGTCCAACTGCTGCATGTGCTTGGCAAGGTATATGCCGAAGGGGGCATTGTACTCAATAATGGGTCTGATAAGGGAGGAGTACAGGGATGTTTTGACCTCCTTGTTCCTGGATGAAATACCCTTATTTATGAGGTGGGCCATGTAGAAAGCCTTCCGTACAACAGAGGCAACATCATGGTCAAAAGTCAGGTTGCTATCAACCTGTGTGCCCAAGTCCTTCACAACTGATTGCATGCTTAATACATTGTTATCAATGTGATAATTAGTGGGGATGACATTTACTGCAAAGAGGATAATGATGCATTTCTTGGCATTCAGTTTGAGCCCATGCTTCTGGCACCAGTCATTAGTTTGGGTAAGGCCCTCTTGGAGGATGTTCACATCACTAAGGGAAATTAAGACAGCACCCAGCTTGCAGTCATCTGCAAACCTGGTCAGCCACAAATTGCTGGTTTTGGCTTGCGCCTCAGAAAAGTACATCCCAATCAGTATAGGCTCCAAGACCGATCCTCGGGGTACATTGCTAGTTACTGGTCTACTACTAGAGGTGGCTCCCCCTACTTTGACTGGGTTCTATCAGTGAGGCAGTTAGCTACCCATCTGGTAACATACAGGTTGATGCCTAGCTGGGAGAGTTTATCTATTATGCCCGAGGAATAGTGTCAAAGGCTTTGTTGAGGTCAAGGTAGATGCTGTGCACCGTCCTCCCCTCGTCTATGTCTTTGGTGACTGTTTCAAAGAAGTTGACCAAGTTTAACAGGCATGATCTCCCTTTGACAAAAACAAACTGTGTGGGGTGAAGCTTTTGGAAGTTGCCAGTGTCCTTGTTTATAAGGTCCATGATGATGCGTTCCATGGCCTTGCAGATCAGGCTAGTTAGGCTGATGGGCTTTTAATTGCCTGGGTCAGTGGAAGCCCCACCTTTGTGTAGAGGGATGACAGTGGCTGTCCTCCATTCAGCTGGGATGAAGCTGGTGCTCTGGCTTTGGTTGAATACGGTGTCTAATGGAGCTAAGTGCGCATGCCTGAACTCATGCAAGATGCAGCCAGGGATGTTATTACGTCCTATGGAGACTGTATTTTTTGCCTTTGAGAGGGCAGGTGCTGGGGATGTCCTGGTTTACTGATGAAGGGACAGGGGGGTGAAGTTTTCACTGAACCTGTCTGCCAGCAGGTTAGCTATATCTGTGGCATTTGTGTACTATGTGCAATGTCGTTATATATGTTATTTTCCAAAATGTTCTGGATCTTGTCTCACATTGTTTGTCTGTCAAGTTTTATTACTTTGGTCTTCAAAGTTATAGCTATAGTTTGCTCTCATTTCATTTCTTTTTATCTTTATCTATCATCGTGCTTGAATTCCACTTCTGCATTTTGCCAAACTGTTTGACATTCCTTCAAAAAGTGGTATAATACTTTATTCTATTTTCCATTTTCTGTTTGTGTCTTGTACCATGGAGGTCAGGTTGTGACTGTAAAGAGTCTGTCAGCCAATCCACTTTCTTGGTTACCAAACTGAAATTAATAGGTAAACAAGCAAGCACAAAGATGAATAATGGGTATAAATTAAATGATTTCATGCAGAGATTAAGTTTGTTACGGTACCCTAGAGAGTACAGTACAAACCTATTTGTTTTACTTTTTTATTAAAATACACAAATGTTTGCTTACGGGTACCATGTAATCTGTGTACATTGTTGCTACTCTTACATTACATAAAACACAGTAGGCGGGTATTCAGAAATTAAAAATAGCACACTGTGTAATGCTAAACTTTGCAGTAAGTGCTATCATGCAGGCATATCTTTCAACCTGTTAGAGCAAAAATCTGGACAAAGCCATAAATAATGGAGGGACAAAGGCCCCAAAATAGGGACATTTTTTAAATATTGCTTTTACAAACTTAAAATGATAGAATAAAGGTTTTGCATTAGCATGGTTCTCCTGCAGGATATAAAGTCTGAAACCGGTGTCTGTGATTATTTTCTGACTACAGTCCTCAATGATTTGCCAGAAAAGCACAATTTTGTGAAACAGACCAAAAATAAGAGGCAAAAATCTGTATAGTTGAGAGGAATGCATGCAGCGCATATCCAGCACGGAGATATCTAATAGGGACTCTAATAACTACACCACTGGTACCCTTCCCTGTGACCTCAGCGATCACCTAATAACTTATATCATTAAACATAAATGCCCTACTTCTAACCCCCCCCTATATAGACTAATCAGAAACAAAAAAAAATTCGTCCCTCAACTATTTCTTGCCGACCTGAAATCCTGCAACTGGACCATATTAAAAACTCTTTCACTAGAAGACAGTGTGTCCCACTTCAATGACACATTCCTTAAGATACTTGACTCACATGCCCCACATAGACAAATTAGAACCAAAACTCGCATAGCACCTTGGCTAACTAGTGATACTAAATCCAAAATCAAACTCCGTGACCAAGCCTGGGATAAATGGAGAGCCACAAAAACCCCCCAAGACCGTTATAAATTTCAACAACTAAGAAACGCCACTAAAACTGCCATTACCCAAGACAAAAAACAATACTTCTGCAACCTCCAGCAAAAACACCAGAACAACCCAAAGAAATTCTGGGCAGGTTTTAACAACCTTCTGCACCCAGGCAAAACTTCCACCCCAACCCCCGAGAAATTGTTAGAGAAAGGCCAAGAAGAAGTAGCCAACACCTTTAACTCCTTCTTCACTGAGACTATCCAAACCCTAGCCAGTCAACTTACCTCCACTTCCCCACCTGCTGCGAAACTGCATCTTGACACCCCTACCCCCTTCAATTTAAAGCCAGTCTCTTCCTCCTATGTACGCTCCCTCTTAAAAAAACTCAAACCAACCACCCTAGCGGCTGACCACCTTCCTGCGGAATTCTTACAAATTGCGTCTGATGAAATAGCCTACCCCATATCAATCCTTATCAATAGAACTATAACTGAGATGAACATTCCCTCCATTTGGAAGACTTCTTATATCATTCCGCTTCACAAAGGAGGTACCTCCCTGGAAACGTCAAATTATAGACCAATAGCCATCCTGTCCCCGATAGCGAAAATCATGGAAAGATGCATCCACAAACAACTTCTTCACTATCTGACCTCTAATCATCTCTTGTCCAATGCCCAGCACAGTTTTCGCCCACACCATAGTACAACTACTGCCCTCCTTTCCTTTGTTGACTCAGTTAACAACAATCGTAATAACAAACTCATATCCTCTGCCCTCTTTCTGGACCTATCAAAAGCATTCGATATGGTCAATCATCAATTCCTTCTTAACATCCTTGAAACCCTACATCTGGACACTCCAGCACTAAACTGGTTCAATGCCTACCTCACTGGTAGGCAACAAGCTGTCCTGTGGCAAAACAGAATATCAGGACTGCTCCCTAATACCATAGGTGTTCCTCAGGGCTCGATACTGGGCCCACTTCTGTTTTCCATCTTCATAAATGACCTTCAATCAGTCGTCCCTAAATCCACCTGCATCCAATATGCGGCGACTCCACCTTAATCTGCTCCGACGTCTCCCTCTCGAATCTCCAAACGATCACACAACATTGTTTTTCACTAGATGAAAAATGGTTCACTGACTTAAAACTCCTACTTAACCCAGCTAAAACGAAACTATTACTTTTCTTCCCCAGCGTCTTCTCACCTCTAGGTAAAGAACTCCCAAACACTAACAACATAACCTTCCATATTAAATCCAATAATGGGACCCTCATAACCCCTGTCACCAGTACCAAACTGCTAGGTGTTACTATTGATCATAAGCTCAAATTCGACATACACATTACCCAAACAGTAAAGTCTGTTAACAAAACACTAGGATCTATGTACAGAATTAAAAACTTCCTAACTCCCACTACCAAATTAACTATTGCCCGTACCCATCTCCTCTCTTCCCTCTTCTATGCTTCGCCGATCCTCTCTTTTCTCAATAAACGTGAACTTAACATGCTCTCTCTTGCCTACAACCACATTGCCAGATTTATTACAGGTTCCTTATCGAACCCATCATTGCCTTAACCTGAGGAAACTTGGATGGTTGGAACTGCCAAATCTCCTCAAACTTAGCCAACTCGCCGAAGCTTATAAAATAATCAACCATCCTGATAGAACTCCCTCACTGTGCAGAATTCTGACTCCATATACTAACCTCAACAGTCTCCGATCATCAAACAGCATCCAGATCCTAACTATTAAAGCAAAAAACTTAGGTGGGGATGCCCTCTCGCCAATTCCATTGGCAAGCAGTGGAACTCCTGCCAAACAACCTTAGACTGACTACTTGGCTCAATCAGTTCAAATTTAACCTTAAAGAATATCTCTCCACACAATGGATATGCCCATGTCGTGAACCTGACTAACTACATATCTCATACATTCTAGTCCCATATCCCTAGCCCATTTCCCTAATTGCAGATCTCTAAAATCTCTCTTTCCTTATAACAATTTAGGAAGATTCTCCGATTTCAGTCTATTTTCCAGTAATATAACAAAATCAATGTTTTGTGTATAACCTCCTGTCTGTCCTTGTCTTATATAACATCTATGTAATTTTTCATTCCTGCATATGTAATCTATATTCTCTTTGTAGTAACTATACTTTGAATTTTGTAATTTAAACATGTACTTCCATTTTGTATTGGAGCTTTTCTCCTCGGGCCTCTACTGAAAACGGATATGTATCCAGCTAGACCAGCCCGGTTAACAAATGTAAAATAAATAATAAATAAATAAATAATCACGAGTGTGAATTTGTGAGGTCATTAATATATACTTTCGTAAGTGCATTATTTTTGGGTGAAAATGAAAATATTTTATTTTGGTATGTGTGACTATGGATGCTAGTATCAGTCATGCCTCTTAATTATAAGATGTACTGCAGTGGTGGTGCTGCGGTAGCGTTGTCGCCTCACAGTTTGACATTGCCCGTTCAATTCTCAGAACGTCTTCTGTGTGGTGAAATGCGTGAATGGGCATTCCTTCGTTAAAGGTTGTGCATTAGGCCTGGAAAGCCAGCACGTAAAATTCTACTGCCAATCATTAGCGGACCGGAATTCCGCTGTGGCAACCCCTAACCGGGAAAAGCTGAAAGACATAAAAAAAATACCTATGTGAATAAATTGCCTATGTGCATGCATATACATAGGCATATGCATGCACATTACTCAGGCAAAAAAGCACAAAGATTGCAATGTATGCATGCATATATACATACACATATGTATGTATGTGTGTTGAATTAAATATTGAGATACCTATGTAAATATGCAGGTACAAACAGAGTCACTAATCATGTTTTACATTTGCCATTACTATTTGAGATGATTTATGTGGTGATAATGATAATCACCAATGAGTTTGTTCATTGTTTTGATTACATTTAGAGGTAGTTACACAAATGAGGGTGTGGATAAGAGAGTGGAAGACAAGGACAGTACAGTAATGTGATGCAGGCTAGTCAGCATCCAGATGTACTAAAAGTATAATTCCACATTGTAGGATAACAGCAGAACTGTTTGTATTGTTGGGAAAGTGAATTGACAGAAAACTATGTATACAGTGTATAAATCTTGTACTACCTGGCATAATATTATTGTACTCCATAATAAGTAATTATGGCTACATTACCCTTTAATGTTTAACTGACCCACAGCATTATGTCAGACATTTGCATAGACCTAAAATGTGACAGCAACATACTGACCATTCCTTGTGTGTACTTTTGCGGACATTTGACAAGGTGATGGCAGTCCTATCCTTGGACTGAGACAACACATATTGTTTTCACTTGATGCATTCAGGTTTGGAGAATAGCACTGTAGGGCTTATCAGTGCATAGCAATGAGTGCATCACCAGAGGTAACATACTGAGTGGGAACACTGTTCTGTCACTGACATGAGATATGCAGTCACAGCAATGAGAGCAATCACCAGAGGTGACATATTGAGTGGGAAGACTGTTCTGTCACTGGCATGATATCTGCAGTCTAGCTATCTAGACAATACATTTTGTTTGAGTAGAATATTTTTCATTCAGGCCTGGGGTGTGTTTGTATGGTTTGGGTCATCCAGAAGTGTACTAGCAGGCCTTATGTAAATGTTGTTGTTCACTCATGTCCTGCTACAGTGCTGCATCTGTATAAGTTTTTAGGTTTTGTTACTTCTCTGTACTAAACACTGTGTTATGTGATGCTGTCATGTAGCCGATGTACAGGCGTGATTAATAGGTCTGTGAACTGTGATCTCCATTATCAGATATGTATCATATCTGAAATGTATAGACAGTCAAAAATGCCTAGAATTTCAAGTCTGTCAGTAACACACTAAGAGGATGTTATTTTCAAACCGCATGAATAAAAATGTATATTGTGTTAGATACATACATGCATGCATGCATACATACATATAAAAGTAGCTATTTGTCAAAATATAGGGTTATAGATGGCATGAGATTTTTGGTTGCAGCACTTACTTTTTACTACCTTAGTAAAAGTACCCCTGTAATTACCTACTATAATATACTAGGAATAGTACTGAAAAGTATATGGGAAATGTATAGACTGCATTTGCTTCAGCTTTCAAATGCTAATCAGTGTAAATTAACTGTACTGTAGTCAAACAGGCAGGAAAGATGAAAACATTTTACCACAATGAATGATAGAAAAAAAGTGAGAAAAGAAAACCAGTATGATGGAATCACTATTAGACAAATAGTTATGGTGTAATTTCTGAAGGACAGGATACAGCATCAGCTAATGAGAAAATACTTTTCGAGCACTGATTAGATTCAGTTTGAAAGATGCATGACATTTTTAGTGAAAAGATGCAAAATATTTTATTATTTTAGAATATTTGGACATTTGTTGGTCAACATGTTTCTTTGCAAGGCACAACTGTCCAAAGCAATGCTGTGCTGTAAAATGAGGGAAATATGTATGACTATAAAAGTGCACCTACATCACACACACACACACACACACACACACACACACACACACACACACACACACACACACACACACACACACACACACACACACACACACAAGCAACACTAATAATACACTGTATGAAAAATAATTGATAGTGGAGGGAAAAACAATTGTAGCAACAAGCATGAAAAATACTATTGCCTCGGCTTGAATACTTATTTGCAAAAGCAAGTACACAGTAAAGAAGCTATCACTTCATTGCTAAAGAGGCTGCAGGTCTGTGTGTGACAAGAAGATAGCATCTCTAGCTGAGTAAAATCCAGTCATTCAGCTAATCTAATTGCTCAGGAGTGGGGGAAGGAAAATACAAAAGGACAAACTGCAGCTGCAAGTTCTAAGCATTTCCTCTAAAACCCCCCACTGAGAGTTTGTGTAATCTGACCTGCAGTATGCTAAAAAGGCTATTTGAAAAACTTGCCTCTAGCTGAACATGTGACTTACAGAGTACCAAAATGTAAACAAACTCCTCTAGCAAAAAATCTGAGCCAGTGCCCCTTTAACATTGAAAACTGGAATACAGGAGGCTAACTTCAGAAAAATAGCTGAAATTAAATTACTTTATGACTACTCAATAAAAGATGTCTTTCACTTTCAATTTAGCAAGGAGGCACAATGTGTAAAACTAGGGAGCTTTTTGTATTGTCTTGGAAGTGTTTTATTGTTTTATGACTTCGAGCATTTCCCAAAGCTCTGAGGTCTGTGTATTTTCACAGATAGATGTTAAATGCTACCAGCTGCCATCAATAGTTCTTTTGGGGCCTGGGAACAAGGAGTCAGACAATGATGTCATTCTGCAAGCTATCCCAGCAATAATATTTGAGATATTAATTTTAAGAAGTCTCTTAGAGAGACCGCATTCTGTATTCTGTCTTTGACCTGGCAACAAGTAGAGAAGATCCATTCACCACATCTACCTTGCTCTGATGAAGTAAGTTACAAGGGAATAATATAATTCTCTTAGATGGGCAGCCACGGTGGTGCAGCGGTTAGCGTTGCTGCCTCACAGCAAGAGGTTCTCCGGTTCGATCCTCGATTGGGGTGCCTTCTGTGCGGAGTCTGCATGTCCTCCCTGTGGTTGCATGGGTTTCCTCCAGGTGAGCGGTTTCCTCCCACATCCCAAAAACATGCTGTAGATTGATTGGACACTCTAAATTGGCCCTAGGTGTGAGTGTGTGCATGTGTGTGCCTTCTGTGGAAGGTTGGGCGCCGGGCTGGCAACTCGACACCATAAAACTCCACTGCCAATCATGAGCGGACAAGGTGATCTGCTGTGGCGACCCCTAACCAGGAAAAGCTGAAAGAAGAAGAAGAAGAAGTATAATTCTCTTAGATATAGTCAGGAATATAGCAAAGCTTAGTTTAGATATTTTTCTTCATTTATTTGAGACTGTCCTGCAATGTTGTTTTAAATATTTTCTGTGATTTTGAACTCTGATGTCACTGTAAATATATATTTAATATTGTCTTGCTCTTTTATTGTTTATTATTGAATATATTTAAACATTTCATTTTGGCTGATCTGTTTAGAGATATTTAAGTTCTAAGAGTACTTGCATATTTATTTGGTGACACTGTGGGCCACTCCTAATAGCCTTGCTCTTGGTCAAACTACCATTTGTATTAATAGTAACATTACACAGTAAGATTTTGTTAAGGGCCTTAAAGTAGTATAGCTAGTAAACCTGTGCCAGCCTTTCCCAGGTGTGTGTGTGTGTGTGTGTGTGTGTGTGTGTGTGTGTGTGTGTGTGTGTGTGTGTGTGTGTGTGTGTGTGTGTGTGTAAATGAGACCTCAAAAAGTGTGTGTATCAGCTACTTAGGCAGCTTTTGACCGGATTGGTCAAGTTACAGGTATATGTACTGAGCTGAGATCCTACTTTATAGAATCTGATGGTGTGGAGTACAGATTTCAGAGTAACCTAGACAATGTTGCTGTTCCAGAACGTGTCTTAACTTCTGCTTCCATTTCTGATGATGTTTCTGATGTCCTGGAAGTTGAACATTCCGCAGAGACAGTCTCAGTTGCTAAGTCTGATTCTAATTTCTATGTCACATGATTTTATAGTATTTCCAGACCTAGTGTGAACTACACACTGACCTGGACTTAACTGTATATATGTGTATTTAATTCTGTATAATTGCATGACCATAAATTATTTATATTGATTGCATGTCAATTACTGTTTTTAACATTGCATGACTTATTTCTCAAAGAGGAAGGATGTTGAAAAGTGTTTGTGTTCTGTGTCTTTAAGAAGCATTTCAAGGACTGAACGTGCATATATAAATAGCGCACTTGCTATACTCAGTGCCATTTTGAGAGTGCAGCCAGAGAGTGGACATGGATGAATGTAATAGCTAGTTTGTTTATAAATTTATCTAAGTTAAAGTATTAAGCCTCAATCCTGATGTGTTTCTACATAACAAAGCTGCTTGAACAGAACCTATGAAGTCTTGTCTATTGTGTGGTGACTAGACGAGCGACAGGATGCTTGCCAGATATGAACAGGAATGATAAGTTGTTATGAATGCTGTTTCATGGATAGCCAATAATGAACAGTGTGTGTGTGTGTGAACATGACTTTGTGCATATAGTTGGTAACAGAGCAGCTTGGGCCAATAGTCGATGACTGACTTTGTAGTCAAGCCATCAGACCTGAGACTGTATGTTCTAGGTACTCATGTTAGTACAGGTGGTGAGCTGTCAGCATGTAAACACTGCAGATTTTGTTTTTATAAAACTCAGCTGTGCAATTTCAGAAATCCTGGAACAAACATCATGCATTTGATAGACTCCATTTAACTTTAATAATTAACTAGATTTCCAAAATATATGCATGATTAGTCTGGCTGTTGGGATAGAACGTTAATGCTGTGAGGTGCTATTTTATGTGGTACAGGGTTTGATTCCCTTGTTCTCATTTGCCTACTGCTTGACTATAAGCAAGTCACTTAACCAGGCATTACTCCTGAGTTGCCCCTGAAAAGGCACTGTGCCCAGTGGGCCTACCAGGTTAACAAGTGAGTATTCTTAAGATTAAAAAAAAAAAACTAATTTAAAGGCTGCAAAATTGTTAGCCTGATAAAACCACACTATGGTGGTGCAGCTCTGAAAATGCTGTTAAGATGTGCTACATTGACAGCAACATTGTCAGTGGTTTAATAAGTAGCAGTGTCTTCTCTGGTGCTGTAAAACTCTAGAGGCTCAATATAATCAGTGCTTGGATTTTCACGCCACTGCTGTCACTGCAGTATAGAAATGGGGTTGTGGGTTTACAGCACATCTGAAGTGCCACCTTTTTGTTTGACAGGTGCTGTCTTTTGGGGAACACTGCAACTGTCCAAGTGCTCAAAAACACTTGGACCTGGAATGCAATCTCAAAGCCATGGATTCAAGTGTCTTGTAGCTTGTGTAGGCTGCTAACCTTGCCCAAACTCAAATCTGAGTTTGGGCAAGCAGTGGTGAGGAAGAAGCCGGAGGGAGATTTTAGGGTTAGGGAGTGGGAGATAATTTTAGGGTTCGAGACCAAGAAGGGAGTTTTAGGGTTAAAGAGCAGGAAATTAATTTTAGGGTTAGGGAGTGGTAAGGGATTTTAGGGTTAGAGACCAAGAAGGGAGTTTTAGGGTTAAAGAGCAGGAAAGGAGTTTTAGGGTTAGGGAGTGGTAAGGGATTTTTAGGATTAGATAGCTATCAGGGAGTTTTAGGTTCAGGAAGGAGGAGGGGAATTTTAAGGTTAGAGAGCATTTGGGGAACATGGGTCTAGGGAGGTGGTTGGAGTTTTAAGTTTAGGGATCAGGGACTTTAGGTTTAAGGAGGGGGAGTGGAGTTTCAGGGTAAGGAAGTAAGGACTTTGGATGAGAACTGGGTGGAAATTTTAGGGTTAGATTTTAGGTTCTGGAAGGGCTAAATAATTTCATGGGTCTGATGTTGGGTGGGGCTGTGTAGAAATGGGAGCTCAGACTAGTGGGAGATTGAGCACTTGCTTTTTCAAGCAAATGGCAGCGACCAAGTGTGTAGTGATCTACCAGTATTTGAGCATCTATTGTAGACCATGTCTTTTGTATGGTAGTGATAATGCATCACTCCTGAGGTGCTGTCCTTCAAATGAGATGGGAGAAGTATGACTGAGATGTTCATCATATTGATCACTGCTGTATTAGCCTTAACTACATGGGTTATATCCTGCCAAGGATATGACAGCCGACCAGTTTCCAAAGCTTCAGGGAACCTTCCACATGCTAAAACCATTAGGCAGCTCAAGCTGCTTAAAATCACAGGTTTGAGCACCAAGCCATTCAGAGCTCCCACCATTTATTAGATCACTCCTCTGTAGGCTTTTGAGGATCTACAGTCGGCTTGTGCTGTTCCTTCACTGGGTGGATGTTTCCTTTGGGGAAAACCCTTTTACTTTTTAAATTTATTGTTTAAATGTATTTTCTTGCTTACGAAAGTTATTTTTAATCTAGGAGTTTGTGGTTTAATGGACTGTCATAGACATATCTGTACTTTTAAAATGGTAGGGCACATTATTCCTGTCAGTTTAAAAGCTGTTTATAGTAAGTGAAAACTATTTTCTCTGTTTAGAAATTTTATTTATTTTAATTTTTGGGACTGGCAGAGTATATAAAAGTACATTTTACTGTGATTTTGTGAGGGGAAAAATTGAATTCTAATAACTTTTAAATTTTACTATCTTATGCTGCTTGTCTTTCATTTTACTATCTTATGCTGCTTGTTTTTCCCAGGAAAGTGACACCATTTTCAGTTTGCCCATGGAACAAACTATCAGTTGCAGCCACAAAAAGAAAAAGATAAGTAAGCAGCCTTTGCACCACAGCAGGCTAACAGTTTGCCTCAATCACATGTGGGTGACTGCTGTGACCAAAGCTGATTCTTCAGACCACTCCTCTTTTACCTTGGACCCCAACCAGAGTAGCATCTACAGCCACTATGGACTTGGGGTTAGCCATTTCTCAGCAACTGTTGGGAGTCCTCTCAGTGGGCAAGGAAGAGCCACTTTTTGTTGATGTTAAAGAAAAGCCACTGTCTTTAGTCCTGGGAGAGGGAACAGGGAAGACTGTTCTGTTTAGTCAGAATGATGTGTCCATCCCTGGGGAAAATACTGCTCCCATAATACCACTGTTGGCTGATTTTTGCCTGTCAAAAGAAACGGACAATTAAAAACATTAAAAATCCCCTCCACCTCAAATTTCCCTATATAGGAGTAGTTTACTGGGTCTGGCTCAGGATAAAATTCAGGCTATTGATCTTTCTTCTAAGGTGGTTTTGATAAAATAAAGAGGGTCACTCTTTTCCATTAGCGATTCAAGATTCTGAGTCTGAAGAAGAAGATGAAAGGACAGATGCAGGGTTTTATCTTCAAAATTTCTAATTCAGAAGACCACTGTATCTAACTCTTCTTGTAGGGGGTTTCTTTTTCTCTGAGCTATTTCCAGAAAGTAACGGTGTTTTCAGTGGGAGAACACTGAGGTTTCTCGGTCCCTCAGAAGGTACTATGAGCTGTTACAGACTGAATTTCCAGAACCCTCACTGATTCCTCCAGTGCTGTCAGCTTTGAAGGATATGTGTATCACTGCCTACAATTTCCTGACAATCAGCCTGCTTGCCCCTAGAATGCAGACAGATTGTAGAAATGTATACAATATGTTTAAGTCTTTATACACTCATCGCAAACCTGACCCAGCACCTATAGCTTTAGTTAATCCTACTGCTGCTAAATATTTAGTTAATTCCTATCGTATTTTTTTTGACAAGGATGGGAAAATATTTGATAAGTACTGGGGAAAAGCATATTTTTCTGCAATTTTTGATTTTCAGAAATTTGAATTGTCAGGCTCGTGTGTTAAAGTTTATTCTTACCAGTTGTGACAGTATGAAGAATGTTTTTGTCTGCAGTTTCTTCTTGTGAGGAAAATCTGTTTAACTGGTTTAATTTCTTCCATTTTACAGGTCACAACTTAGTGTTTAAAGTTTGTGTACGATTATGATGATAGTACTTCCAGGTCTATGGCCAGCGGTACTGTTTTGAGGAAACTTACCTGGATGCAGTATCAGAAACTCCTAAATCATGTGAAAAATGAGATTTTAAATTCTCCTCTGGATAGAGATTTGATTTCGGGTCTCTCTGCTACAGAGGTTATCAAAAAGTGTGATGAGTGTTAAGCTGATTCAGGCTGTCTAAGATTTTTCATCCCTCTTTTTACCAATTTTCTAAGGGCTTCTCTAACTCCTCATCTAGTTTTGGCAAGAAGCAAAATAAACAGTCTCTCAGCAAAATGCTGGTAAATGGATGTTTAAGTAGAAAAACGACTACAGGGATCCCCAAAACCACTGACAGTCCAACAATTCAGAATGATTATGTAAGAGACCTTGCACCTCCTCCTCCACAACACCACCCCCTGACAGTCCATTTTCCCTTCCATTAATTCTGAATCTCCACTTTCTCTTTGGCAACATATAGTTTCAGACAAGTAAGTTCTGAAGATCACTCATCAATGTTATAGATGGCAATGGCAGGAAATGTCTCCTTTCAAGGTTGTAATTCCTCATCCACCAGATCAAACTTCTCTGTTTTTTCCTGTCCTTCATCACATGCTGTCCCATAGAGTGATAGAACCTGTTATTCCTTCCCAGGTTGGGAAACGTTTTTATTTAAGGATGTTTTCAGTGCCAAAGAAAGAAATTTCCTGGAGACCAGTTTTGGATCTTTCTATCCTAAACCAATTTGTGCCAATGCCCAAGTTCAAAATGCTGTCATTTCATAACCTGGTAACTCTTCTTCCTCTCTTAAGTTTCCTGGTAACACTAGATTTAAAAGATGCTTGTCATCACATCCCTATTCATCCAGAGTTCAGGTGTTTCTTAAGGTTCTTTGTCTGGATCACATTATCATTTTTTCTGCCTTACCCTTTGGATTATCCATCATGCCATGATGTAAAGAAAGTGTCTAACTCCAGGTGTAGCTCATTGTAGATTACAGGAAATCCATTTTTACATATTTAGGCTTTAGGCAACTTAATTATCTTTGCAGAGTTTTTCTCAAAGTGTCTGGAATCTCAGACTTGTGTGAGAGACCTCTTACACAATTTAATATTCCAAGAAAACATTCAGAAGTTTTTTTTTTTTTTTTTTTTTTTTTTACTTCTTCTCACAGGATTGTTTTCCTGGGTTGTCAGCTAGAAGACACCAGTTCAGAGAGCTTTTCCACTCAGACTTTGGCCACTGCAAGGGAATACCTCAGAACTTTCGGTGTCAAGGCATCTATGATTACCATGATAACCCTCGCAAAACTCCACATGAGAAAGATACAGTGGTGTCTGAATTCTCTTTGGTCCCAGCATCAACACCCATTATCTTTTAAAATCCCAGTTTTTAGGTTTGTGGTGACAGAAAATATCCAAAATTCCAGGTCTCCCCTTCTCCCCTCCTGCTCCAAAGCAGTCAGTCTCCACAAACCCCACAGACTTTGCTTGGGGGGGGGGGCAGTTTCAGGAGGGATAAAAGTGCAAGGTGTGTAGGGCACCAAGGACAGATGCAAGCACATAGATATAAAAAGTGATGCTTGTTCTCATCAAGGCACTCAACTCTTTGAATCATTTTTGGTCCCCTGGACCTCTTCAAGTTGTTGCAGACAATACCACAGCCATGTGGTACATTAAAAAGCAAGGTGGAACCAGGTTGTCCCCCCTTTGCAGACTAGCCATGTTAGCTTGGGATATAGCTTCACAGCACAATGTCACTCTACATGCATCCTACATCCTGTAATAGTAAAATTATGTAGCCAGTAAACTGAACAGGACAAAGACAGACGCTCACGAATGGGAGCTGGATCAGGGAGTCTCCCAAGATTTGATCCATTTGTAGGGAGTTCCTCAAGTAAACCTCCTTGCCTCCTGTCTGAATGATCAGCCAGCAAACTTCTTCTCTATGACACCATGCAAGAAGACCTGGATGACAGATGTCTTTTCCTTTTTTTTATTGGATGGGAATGTTCTTGTATCCTATTCCACCCTTTCCACTGATATCCATGGTACTTTTGAAGATTCAGAAGAAATCCCCCAAGATCATTGTGGTGACTGTCTTCTGGTCTAAGCAACAGTGGTTCTTCCTTCTTTTGGAAATGGCCAGGGGCAATTGCCACAAGCTTCCCCACATAATGGATCTACTCATACAAGAATAGGGGCATTTGATACATCCTGGATCCCAATCAATTTCTACTGACTTCCTAGATGATAGGGTCTTAATCTCCCTACTGAGGATGTGCAGCAGGTATTAATGGAGGCAAGAAAGCCTGATAATAGAAAATTGTATATTAGCAAATGGAAACGGTTTTCTAGTTGGTGCTAACAAAATAAGCAACACCTATTCAGTGCTAGTGTTTCTCTGGTTTTACACTATTTGTGTGTGTTACTATCCACTGGCCTTTCTTACTCCTCCACCAAGGTTCATTGCTCGGCCATTTCAGCATTTCTGCCCAAGAATCCTCCTCTTTTGATGCATTCTCATGTCAAAATGTTTTTGAAAGGGGTTTTGCATAAGAAACCTCCAAGAAAACCAGTAGCTTCTCCTTGGGATCCTGATTTTGTGTTAGAGAAGCTAAAACTTCCTTCATTTGAACCAGCTCATCTGTCTGAATTTTGTGAATTAACATGAGAAACTGTTTTACTGATTGTTCTCACATCTGCAAGAATATCTGAGTTCCAAACTCCTATGGTGAGTCAACCCTATCTCATGTAATACAGAGAAAGGGTTTCTTGGAGAATTAATTCTTTTATACCTAAAGTGGTATCCATGTTCACTTTAAAACCAAACTATACGTCTCCTCATTTTCTTTCCTGAACTTAAAAATGAGGGGAAAAGACATTCCATGCCTTGGATGTGGAAAGACAACTTGAGTACTATCTTGACAGAACAAAATCTTTTTTGTTCATTTCTTGTGAAGATAAAAAGAGGGGAAAGTGTCTATCAAAACAAATTATTTCCAAATGGTGGTCTCAGGCTATTCCCTGTTGTTATTCTCCACACAATAAAAGTATTCCAGGCAGCATCAAGGGCTTGGCTTTATCTATGGGTTTTTGGAAAGGGTTGGATGCTAGGCGTATTCTTGAAACAGCAACTTGTTCCTCTGGCGATGCTTAGCAAAGCTCTACAAGCTTGATTCCTTCTCTGGGTCTAGATCAAGCTTTTCTAGGACCATTCTTCAGTAGATGTTAGCATGATCACCGCTGCAGTAGCTGCTCCATCCATATATGTGTGTGTGTGTTTTTTTATTGCTAGCTATGTCCTTTCAGGGCTCAGCATCCCTCCCTCATTTAGCTTGAAAGCTCTGAAGGATTGTGAAGTTAGGTAGCTCAGCCTGAGGGGTCTAAGTGCATGGAAGGTGGCCTGAAGCCATGGGAGCTAGCTGACTGTTATACTGTTGGCAGGATATAAGCTATATAGAGCTAAGAGAACTGTAGCAGAGATCATTCAAACATCTACTGTTATGGTAAGTTTACTTACACAATTGAACTTTACTGTCTTCTTAAGGTGGCAATAGTTGAAATGGATAGATAAGATTCCACACCATTTAATAAAGAAAAGCAGAACATTTTCCTTGGTGTACAGGCCAAAATTGTCCTTAGTCATATGAAATATATATGTTCTCACCTGAAAATTGGTCAGAGGCCTATTGGGGGAAAACAAGTTGTTGCTAGTTCATAGGTTCATATGTAAGTACTAGGCTAGCTGTCCTTGTGGGCCATTTTAAGCCTAGCCAGTTTCCCTTTTTGTGCTCAAAATACCCTATCACATTGGGCTATAGATTGGCCTTAGCCATCCCAAAATCAATAATTATATATTACCTCTAGTGAGAATAACTGGCATGATGCCATAGATAATTTAGGGGACCTATGCATGGGATAAAGCAGTTAGGAGCTGCATCTGCCCATTAGTATTACAGAGGGCAGTCTTTTTCTGTTTCCCATCCATTGATCTAAGTTGCACTTGAAAGTAGACAGAGATATAGTATCATATTGGTTTTCTCTGCACCTTTTGTAACTGTTTGATTTACTATAGTATAGTTATAAAACCAAGGCTGTTCTTGTGGAAGTTATAAACCTTTAACCTACTATTGTTGTTCTTAATAAATACAAAGTATGGATCATGTATTGTTTTTGAATCTAGTAGTATTCCAGTTTCACATACTCTTTCACTTGAAAGGTTCAGAAAGAATTAATAAATGATGTAATACTCCAAACTGTACCTGTAATTAAATATTCACCATAATTTGTTTATCCTTAATTTCTGACATACATTCAGTAATACTTATTTCTGCTTGGCATGCCACCAGAGTATACTTACGGGTTTTAGAACTATATCATTGTGTTATAAGATACAGAGCCGTTAAAATAACTTTCTTTTTATTGCTGAATGTGGCACTAGTATCCTATACCCTGTACACGTCTACAAGGTTAGCAATTTACCATACGTGAACCTGAGCTGCTTTTGTTGTAGTAAGAAGAAAGTATTCCTCACTGTACTTCCTGTAACTATTATATGAATACAGTTGGCTCACTAAAGGCATGGATTCAGCTATATGACTTATGTAATGCTTATTAATATTTGATTGATATAAACCTGTCAAAATGAGTTTTATATATCAAATCAATTTGTTTTTGTAGACTGCAAAAGCCTCAAATATAAATTTACACATTAATAGGTGTCTCTGTGTGTAACTTAATGGGTAATTAAAATAGTTAAATAGTAATGAATTGCATTTAAGGACTAGCTTTATATTTCCAGAGTCTCGTTACCTTTCAGAACACTGTGTCTTCGCATATTTCATTTTTCTTTAGCTGTTGATATAATGTTGGAAAAAGATGTATGTCATGGGCACATTTAAATTATAACTCGATACAGCAGCCTTCAGCATAACAATATGAGTTAATGTGGAGAACAATTGCTTTGTCTTTCTTTTTCATCCCCTGCAGTGCAGACCTTGAAGATGTGTGTGTTTAGATTTATGTAGCTGATAAGCAGAAAACCACTGACAATGTGAAGCGTGACACAAAAAAGAAAATAAAGATTTAAGATTAATCTTTTTTCAACATTGTTGATTTCCACTAAAATTTAGACTTGTATTACCATTCAGAATAAAAGGTTTTTGAGTTTCTTTCATTAATAACAAGTATGTTAAGACTGGAGCATATCTTGACATTTGATGTATGTATAACAAAAAAAAAAAAAAAAACTAAAATGAGAACCCAGGTGCCTATTACAGATCTATATTAAGCAAGTCTTCCAGGTTTGCCTTGTGCTTCTTTTTTTGATTTGATAATTGCAATAATTGCATGTCTTAGTTAGGACATTGGGACCTTTACATTAATAAAGGATACATGGATGTCTTCACAATGACCACTGAAGGAAGACACCCTAGAGTTCTCTAGTTTTCATGCTACTTTATCCTATTCATTTTGAGGAGTGCATTGCTGATTAGAAGTGTTTTGCTTTTAAATAAGTCAGTACTTTTTATGTCATCTGTTATGGTCCATCTTTACATAACAGATGCTTTTGCTTCTATGTTTTTTTGTTTCTTTTCTTTCACCATGTACGGTGCCTGTTACAGAGGTATATTTGATATACATCTGTAATTGGCACCTGAGTTCTCATTTTAGCTTTTTTAACTTTTATGCATACCTCAATGTGTGGCAGGCTTGACATCATTGTCATTAATGAAAAAAAAAAAACTCAAAAACCTTTTATTCTGAATGGTAATACAAGTCTAAATTTCACTCCACTGGAAATCAACTTGATTTTGAAAAAAAAAAAAAGAATCATCTTAAAATCTTTTATTTTCTTTTTTTGTGCCACACCTCACATTGTCAGTGGCCACCAGATGGGTATTCCTACATCTTCTGGTTATCCTTTACATAAATCTAAACACTTTCATCCCATATGCTTTTAATTTTATGTTTCTTTCCTCTGTCAGTTGTTGAAGTTTTACATATCTTTTCAGAGACCCTTCTCTACATGTAGATTTAGATATAGATAATAGAGACCTATGTATCAGTTGTACCCTTATATAGCAACTATAATAAAAACTGACCTGCATATGACTAAAATTGAGAACCATAAGTATTGACTTGATTGAGTATAATTAAGTAATCATAAGTAGTGGCATAAGCTGGTAGAATAAAATGACCATAAGAAGTGGGTAGAATAAAATGACCATAAGATGAAGTAACTGATGTCGTAAATGTTATTGATAAGATATACAAGACATTATATTTACTGAATACAGTTCAATGATATGTAAGATAAATAGTAATACACCTAGCCAAAGTAACCTGTGAACACGTTATGATTCTACCCGGCATATATACCTGTCTATAGCTATATCATATATCAGAGGCAGACCACTGCAGAAGGTTCACCTAGTTGGGATGAAACCTGGTTTGCTTGTTGGTGTTTTGGCCTTCACGTTTAGTATGTTTCTGTCTTTTTGGCAGCTAATGGTGTGTTACTTTATTTTTGCTGATTGTATGGAAAAACATAATTGGCATGGAACATATTATAGGGCTGTCACATTATCAAGCCATGTGGTGCAAGGTCGTTAAGGTTTTAAAGAAACTCAAAATCACTGCTTCCTGTCTGGCATGATGTTTATGTATATTTAATAAGACAGAAGACTTCAAAGACACAACATTTACTGTTATAAAGACAACGGTTTCTTTAATCTAATATTATGTGGTGAAAAACTGGGCTATCAGAGAAAATATTTCTTATGAAGAATGGAAACATATTATTGAAAAGGTTGAAAAGTTGTTAAAAATCTATCAAAATTTCAGTGATATTCAAGAAACATTTGAAAGATAATTACAGACTATTGAAAAAATCTCTTAAGTACATATTTAATTTTGAAATTTACTGGATGCCTTGTGAACCTAATTCTTTATATATTTTGTGCAGAAATGACATCTGCTACTGTCCTATCTAATCTGTCAACATTTGTCTTCTACTAACTTTATTTGGACTTGGATTTCTTCATATCATTATGCTGCTGTTTTTCATAAAGCCTTTATTATATTTTATACTGTTGGTATTATATATGGAAACTCATAACAAAATATATTTTTTTAAAGGACAATTTCACTCTAAACTCAACTTTTCCCCATCTCTGATAAAATATACTTCCCTAAAAATTTGATGTAACACACCTATACATAAATATTAATTCATAAAGTTGTTATTGAGCAGTCATATAGTTTTGCAGTGGATTCATCAAAATTCATTCAGTCAAGATCAATACACACAATAAATGTTAGTTGAAAGGTTTATAATTTTCCATCAAGGTATAGCAACCTGGTGTTAGTTATAGCTGTGATTGGGTACTGGGGCACATCCCTTTGCACTGGGAATGTGAGGTTGCAGCTTTGACTGATTTTAGAATATTTTTGATTGTTGGTCATTCATTCTGTTGGTCTCGATCATGTGGAATTGTACTGTGTCCTTCTTATTGGTCTAAAAGTGATGTCTAGGCAGAGCCCACATAAAATGGATGCCTGACAGGACAAAAATGGAAATGTTTATGTGAAAAAAGTCACATTGGTAGTAGTTCAAGACAATACAAAATGTATAAAATGCAGATCATATTACAAAACAGCAAAGAGGGTGATGCACTTGAAGCTTCCCCATGTTCAAACAACCACAACAAAATCCCACACCACTTTCTTGCAAGTTATAAGTGCCCCTCTATGACCTAGGGAATCCATAACATGAATTTAAGCTTACCTGAGACACTCACCAACCGACCAAATACCATTCTCATGGGCAACTTTAATTACCCGAGTATTAACTGGGTATCATATACAACACAAAATGTGCAGCCACAGAGATTCCTGAACTTTGTAAACACAAACTTCCTAGACCAGATTGTTAATGCTTCGACCAAGGAAGCAAGCATACAGCATCTGGCCTTCACTAATATGGGGTGAGCGAGCACTGCACAACTTCTAGTGTAGTGTCCTCACTGTTAAGGTCAGACTGCAAAACCGTCTCCTTAGAAGTAAAAATAAAACCCACCACACAAGCTAATACAGGAACATTCAAGAACTACTCTAAGGCTAACATCCTACTATTAAGTGATAACCTAAAGGGGGGTTGGTGATAGGTTTGGCATAGAGGGTAAGTTTGGCATAATGGTTAAGGTCTTTGCCTTACAGACACAAGGTACAGGGTTTAATTTTGACCTTGAATTATTGGCTAGGCTTAAAATGTCCCTTCATGGCAGTTAGCCTAGTATTCATCTATGAGCCTATGAACCTGGCAAAATTTCAGGCCCTCCAAACCCCGAAAACACTTTTGCCTACACCGAACTGTTCACAGAAATCCTATATAAGCGTGTTATTAGTTGCATAGAGGCAGCTGTTTCCACCAGAAATAAGTACAGAACTAACTAAGAAAAACAAGCCACCCTGGTGGAATCACAACATCAATAGGCTCTATAACAGAAGGAAGACAAAAATTAGGAGGTGTTGCATCCAGCAGGATAAAATAGCACTCATTAAACTAATCTATAAAATCAGAGGACAAATAAAGCCTACCATAACCAAATTTGAGGTAAACCTGGCCTACTAGGCCAAGGAAAATCACAAGGCATTCTTTAGTTATGCCCACAGTCTCACAGGTGATATACCATTGAGTGCAGAGCTCATTGTTAATGGATCCACCTACACTGAGGCAGAAGATATAGCAAATCTACTGTCAGTCAAATTTAGCTCTAACTTTAGCCCTCTCTGCTCCCAGCCCCTCCTCAGGAAATAACATTAAACATAACTTCTTCAACTATCACTAGGGAACAGGCCCTCAATGCTTTCTCCAAAGCCAAGATCACTGCATTGATCGGCCCCAACAATATCCCAGACTGCCTTCTAAATAGGATGAAACGTAACCTATTGGGGCCTCTGGCATCACTGTTTAACTGTGGCCTCCAGACTGGCTTTGTGCCTCATGATTGGAGAATGGACATCATCCCTCTGCAGAAAAGCAAGTCATCTGTGGACCCTGGAAACTATAGACCCGCAAGTCTCAGTAGTCTCATATGAAAAGCCATGGAAAGAATTATCATGGAAATGATCAGTAATGACATAGGAAACCTCCAGACACTGGCTGTAACCAAGTTTGTTTTTGTCAAGGGCAGGTCATGCATACTCAACCCGGTGGACTTCTTTGAAAAAGCCATCAAAGCAATGGATGAGTGCAAAACAGTTCACATTGCTTACCTTGACTTGGCCAAGGCATTTGACATACTACCCCACTTGGGCACTGCTGACAAACTCAAGAGGTTAGGTATAAATCCTTATGTCACCTGGAGGATTGTCAGCTGGCTCACAGACAGGACCCTGGAAGTTATAACTGTAGAGTCCACCTCTACAAAAAGGCCACTGACGAGCATAGTCCCTCAGGGGATCAGTCCGGGGACCGTTAATTTTTGGCATCTATTTTTCTGAAATCAAGGCCACTGTCATAGGGCTCTGATTAACAAAATTTGCAGATGACTGAAAATTAGGAGCAGTCATAGAATTCCTCACTGACATTATTGTTCTCCAAGGACTGACAGAAAAATAACTGATATCAGAGCCATGTATTAAATATAAATGAAAAGAAATACATAATAGTATCCTTCAGGAAGTTGGCCACCCCTGGTAACTACCATATTGACAACACACCCCTAAGAATTGACTCAGTGGTCAGGGACTTGGGAATACATGTAGACAATAGTCTAGCCTTTGGCCATCAAGTGTTTATGTTAATGAAGAATTAATTCTATGTTGTTCAACTTATAAACAAAGGTATGGCATCCAGGTCCAACAAGGTCATTACTTCACTATATTTGGCACTCATCAGACCTATCACTGAGTACAGTACCTCTTTTGGCAATACGGGGTGTAACTAACATGTTTTATGCAGACTGCTTCAAAGCCCTATCCCTGTATTCTGTCTCCTATAGTCTGTTGAGCGGAGATCTACACTTGCCATACAAGGCATCTTTGGACCCCACTCTGATGGACCTCCTGCATATCTGCAAAATAAACTGCACCGGAATTTCTTTCTAAACACTTTAAACCTTGCCTGTGTTATACATAGGACCTGCTGGAGAGAAACTGGTATGTATCCCAGAAACTACCCCTTCTCTGTAACAGGCTCCCCATCCATGTGAAGCAGAGTTCAACCTTACCCAATTCAAGAGTAGCTTGGACAACTGGATGGGGAACTGGAAATTCACCCATAGGTTGGCTCCTATGTCTCTAATGGACAGAGGCAGCATACAAATTGTTTGTTTCCCAGACCCCTGCTTGTAAATACTTTATCTCCCCAAACCCCTGTTTTACTACCAAGGGTTCCAGAACTTGCCAGAGATTTGGGATGCATGGAAAGCCCTCAGTAGTTGTTAGCATAGTAAACACCTATGAACCTATAAAGACAAAGCTAACAATGGCATACAGCTGCAAACACAAATAATATACTAAAATAATTAAATTGCAGCGTATTTTGATTTTATGGAAAAGAAGAGGAGGTAAAATTATAACAGATATACTATACATTTTCCTTATAAATAGTGGCAACTATCAAAAATAATGGTTTGCTTATTTAGCAAGATGTAAACTGGAGGGTTATAGTAATGATATGATGTTAAAGAGATGAGTCAGATTGTTAAGTAACAGAAGTCAATACAATGGCAGAGTAAACATGTGATTAAGTTTAAAGGTAAGACAGGTAAAGGATAACATGTGCCTTAGAGAGAAGTAATCACAGCTGAATGTGATAAATAAATAATAAGGCAAAAGCAGTGGAGGAAGTGGGGGTGGGGTTCTAACTTAAAATCCACAGTTACATTCCTATTTGTTAGCTAGGAAAGACCTGATGGTATGTTTAATTATTAACTTGTTGTGTTTTGCTAACTGAAGCTGCTAAATTGTTTTGAATTGTATTAACAGCTGCACTAAAGCAAGATTCCTGTGCAAATTGTTGATACCTAAAGTGAGATGTGTTCATGATGGGGTGTACTCTTTTAAGACTGAGTTAAATGCAGGCTGTATGGTAGAGGAGTGAAGGCTGTGAGACATTTCTGATGGAATAATGCTATCTTAAAGAGATAGAAGCAGTACAGTGGTGAATTATTTATAAATATCCCGAAAATCTAGCAAATAAAGCACAACTTCCTGTACTGTGTTGTAGATCCATATTTTATACCACTAGATGGTGCACTGTGTTCACAGTAAATGTTCATCTATGTTGGGCTTACTTTTAGGAGTCATCTCAGAATAAAATTCTGGTTCACCAAATCTGTACTTCTGCTTGCTGAGCTATTTATATTGCTATTGCCAATGTTATTGTGTTTAGATAACTTATTAGAGTACTTGAGCCATTGAATATGTTTCTAACTCTGCACAATGTAATGTTCCATGAATGCTTCCTTATATGCTGTTCAATATCCTCATTGCACTCAGAATTAGGTTTGCTTGAAATCTCCAATATTTTCTGTAGGAATTTGTCTCCTGGCTCTTCCATTGTAGACCAGCTGTACTGAATATGCAGAATACAAATGGATTTCATTGTTACATGCAGATCACTTGCTTGGATTAAATTCAACCAGTTTTAAAGGTTAAAGTCCAATAAGATATAAAGTTTTATATTTATGTCTCTTGTGTATGATTTGCTCTGTATATCTTTAAATATTTTCTGTTATGTATTAATTGAATAATTACTGTGACTATTTTGACTATATAAGAGTGTATGGTTATCTTGATATTATGTTCGCACTAAGAAAGAGCTATTTTGCTCACAAGCTTTGTGCCTATGAAAATGCTTGGATTCACTTTTTCATGTTGAAACTGATAATAGAATTCTCCTTTGCTTTAAGAAAATGTGATTTGTCCTGTGGTATTTATGTGACCCCAGCAATAGTTAGGTTGGGACAGAAAGATTAATTGTGTTTCAAAAATTCTTTTCTGCCTTTGTTGCCAAAGGTCTGCAGTATGTTTTTACTGTTTGATAATGATTACATTTCATATAATTATAGGGGTCTTTTGTCCAGTCATGCCATGCTTTAACATGATTCCTTAGTAGGACTTTAAAAGACTGAGGTACCCGGAGGTTTTACTTTTGCTCAATGTCATTTCTGCCTTAATTGGAAGAGTCTGCCATGGATTGCTGTTACTGGATTACAGAAAGTTAATAAAGATCTACAAGTATCAGCTGCATGCATTAGCATACCAGGTTTATACAGTACTGTCATGTGCTCCCAGTCCGCCGGTACTAAGGTGGCATAACTGTTAGCGCATGGAGTCCCCATGGCCACTCCCACCCTCTGCCTATAAACTACCTTGTTGTATAAAAAGACATTATTTTCCAATACAAGCTCCATTAAAGTAGCTATACATTCTATTAATTCCAATGAATAGTCAGTATTCTCTTTTAAAAAAAAATTTTAGAGACGTTATCCCAAAGTCATGAGGAATTATAGTAAACAGGGAGCGCATGGCAGTCCTATCTGGGCATGAATTTTCTCTGAACATTCCGTACTATAAGCGTTTTATGGACGACATTTTTTCTTGTGGCATGGGACAGAATTAGACCTTAAGAAATTTGTGCAATATCTTGAGTCCACTAGTATTTGTTTTAAATTATTCTTGTACATGTATTGATTTTTTTAGATGTAAAGATTTATTTAGTAGATGGTGCTTTATCTAGTTCCCTACATAGGAAAGCATGCAGTAAGAATGCACTTTTGCACTTTAGCAGTATGCATCCGCAGCATATTTTTAGGAACATTGCCAAAGGGCAATATCTGCGTATGCCTTGATTGCATACAAATGATGAGCAATGTAATGAAGCAATGCTTAACTTAAAAGATGAGTTATTAGTTAGAGGCTATAATGAGCAATCACTAGATAAGTCCTTTAATACTGTAGCTGCTATGCGCCATGATAATGGTAAACCTTATTTCCATCGTATTTACACTTCATATAAGGGTAATGTACAGGATGTTGCACCCACCAATGTCAGATTACCTTTGATGTATGGCAATAATATTCAATAAGTATGTGTAGTTGTAAAGAGGTTTTGGCTAGTTTTGCTTTCTGATGACAAGGTAAAGGATGTTGTAGGTTCTAAACCAAGTTATACATTCATAAATAATTCCTCTTTGAAGCGACAGCTATATTACAAAACAACTTGTGTTCTTTTACCCTTATCTGATCGTCAGGGGACATATGCATGCTGGCATTGTAAAGTTTGCATATACATTGGCACTGAGCAGGAATTTCAACATCCCTTTATTAATTACACTTTTAAACCATATTTTTATGCTGATTGCAGGTCAAAAGGTTTGATATCTATTGCTAGATGTAAGTCTTGTACATCATTTTATATAGGCAAGACCATTAGAATGTTGAAAGAGCACATTTTGCAACATATAGGAGATATTAAACGTATGAATTTGTTAATTGCCCTAGCTAAGCATATTTCAGTGGCTCCTGGCCATTCTTTTGTATTTTATGCTCTGCAAATTGTACATGTTAATAAACAGAAAGGAAATTTTAATATTAAATTGGAGAATGTGGAAGCAAAATAGATATTGAGGTTGCAGGCAGATAAGCTGCCAGGTCTGAATTTAACTGTACCTTTAAAACCTGCCTTGAAAAAACGGAGTATACAACAGTAATTGGTATTTATCTTAATTGATTAATTGACTAATGCTCCTTATATATATATATATATATATATATATATATATATATATATATATATATATATATATGTGTGTGTGTGTGTGTGTGTGTGTGTGTGTGTGTACACCTGCAATGTTTCGTTGTGGATCTGATGAAGCACTATGTGTGAAAGCTCTTATCCTGTGGAATAAAGTTTTTATCTGGTTTCTTACATGGGCCGTGGTGGAAGCTTTGTTATTTTTTGGCTGGTTACTGTGAAAAGGAAACAGAATATGGGACATTCATCTTTGGTGTTCCAGTCCCAGTGGACAGGAGTAGTTAATTAGGTCTGGCTTAGGGTCCTGTAACTGTAAAAAAAAAAAAAAGTTCTTCTTTTTCTGAAAAGATTCAAGAAACTAAATCTGTACACAAATGTAATAGGACAGATGCAGATTTTTCACTACTAAGATTTATTATTGAGACTCAGAGGAGAGCATGTTAACTGAATCTCACTGTGATGGATTCTTTTTTCTTTGAGACTATTTCCAGAATGTGACATTGCAAATGATGGTTTCTCAGTCCCTCAGAAAATACTATGAGCTGTTAACAAATGGAATTCCCAGAACTTTCACCCCCCAGTGCTGTCAGCATTGGAGGCTGTATTTGTCGCAGCCTGTGGGTTCTCCTGAAAGCCAGCCTGCTACACCTAAGAAGGCAGATAAAATGTACAGTTGTTTAGTCTTTTGAGATTTTATACACTTATACTTTATGCAGTTATAACTTTAGTTAATTCAGCTGCTGCCAAGCATTTTATAAATTGTAATCTTTCCTTTCAGACAAAGATGATTAAACAGTTGATACATTTGGGGAAAACGGTATGTTTTTGCAACTTTAATTTTTAGAATTTTGAACTGTTAGGCTCGTGTATTCAATTTTATTCTGACTAATTGTGAAAGTATGAGGAATATTTTATCTGTAGTTCCCTCAAAAAAACAGCTCTCCCTCAAAAAACTGTGAAAAATGATCCCAGTCCATGCTCAGACATTCCTTTTCTTCAAACAGCTACCTGTTTCAATACATACTTCATAGAATGCTAGCCAACTTAACCTCAAACTTACCTACCACACCCTCTTCCACACAGCTACCTTCCCCTACCTTAGACCTAAGGTGACTTTTGTGAAGGACATGTGCTATCTGCAACCTCTCCAATGCATATACAGACAGCTCCACCCACTTTACCTTTCAACCAGTGTCTATAACTCTCATAAAAAAGCTTTTACATAAACTAAAACCTTCTGCGGGAATACCTAAAATTAGCTGCAGATGCAATAGCATACTTGATCAACATTCTTATTAATAGATCAGTTACAGAATCCTGTGTCCCTAACCTGTGGAAATTGGCCCATATTATCCCCTTACATAAAGGAGGCAATTCCACTGACATTACTAATTTCCATCCCATAATCACCCTGTCTCCACTATTTAAAATCCTTGAAAGATGTATACATCAGCCATTTCTCCACTGTCTCTTACAAAATAAGCTAATCACAAATGCCCAACATGAATTTCAGCCAGACCACAACACCTCCACTGCATTACTATCATTTACAGATGTGATCAATAAAGCACGCAACTCTAATAAACTTGTATCTGAGGCATTTCTAGATTTATTAAAAGCCTTTCACATGGTCTCTCACAGTAAACTCCTCAATCAGCTACGTATCTACCCTGGGTGTATCGTCTTCATCTTTTCACTGGTTCTCTAGCTACCTTGCCAACATACAACAAGCTATAAAATAACAAGGATCCATCAATGCATACCTTCCAACTTCCACAGGAGCCCCACAAGGATCCATCCTTGGTTCTCTACTATTCAATATTTTTATCAATAACCTATATTCATCTTCTTGTGAACATGCCTTGATTCAATATGCAGATGACACTGCCATCATCTACTCTTCAAACACTACTTGCCTCCAAGAAATCACTCAGCAAGATATCTCCATTGAAACCTGGCTTACAAGAGCACAACACCTACGTAACCACCCCCCAGAAACAAACTCATCCCGTTTACCCAAAAGCTCGCACTCATAACAGAGCATCTTTCCAAAGCTTCTCAGCAGATGTCACTGAAATTTAAATAGTCCACCATACCAAACTATTTGGAGTCATAATAGATGATGATCTTAAATTAGGCCTCCACATCCAAAGCAATATCAAGAAAACCCATCTAAAACTATGCATGCTTTACAGGAACAAATATTTTCTGAGCATGCGCACAACAATTATTGTAGCCAAAACCTACCTTCTGCCGTCCCTACTCTTTGGAGCACCAATTCTGACCAATTTAAAATCCTCCATAAAAAACAAACTTGAAAGCTGCTGCATCAAAATTGTCATCCTGCCACTAATTCATCCTCCTTTACCCATCACTGTAAAGCTCTGAATACTCTCAGCTGGCTGGAACTCCCCCTCTACCTCTCCTACATTCAGCATATAACAATACATAAAACTATACATAAACCATTTGCCTGCCCAGCAATTACCCCTTTAATTGACATGTATTTTCCTAAAAGAAGTCTTAGATCAGAAGACAAAAAACTATACTCATACTCAGTAGCAAAAAAAAAATGGAAGTCCTTACCTCTGACCACCAGAACTATTTGTAACATACTCAGTTTCAAATGCTGCCTAAAATAATACTTTACAAAATCTTGGACCTGCTGCTGTGCCAGTCCCAGCTGAACTTACTCGCTATACTTCTTCTCACTCCCTTCAAACTAAATCACACTTCACAACCCTCTATCAGTCTCTTACTCTACTCCTTTCTTTTCTTTTTCCCACTAACTTACCTTATCCACTTCATATCTGCACACCTTTCCTCTAACTCTTTCTCTCTCCTGCTCTCCATCCTTCTTCCTTCTATAATATGAACACCATCTCTCATACTAAGACTTCTCTCCATTTTCCCTCACTGTTTCTAATCATATAATCTCTTATCTCTTTACAATATCTTATTATATTTGCTTCAGAGCTCATTTATCACATACTACTCCATGTAACAAATAATATGACTATTGAGTTTTTCCTCACATATTTTCTCCAACTCATGTTGTTTTTCATTGCACTTTTCTATTAAACATGTTCTATTTTTATTCTCATTACATTTTTCACTTTTATGATTTGTAGTGTAACATGTAGGGTCCCAATCTACATAAGACAGAGCCCCTCACTATCACTCTTCAAGAGGAACCTTGATGAGTGGATGGGTAACAGAAAGTTCACACCGAGGATCACACCAACAGCACTACTAGATATGGGCCAAGGGTACTCACTGCTAGTACAAGGGTCTAGGTAACTACTAATGGGGTGGTGAATACCGCACAACGTGGCTGGGCTAATATATGCCTTCGGGCAGATAGCTCAGTACCAACCTATGAACCTATGATGCTTTGTGATTTAAAATGTCTATACTTGATTTTTGAAAGATTGTGACTGTGGAGCATTTCTCCCTGGGCCTCCTCTGAAAATGGGGACTTTCTGGTCTAGTCGGACTTTCCCAGTAAATGAATGTCAAATAAATAAATAATGTGAGGAAAACTCTGCTTTGTGTGGTTTACTTTCTTCCATTTCTCAGGTCTCTACCCATTGCTTAAAGTGTGTATATTACTCTGTCAATACTCCATCCAGGGCTGTTGCCACTGTTACTATTTTGAGGAAGTTCTCTTGGCTGCATACTCAGAACCTCCCAGCATATGTAAAAATTAGATTTTTAATTTCGCTTTTGGATAGAGTTTTGGTTTTGGACACTTTGCCACAGAGGTCATCAACAAATGTGATGAGAGAGGTAACCTGATACAAGGAATCTCTCAAAATTTTCAGCCCTCCTTCTCTAAATTTTACAAGGGAATTTCTGCTCACTTGTCCAATTTTGGCATGAAACAAAATAAAAAGTCTCAGCAGAATGGTGGTAAAATTATTTTTAAAAACAATGGCAGGGAGGTTCCAAAAAGAAAACCGGAATGCCCAGAACAAAGGCTATTCAAATAAGCAAATAAGGAAGAATGACTATATAAGGGACCTTGTCCCCCCCCCCCCCCCAGCAGTCCTTTATCTAGTCTGAATCTTCATTTCTGTCTTTAGCAATAGATAGTTTGACAGATGGAATCTGAGGCTTACTCAGCAAGGTTACATATGGCAGTGGGAACCCCTCTGTTTCTTCCTGTCCTACAGCACATGCTGCCTTGTGGGATAATTGAAACAGTTCCTCCTTTCCAGTTGGGAAAAGGTTTTTATTCAAGAATGTTTTTGGTGCCAGAGAAAGAAAGAAAATGCCTGGAGACCAGTTCTGGACCTTTCTTTCCTAAACCAGTGCTGGAGCCCAAGTTCAAAATGTTTTCACTTCACAACTTGTTACTCCTCCTTCCTCATTTGAGTTTTTTTAGTAACCTTAGATTTAAAAAGAGCTTATTATCACACTCCTGTTCATCTAGATTTCAGGTATTTCTTAAGTTTTTTTGTGTGTGGATCACATTATCAGTTCTCGGACTTACACTTTTGACTATCTACTACTCCACGGGTGTTCACAAAATGTATAGCTGCTGGCATAGCTCATTGCAGGCTAAGGGTATCCATATATTTTTTTCATATTTAGATGGTTTGCTTGTCTTAGTAGAGACTTTTTCAAAATGTCAGGAATTTCTCTCTTGGGTGAGAGACCCCCTACACAGGCTGAGATTCCAAGACAACATCCAGAAGTCTTTTTTGACTCCATCACACAGGATTGTGTTCCTGGGGTGTCTGTTAGGGGTCTATATTAGAACATCGAAGTTTCAGAACTTCGAATGTTCTAATATTGCCCCCTATTCAGCAAACGCTGAAAACATCGAACATAAAGAACAGCAAATTTTTTCCTAGGGAAAAAAATTGGCTGTTCCAAAACACATACACACAACACAAGCTCACCAAACAAACAGCAATCCACACACATACACCTAAAATCTTACATCAGACCCTACACTAAACTGTACATACACCACTATCTACCCACTTACCTTAACCTAAACCCTAATCCTAAGGTCTGTCACTATCGCACACACACCTCACCCGCGCCCTAACCCTAACTCACCTACCCCCACCCTAACCCTCACATCCACACATTCGCACACTTACCTGACCCGCGCCCTAACCTTAACTCACCTAACCCACCCTAACCCTCACGTCCACACAATTGCACACTTACCTGAACCTGACCTGTAACTTTCCACCACAGTAAAGAAAATAGCTAAGCGACAGGAACGGACAACCGAATTCTTTCCCTAGGAAAGAATTTGGTTTTCTGTCACTTCGCTATTTTCAGCTTTCGCTGAATAGGGGTCGATGTTAGAACATTCAAAGTTCTGAAACTTCAATGTTCTAATTTAGACACTCTGTTAGACACCTCAATACAAACAGTTTTTCTTCCACAGGAAAAAAAATAGATCCAAATTTAAATATGTTCAAGAGGTATTTAGACTTTGAACACTGTGAGGGAATGCCTCAGGTTTCTGGGTGTCATGGCATCTATGAGTCACGTAATACTTCTTGCAAGCCTCTAGTGAGAAAGATACAATGGTATCTGAAGTCTGTTTGACCCCAGCACTAACACTCATTATCTTTTCATATTCCATTTCTGGGATTTGTGAAAAGAGAATTCTTTTAATAGAGACATCAGAAATCCCTGAATCCAGGCCTCCCCTTCTGCTCCAAAGCAGTCGGTGACCACAGATGGCTCATATCTAGGCCCACAACTCTCTGAATCACATCTGCTACCAGGACTTCTTCAAGTTGTGGTACATAAACAAGTGTGGATAAACCAGATCTAACCCCGTTTGCAGACTAGCCATGTTAGTATGGGATATAGCTTTATAGCACAATCTTATTCTACGGGCATCTTACATTCCATCAGAGCAAAACGGTGTGCCTGACAAGTTGAGTGTGACAAAGGCAAGTCCTCATAAATGAAAACTAGATTAGAGTGTCTTCCAAGAGTTGATCCATCTGGGTGGAGCTTCTCAAGTAGACCTTTTGCCTCCTCTCTGAACAATCAGCCATCAAAATTCTGCTGCAGGACTCCATGTGAGATGGCCTGGAAGACAGATGCCTTTTCTTTTCTTCTCCTTGGACAGGACAGTTCCTGTATGCCTTTTCACTGATATACAGGGTACTTCTGAAGATTCATAAAGAATCCTCCAAGATCACTGTGGTGACTCCCTTCTGGCCCAAGCAACAATTGTTCTCCCTTCTTTTGGAATTGGTCAGTTGAGTTGCAATTACCAAAAGCTTCCTAACAGACTGGTTCTATTCACACAAGAACAAGAGTGTTTGATACATCTCAAACCCAAACAACTTCAGTTAATTGCCTGGATGATAGGGTCTTAATACCTTTTAGGTGCCTGTTTATTAAGGACGTGCATCAAGCACTTATGGAGGCAAGAAAGCCTGTGATTAGAAAATTGGATATAAGCAAACGGAAAAGGTTTCTATTTGTTTCCAACAACATAACCAGCAACAGATCAGGGCTAGTTTTTTTTTTTTTTTGTTATTTTCAGTATTTGTGGTTGCTTTCATATGGCCTGTCTTACTCCTCTATCAAGGTTCATTTGTCAGCCATTTCAGCAAGTCTGCCCATGGATCCCCCACTTTCAATGCAAACTGAAGTCAAAATGTTTTTGAAATGGGTATTAAATAAGAGACCTACAAGAAAAACAGTGGCTCCCTCTTGTGGTCTTAAATGTGTGTTAGAGAAGCTAACACTTGCTCCATTTGAACCAACTCATCTATTTGACTGGGTTATTAACATGGATAACAGTTTTACCGATTGATCTGTCTTGTGCAAGAAAAATATCTGAGTTGCAAACTCTTATGGTTGGTCAACCCTCTCATTTTTCACAGACACGGGGTTTCTTTGAGAACTAATCCTTCTTTTATGTCTAAAGTGTTATCCAAGTTTTCTTTGTCAAACTATTTATTTCCTTGTGTTCTTCCATGAACCCAAAAATGAGGGAGAAATGAGGCATCATACCTTGGATGTCCATAGACAACTCTGGCACTATCTTGACAGAACAAAATCTTTCAGAACTTCTGATCCTGATCAGTTGTGCATTTCTTGTAAAGGTAAGAAGAAGGAACAACCTGTGTCAAAGCAGTCTATCACCTTTTGTTATTCCCACCATAACAAATCTATTCCAGACTGGGTCAAGGAGCATTATATCAGGGCTGTGGCTTAGTGTTCTAGAAGCAGTAACTTGGTACTATGTACATACTTTTACAAAGGACTACAAGCAAGATTCCTTCTCCAGGTCTAGGCCAGGCTTTGTTTGGACCATTCCCCAGGGGTTCCTGGACCCTTCCCCTTCCCAGATGTTCTAAGCTATGGTAATCTATGTATATAGCTTAGGCTACTGCAGCAGTGAGCAGTATGATGAATATAGTTCAGTTGTGTAAGTAAACTTACCATAACAATAGATGTTTGATTAATCACTGCTGTAGTAGCAACTTCATTGTTCCATTCATGCCTTGACAATTTTTTTGGTCCTACCAACATCCTATCAGCGTTTAACCTCCCTCTCTCATTTGGCATGAAAGCTCTAAAGGGCCTGGCACCCAAACCTTTCTTTTAGTCAGCTCAGATCAAGCTGTCAAATGATTTGGGTGCGTGGAAGGTACTGTGAAGCTTTGGCAGCTGGCCAGATGTTATATCATTAGCAGTATATAACTCGTATAGCTTAGGCCACTGCAGCAGTGGTCATTCAAACATTTACTGTTATGGTAAATTAACACATAACTGTACTTTCATAAACTTTTTAGACTTTTTAAACTTTTTTAGACAGTCAGACTGACAATAAAATAAATAAATAATACAATAAATTCATTCCTTACATGAGAATACGGAACATGGTACACATCTAGTACGGCCGTCTCTGCTAGAATACGTCCAGGCAGCTGTCTGTAAGGATCACCACCAGTTGTACAATCACTGTGCATAGTGTACAGCTGCAGCGGCCATGTTGTTCAGCCGTATTGATCTATGGCAAATTGCTGCTGCAGCCAATTGGTTTTGGTGATGTAGCTCGCAGGGAAATGTCTTGTGAGCTACATGCTGGAACCCACAATAAAGACATCATCAGTGAAGCATAAATACACAGGCATGCTTTCCTAAAAGTAAAGATTCATACATATTAACTTCTTGTGTTTCATCTCTCTCTCTCAACTTGACATTCTTTGGCTTAAGAAAAGCCAATATTAAGAGTGAAACGCTAAAGCCAAGTGTCAGAATGGATTTCTTTAAGTGAATTGTTTTAGATATTGCTTCTAAACAAGGAAGGTCAGAAAATACATTTGTGATTTATAGGTTCATAGGTTCATACTAGGCTATCTGCCCTGGGGCAATTATAAGCCTAGCCCAATTTTGTTTGGTTTACGCCACCCCTTGATTTGAGTATACTGTGCCCTTTTTACGGTTTAGTTTACTGTGCCTCTGTCTAATAGTGACACAGAAGTAATCCCTGGAACAAACCTATGATCCCCCATCCACTCATCAAGATTCTTCTTGAAGAGATTCAGTGAGGTGCTCTGCCTAACATGAATTGGAATTCTATTCCAGAGCGAAGGGAGCCTCTGGGTTATGAATATGTCCCTCCAGCAAGTCCTATTTATTTCTGTACTGAGGTTCAAGTCCCTCGAGCATGTGGCTCTAAGGGATTTAGATTTACTGAGGTGGAGCATGTCCATTAATTCTGGATTGGACACAGCTTTATATGTCAGGCATAGATCGCCTCGAAGTAGGTGGTATGCAACTGAGTAGAGCTGGAGTTTTTTTAGCCGAGCAGTATATGGCATCTGTTTGAGTCCCTTGATCCTCTTGGTGAGGTACTTTTGGGGTTTTTCTAATTGCTGCAGGTGTCGGGTAAGGTACATCCCAAAAGGGGCATTGTATTCTATGATGGGCCTGATGAGGGATGAATAAAGGGGCACGATTACCTCTCTTGATCTAGATGTGAATCCTTTCATGATGAGGTGGGCCATGTAAAAGGTCTTTCTAACCACTTTGGCAATGTGGTTGTCAAAGGAGAGATTGCTATCAACTTGGGTCCCCAGATCCCTAATTACTTTCTCTGTACTTAATGGTTTACCGCCTATGTGGTAGTTTGTGGGCACATTGTTTTTGCCATAGGGTATGACTATACACTTTTTGGCATTTAGCTTTAGACCATGGCTCTGGCACCAGTTATCCGTCTCTGTGAGACCTTTTTGAAGGATGTTTGTGTCAGCTGGAGAGTTGATTATGGAACCCAGTTTGCAGTCATTTGCGAACTTGGTGAGCCATAGTCCTCCTACGTTGGCCTGTACCTCGGAAAAGTATATACCGAACAAGAGCGGTCCCAGGACAGAACCTTGTGGGACACCACTTGTGACTGGTTTCGAGTCTGACAAGGCTCCAGCAACTCTCACTCTGTGGGTTCTGTCTTTGAGCCAGTTTGCGACCCATCTTGTGACATAGGGGTTTATATTTAAGCTGGATAGCTTATCTATGATGCCCGCATGGGGTATTGTGTCAAATGCCTTTGCTAGGTCTAGATAGGCTGTGTGGACTATCTTCCCTTCATCTGTGGCTTTGGTGACTGTTCCAAAGAAGTCAACCAGGTTCAAAAGGCAGGATCTGCCCTTGACAAAGCCAAATTGGGTAGGATCTAGTGTCTGTAGGTCCCCGATGTCTTTGTTTATGAGCTCCATGATGATCCTCTCCATAGCCTTGCAGACTAAGCTAGTCAGGCTTATGGGGCAATAGTTTCCAGGGTCCGTGAAGGCTCCACCTTTGTGGAGTGGGACCACTTTTGTTGTACGCCATTCTGTAGGCACATATCCTGTAGTGAGGCTGAGATTGTACAGCTGTTTTATTTGAGGGATTAGTTCTTCTTGGAGTTCATGTAGGACGCAACCTGGGATGCCATCTGGTCCCATGGAAGCAGTGTTTTTTGCTTTGGAGAGGGCAGCCTTCACCTGAGAATCAGAGATGTTTGGGAGGCAGCCCCCTGCCGGGATAGATACTTGCTCTTTTGGGGGGGAGGGGGTGGAGAAGTTTGCACTGAACCTGTCTACCAGGATATTGGCGATGTCTGTGGGTTCAGTGTATTTTTTGTCGTTTAGAATCAACTCAGAACAAGTCTGGGAGTTGCATCCCAGGTTCCTAACATAACTGAAAAAAGACTTATGATTGTCTTTAGTGTCCTGTGCAATTTTTCTCTCAAAGCTGGCCTTGGAGGATTTTATGAGGGATCGTAATTTTTTGCTAGTACTGATCAGAGATGCCTTCCCTATTAGGGATTTTTCTCTATCATGTAGTATCTTCCTCCTTCTGTTGTACAGTCTATTTATGGCTGGGGTCCACCAGACTGGACGCCTGCCTTTCGATGATTGGGTCTTGGTTTTGTTTGGGATAGCTTGATCCATGTATTCCTGGAGATGTCCATAGAATGTGTTTATATAGGATTCTGCAGTTTGGGCCGTAGATTCCACTGGCCCTGGGGCCTTGAAAGATTTCACTTCGGTTTTGAGAAGTGAGAAGTTTGCTTTTGAGAAGTTTTTCACTGTGGTTTTCTGGGCTGGGGGTGGGGTCGGGATGTGGATATCCAGTGAAATTAATTTATGGTCTGATCTTACCAATAAAGGATATACTTCTGGTATGGAGCATAGAATCCCCATGTTGGTAATGATCAGGTGTAGTATGTTATCTCCTCTTGTGGGAGTGGTGACTAGTTGTTCCATAGCATTTGAGTTTATAATTTCCAGGAACCTTTGGGCTAAGGTGCTGGGACTTGAGTAGTGCTCCCAGTCTATGTTTGGGTAGTTGAAGTCACCCAATATAATGGTGTTCGGATAGATCTTCATGTTCTCCAGTGTTTTCAGGAAAGCCGAGTGGGATTCCTGACTTTGAGAGGGTGGTCTGTAGGATGCTATAAACTGAAAAGCAGTCTTGCCCACTGTTAGTTGCACATGGATGGTCTCTGATACTTCGTGCAATGCCACTAACCTGGAGGTGTGGATATCCTTGATAAATATGGAAACTCCCCCTCCTTTTGTGGTTCGGTCCGGGTTTTGGGGCCGAAAAGCATGATATGAGGTATAACCTGGTAGTGCTGGGGTGCTCTCTGGAGCCTTGAACCAGGTTTCTGTCACTGCACAGATATCGATGTTCTCCATACTGAGGAGAGCTTCAAGTGCTTGCATCTTGAGGTTAAGACTTCTGGCATTTAGCAGCATTACCCTTAGTTTCTTGTACCTTGTGCTGTCTATGGAGGTGGGTTTGACTTTTGAGCCTTGCTTAAAAAAGGCACTATGGGGGTGGCCAGAGCCTTTGCCAGTATCCGAAAGCCCAGTGGTGACAGATGCAAGCCGTCCCTAGCGAAGCAATGTGGCTTGTCGAGCATGTCATCCCAAGCTGATAGACACTGGATCCCCTTTGAATGACACCAAAATTTTAGCCAATTGTTAAAATCGATCATTTTGTCTTTGTACTGTGGCATCATTCTAGGTGAGGGTAAGATGCTGCTCAAGGTCAGGGTCATACTGGCCTGGGCTACATGATCAGAGAGCTCCTCTATGTCTCTTTTCATGTAGTCCAGGGAGGTACGTCTCAGGTCATTCACACCAGCATGTACAATGACTGAGTCATATTTGTATTTGCTTTGGAGTGACCTGAGTGCTTGTGTTATGTGGCGGATATTAGCACCTGACAGGCAGCTCACTGTGACCTTCTCCTTGTTCAGCCTGGTGAGTGGGACGTCAGTGTGTCTGACAATAGAGTCACCTATTACAAGAGTATCAGGTGCGTTATTCAGCCTTAAGGGCTGTGGCTGCTTGGTACACTGACTTTGTGGGCTATGTGTTGTGCGTGTTTTGTTTTGGGGTGGCGTTTGCTTGGATGTCTGCTTTGGAGGTCTCTGTTGCTTAGGTAGATTTTTATTTAGAGCCTCTGAGAAGTTAAAAGGAGTAACTATTGGGGAAAACACTTTATTACTTACTATTGATGTAACCAATTTATTTTCTGTCATTCTGCATGCAGAGGGTTTAACATGGTTAGATTGTCAATTGAACAAAACTGGTTTGTACGATCAGGACCAGATTAACGTGTTTTTTACTCTTATGGAAGCAGCATTGACTAATAATTTTTTGTATTTTGAGGGGCTTTTTTACAAGCAGGTGACAGGTGTGGCAATGGGGGCAGCTTGTGCCCCCATTTACGCCAATTACATCATGTCATTTTGAGAGCAGGAGTTTGTTTTCACAAGTGTGTATAAAAGGTACATCAAGCAGTACACATGATTTTTGGACGGCATTTTCATTGTATGGGAAGGGATGGTTGAACAACTCAAACTATTTTTCGAACACATCAGCAATACTGTTGACTTTTTGAAATTTACTTATGAATACAGTGTTGATAAGATAACCTATTTGGATGTTAGTTTGGTGATGAATAGGAATCTGATGTGTTTGAAGTCTGTGATTCATAGAAAGGCCACCTTTTCCAACTTTTATTTAGATTACACTAGTTGGCACCCTCACCATCAAAAAAGATCCATTGTGAAAGGGCAAATGGTGAGGGCAGCCAGGATGGTCAGTGATGACCAAGATTTTAAGAATGAGTTGGAGTTTATGATGAAGATGTTTATTAGAAGGGGGTATCCCAAGAGTTTGTGTATGGGGCTCAGGGATGAAATCACCGGTAAAACGGAAAGAGGTATGTATAAGGCCATACTTGTTGCTGGAATGACAGGAGATTCCAGAGAAGGATTGGGAAACTGCAGTGGCCCTAACAGTTACAGAATGAGGAATGATGGGATATTTTTTGTAACTACCTTCAACTTGGAAGCTGAATAGCTTACCAAAATGGTTAGGAAAAATTGGGGCATATTAAAGTTGGACAAAAATGTGGAAGCTAAAATGGGGGGAGCCCCAGTTATTGTATTTCGTAAAGATAGATCCCTTAAGGAGCTTTTGGAGAATGGATTAGGTCTTCAGCTGCCATTTACTAGTAGAGCATTGGGTAACTAAGTGTGGAAGATGTAGTACTTGTAAGTACATATTGGAGACAGGTAAACATATAAAAGTGAACCAATATCACATTATTATTGAAGGTCATTACAACTGTCAGATTAAGAATGTGGTCTACCTGGCCAAATGTGAAGTATGTCCTGCATGTTATGTAGGAAAAACTGCTAGGCATTTCAGGGAACAGGTGAATGAACATTTGTTGGACATTAAACATCTCAGACTGACAAATGCTCTGGTTAGGCACCTTTTTGAGTATCCAGATCATCAATTCAAGTTTTGTGTCCTTCAGCAGATTATATTTGACACTCAGAAAGACCTTGGATGTACATTTGGATATCAGCAAGTTGAAATGGCAGTTAAGGTTAGATGCCCTAAATTATCCTGGCATTAATGATGGTTTGAGTATTGCCCCTATTCTTAAACTGAGAAACATTTTAAGTAGGAAATAAAACAAATTTAACTTAAATTAATAGTTTTTATAGTTCAATGTTTAGTTTAGTTTGTCTAATATTTGACCAGTTAGTGTTTTATTTTTAAAATTTTCCAAAATTCAATATTTTTGTGATTAATATTTAAAATTTTAAAATATGTTTTTGTTTTTGGTATGCGTTTTTGTATGTTATGTAAGTTTATTGGTTTATGTCTTTTTAAACACAATCAAAGTTTAAGTGGAATATGTTTGATATTATTGGATGGTTATTAATTGGGTAGACATATATAAAAATGTATGTTTTAGCAGAGGTTATTGTTCTGATGAAGTCTCTAGAGTTGGGACGAAACCTAGGTTAACCATTCGTGCTTGAACATTTCTTTTTATCTTGTAATAAAGTTGGGATTGGTCATTGTTTCACATGTGTTTTTACTAGAATGTTGGATAAACTTTCTGGTTTTAAAAAAGTGGGTTTGCTGTGGGCATAAGATCCTAAACTCTAATGCCCACAGAGAATGTATGTATTCTTTAGGGCCAGTGCACTTGGACATAGATTGCGCAGGATTTAACTCTCAGGCTCTTATTGATAGGAAGAACAAATTTATCCTCATGGGCCTTCTGCCTTTCAAATCCTGTACTTCAGTTGCTGGGGCTCAAACCTATAAGAAATCTGATAAAAATAACAATTATGTTGCCAAAGACAAAAAGATATGTTAAAGGTCTCTGATCTCCCTTCTACCTCAACCTCAGCTCCTTCATTGGAGTCACCAGCAAACATTTTGAAAAATTCAGATACGTCCTTACCAGATCCAAAGATATGGACTGAAAGATCTCCTCGGATCCGTACTCCAGCTTTGACATCGGAGCCTCTCTCTCATAGGCTAAATTCTTCCTTTCCCAAGCAGTCACCCAGAAGACACTCTAGGCCCCACACTGCCTTGTCTCTTTGATCATCCAAGAGCCTGTCCATGGCAGATATGGATAGGATGATGAGGAAGTTCCTCAGGATGCAGATACAAATGGGAGTGCTTTCAGCTCCACTTCCTTTGGGTCTTGAAAGCCTTCACTGATCCACATCACCATCAATTTCTCCTTCTCCAATCCATCCTTCAATTTTGGAGCCATTGGATCTGAAACTCTTGGGGGCATCTTCCTCAGATATGAAAATTCCAGTTTCTTCAATTTTGATGGCCTCTGAGTTGACCGACTTCAAGCACCATGAACCTGGAAGATTCTTGGAGCTGAAGTGTTGGTACTGGTTCTGGAGCATTGCTCTCGACGCTGAAACTTTTGGAGACATCTCGTCCCCTCAAAGCCTTGGTGTTAACTTGGGTCCAACTTCCTCCTCTGGTGGGGTGCAGACATGGCAGCAGAAGCTGACTATCTGAGAGGGTCTAATGTTGGAATCCTTCAATTTCTGCTTCTCCTAGGCATTCCTCTTTCAAGGCAGTAGAGAGAGTTTACTTTATACCTAGAAAACAGATGCCCTTTCCCTCTGCAGATCAGACATCTTTGTCTCATTCTATTTTGTGTCCTGCGCCCAATCGTCCATTCTACTGGGACAGCCAGTCTGATCTAGCTTCCAGCCAACCCATCAAGGTATCAGTATCTCATCTGATATGTCCTTAGAGCATCCCACTGACGATGTCCCTTGGAACAGAGCACGCAAAAGGAGGCACTTAGATTCCCCAAAGGAATCTCTGATGAGGACACTGATTCTGAAGAGGGAGAGAGGTCCCCAAAATCACCACCTGATGATGTCTCCTTTGCAGGCATCTTAGAGCTCCTTAAAGAGGTGGTTGGTCTCCCAATAACCCCTTCCAAGAGGAATCAGTGTATCTGGATGCTTTCAGTTTTGGCCCATCTATCTCCGGGGTAACTCCCCCAGCCAATGAGCTTGTAGATCTGGTCTCTCAGCAGGTGTGGAAGGACCTGGACACCAAGAAGCCAATCCCAAAGAGACCAGACAAAATCCTTGCACCTCTAAAAGACAGACTACACTGGAGTAAGGGAGTGTCGTTTGATGCCATAATTGTGGCAGCAGCCACGAGAAAGGAACTAAACAGAGTTCCTCTGTTCATCTTCCTAACAGGGAGTCTAGGGTGATGGACAGGTTTAAGAAGCATGTCTATGCTTCAGCAACCTTCACTTTTAGGTCACTGAATTATTTGGCACACTTTACAAGACTTCAGAGAGATCTGATTAAGAGACTTGCCAAATCCCTTTTGGGGTCTATGTCCTCTGAGGAAAGAAATATAATTTCCTCACAGCTGACTACCCTACAATTGATATCTAATTCATCCATGAGGTTTATTTCACATGCTGTGCATGGTACCTCACAGGCGGCAGGTTCAGGCATATCCATCAGGAGACATGTCTGGATACACTTGTGTGACTTTGTGGAACCATTTAAATCTTCTTTTGTCAATCGGCCCTTTGATGGATCTTCATTTTTTTACTCCAAGGTGAAACACACACTCTCCAGGTGTGAACAAGAGGGAAAGACTCTCTCTGCTGTGGGTGTATGTTTCTGTACTCCTCAAAGGTCTTTCTCTAGACACCAGTAAGGTGGTAGAAAATGTGGTTTAAAAAATCACAGGGTCTTTTCTATATCATGTGAAGATAGTTCCCCAGGGGCAGAGGAGAGAACTCAAATGGAAGATGATATTCTCACAGCAGAGGTGGTCTGCAAAACCAGGGGTCCAGAGATTCTTTCTCAGAAAGGCCCTATCAGTGTTCCTGAATGGAGGCCTAACTGTTCATGTCTGGAGGCAGTCAGGGGATATTTATCCGTGTACCAGGGAGCCTGGCTAGATATCACAAAAGATTAATGGGTGCAGAGGATAAAATATCCGGAGGTTATATTATAACATTTTCTCAGCCCCTTCCATCCATTCCATGGAGAATCCCAAGCGTTCCACCCAATCAGAAGGAAGCAGCTTCTACTGAAATCAAAAAAGCTGCTAGAAAAAAAAGTCATCCAAGAGGGGCTCCAGACTAGAGAAGATCCAGAACTTACTCAAGATTCTTTTGGGTGCCAAAAAAGACAGGGGATCTAAGACCAGTTTTGGATCTCAGTAAATTAAACCAATCTGTTTGGTATACAATTTTCTAGGTGGTCATAGTTCAGTTTATTCTGCTTTTTCTGCACAAGGACGACTGGATGTGCTTACTAGATCTTCAGGATGCTTATTACCACATCAAAATGAACAGTTGCTCCTGAAGGTACCTTTGCTTCTGGCTTTGAGCCAGCCATGACTAGCTCAGAGCACTGCCCTTTAGTCTCACCATAGCCCTCAGGGTGTTCACCAAGTACATGGCAGTCATAGCAGCTCACTTGAGACTGCTTGGATTCTGGGTATTTCCTTATCTAGACATCTGGCTCCAGAATGCATTAACCAAGCATCAACTGATTCAAATGAGGGAGTATTACTTCAGCTGTGCTCACATCTGGGAGTATCAATTAATTGCAACAAATCTCAACTTTGTCCAACTCGAGTCTGGAGTTCGTTGCTGCTCCTCTGAGTACAGTCACTCAAATAGATTATTTTCCTCTGTCTTGAATAGACAACATACAATCCCACGTCAAGAAAATAGTTCAGAATTTTTCCTTTCAGGCCAGATTGATACTTCATGTTCTGGGTTCCATGGCAGCAGCAATCACCTTTGTATTGCTGTCCAAATTTCACATGAGAATCCTTCAATTTACTCTGGCTACTCAATGGTCCTTTCTTTGACAGCCATAATCCATGCCAGTCAAAATCACTCAAGCGTACAAAAATTACCTTCTATTGTGAATCCACCCAATCAGCTTCATGCAGGCCATCCTTTTGTTCTCCCTCAACTCAAGGCCACAGGGACCACAGACACTTCTCAGCTTGGGTGGGGTGGGGGGCATTTCTTGGGAAGAACAATCAAAGGCATATGGTCCCCTGAAGAGGCCAGGGCACCTAGCATTGCAGGCCTTTCGAGACACTCTCCCAACCCAGACAATTGCAGTTCAGATGGACAATATGTCAGTAGTCTGGGACATTAACAAACAAGGGGAAACCAGATCTTATCCTTTTTGTCAAGAAGCTATGAGAGTTTGGCAACCTCTTTCAATCACTTTCTAATAGCAATACACATTCCTGGGAAATCCAACGTGATTGCAAACTAGTTTAAGCAGGTCCATCTTGATGCCTCATGAATGGTTGCTCCGTATCCTTTACGCTTATCCCCACTTACCCCTCATTCCCAATTTCTACGGAAAGCATCTCCACTGAAGAGCACAGTTATCCGCATTGCCCCTTACTGGTTTCAATAGATTTTATTTCCCTTCCACTGGCCTCATCTTATTCATCCATCCTGGATTCTGGATCCAACTCCAGACCTCTCTGTCAGTCTCAGTCTCATCCAACAGGCATGATTAACCCAGACATCCCAGGCCTCAAGTTGATTGCATGGTTTCTCTAGTTCCATTGATTGTTAGACAACTCAGGCTCTACTACCCCATCTTTCACATTTTATTTTCCCATAAGGCTTCCACCAGAAGGATTTACATGAGTAAATGGAAAAGATATGTTTTTTTGGCCCTAAAAAAATGTAGACCCCTTTTCAGCACTGATTTCAAATCTCATTGACTTTTTAACAACAATTTTCAATGAAGGTGCTAGTTTCTCAACTGTTAGAGTCCAATTAGCTGCCATGTCTAACTTTCATCTGGAAGTAAATAACTCTATCTTAGCTTCCTGTAAACTTTGTAAAGACTTTCTAACAGGAACTTTTTTATTTAGATTGCCATTAAAAGATCCTACCCCTCCTTGGTATTTAAATGTAATGTTTCTGGCCTTGACTCAACCTCCTTTTGAACCCTTAACTAAAGCTGATGCTAATTTTTCTATCTTGGAAGACCATATTCCTAGTGGTTATTACATCCATTAGAAAAGTTAAGTTTTTTACAAGGATAAGGTATCTGTATGACCCAACCCATCTTTTCTACCAAAGGTAGTTTGAGTCTAATATTAATCGGGTCATTAATCTCCCAGTTTTCTTTCCAAACGTCTCAAAAGAAGGCCAGTATATGTCATATAATTTAGATGTACACAGGCAACTATACTTCTGCCGTAACAGAAACAAAGACTTAAGAAAATCTGAACAATTGTCTGTTTCCTTTTCTGATTTCAAATTAGGCAAACTGTTATCTAAAGTTACTTTGGCCAAATGGTTAACTGATTCCATTACCTTTGTCTGTGAAAAAGTGGGCTTGCCTTTACTATTTGTGCAACTACAGCATGGACTAATCCTTATACATTTATTGCTTGCTGCAAATTGGATCTAGTTTCCAGGGGAACAACAGCCTTTGGCTTGGTGGTGCTCTGGAATATCCTTCCCTATAATCCCTCTCAGGATTTAGGTAGCTGGGGACTTTGTCTTATCAGTTGAGGATTGAATGAAAATGACAACCTCAGATTAAAAAGTGATCTACTCACGATAATGTTCCATCTGTGTTGTCCATTTTCATTCTTCCTCATCTCCCCACCCTCCTTAATTCCTTCTGGAGAGATTGAAGAGTGTTGCAGGAACCTCTGTTCATTGTTTGAGGTCCAGCTTCCTTTCTTTTATGATCTGTCATGGGTCTGTTATGTCTCAGGGCAGCAAACTCAACCTGAGGTATTTTAATTTGGTGGGGCATTATGGGTAAGGGGAAAAACTTGGAAGATCTAGGATCCTGCAATCTGGAAGAAGTGGCAGAGTATGATCTGAGTACTGGATCCGAACCCATCAGTTGAGGAAGAATGAAAATGGACAACACAGACGAAACATTATGGTGAGTACATAACTTTTTTTATTTTTTACATGACTAGAGTACTGTCAGGTGTAAATGAAAATCACCAAGTGTGTTCATGGGAACCTTGTTCAGAAATGGGTTTTCTGTCCAAAATATAACAATCTTAGCTATCTTTTAGATGATGAAAAAATACATTATTGCATGGTATTACTGTCAGTTGAAAAGTATGAATTATTATTAGAGACTGTTCCAAAAGTACCATCCAAGATGAGGAACTGCTGATTCTGTACTTTGTTTATATATATCTATATGGTTCCCTATTAGAAGCCTGAAACACTATAAGCCTGAAAGTCAAAATCCTGAAAACTATAGACTGAAAATGCAAAATCTCGAAAGTGCAAAATCCTGAAAGTCAAAATCCTGAAAACACAAATAATGCTAATATGTCACTATAAAGACACTAATATCTACCAACTGACCCTGACCCTAACCCTAACATCCGTCACTATCGCACACTCACCTGACCCGCGCCCTAACCCTAACTCACTTAAACCGCCCCTAACCCCAATATTTGTCACTATTGCATACATGCCTAACCTGCGCCCTAACCCTAACTCACTTAAACCCCCCCTAACCCTAACATAAAACCAACCGCACACTTACCTGGACCCAACGCTTGACCTAACACCACAGGGCTAACAATAGCAAAGCCACAATGACGTCAGTATGTCCATTTTGTGTTTTCAGGATTTTGCCTTTCAGGATTTTGCACTTTCGAGATTTTGCATTTTCAGTCTATAGTTTTCAGGATTTTGACTTTCAGGCTTATAGTGTTTCAGGCTTCTAATAGGGAACCATCTATATATATATATATATATATATATATATATATATATATGTATATGCTAACCTCTGTAGTCTGCCATGGTTGATTCACATTTTTTAATTTTCTGTAAGCTACTATCCTATTCAGAATAAATCTATTTGCCACAACATGATTTATGTCTCAAGAATTTAATTACAGCGGGACAGCAGTCAAATCGTTATAGTCCTCTTCCCCTGACATATATAATATGAAAAAGAAAATCATGCCACTATATTTACACCAGAATTCTGTAGTACAGCAAATTAAAATATAACTACCAAAGATAAATAACTACGTGTAATGCTGTAGGTACATTAGACTGTATATGACATCAAGATAGGATAAGAATGTTAGGGTTTTCTTTGAGTTTCTGACCTCACTGCTCCTTCAGTAGTGAGTGCCCATTACAGACTGGCAGTAGGATAGCAATGCAGCAGCCTCAGACCAGGTATTTCAGAAGCAAAATATTTACTTATTGTTGACTGGGAAAGTGTGACTCCGCAAAGCCCATTTTCAGTGGAGGCTTGGGGAGAAAAGCTACAGCAGATACATTTAAGATACTCATGACCAAAAAATTACAAAGATACGTTATACAGGCAGCTCTTAAGACATCTAGACACAAACAGGTAGTTGTTCCATAGCGACATTATACAAAGATAAAATGTATTTCTTCTGTGGTGACATTATACATAATGTTAAATTCCAAGTATAAAACATTTAGTATGGAAACAGTTCACGTGTAACATAAAATATGACCCATACGATATGAGTAAGGAGGGTTGTGTATAGATGTTAGGAATAAAAAAAAACTGAGGAAAGCAGTGAGAAATATTAGCAGGTATGTAGATAACAGCTAAAGCTAGAAGAGGGAGAGTGGAACTGTATAGCTGATGAGTCAATGATAGTGGGAATAAAAATAGAGGATGTGAATATACTGGCAATTGTGAAATACAGAGAAAGTACACTAGTATTTGTAATATGCACATTTCATGCACAACCGTTATTTATGCATTCCAAGATATGTATATTTATCAATGTATACACAAGACAAATGTGGATTAGATTATAACCAGACACACCCTTAGTACAGCTGTAACTATGTAATGATTACCTGTACAATGAACCTAGATCAATGGATGGGTGATCGCAAATTCACTCCTGGTGTGGCACCCGTGTCCCTCTGGACAGAGGAAGTCATTATTAACTACGGTAGACTCTTAATTCTGCAAACTTCACTCACCTAACCACTGTACAAATCGGGCAGTTTGGGATAAATATGGCTAGGCTTGTAAGTGCTCTAAGGCCATTAGCCTAGTAACCTTCTGTGAAAGGGAGTTATGTTATCAAGGTGTACTCCAAATGGTCACTTCTGGTCTCAGTAAGGTCAGAAACAGCAGTTTCATTGGATCACATGAGAAAGTCTAACTTACACAATCAAAATTAAACTAGTGTACCCCCTCCTGAACATTCTTAATAGAGCATTACAAATGACTGTATCATTGAAAACAAGCTATTGTAGCCCCTGTCTAAAAGGGAAGGCCCTTCCAGAAGCCCCTGTAATAGGTTTATAGATAGTTATTAAGCACGAGATATTGGAAATCATTGAGTAGCCTGGCCCAATTTCTACAGAGCACTAACTGGATAAATGACTTACTCAGAGTCACACTGTTAAAGTTAAAGTTAAAAGTTAAAGAAAACTTTATTGTCATTCAGAACTACACAGCAGTGTAGCTGAACGAAGTTACAATGCTTCGTTCTCAATACAGGAAGCAGCTACACATATAGACAGAGAAAAATTAATAAAATATCACAGTAGAAATTTAATAAGTAGCAATTAGTAAGTAAAGTAGGACAGCAGTGAACCACACCCATCCCAGAACAGGAGACAAGGAAGACAAGGAACAATATGGAGGTAATATTGTCAAAGTAAAATTGAAACAATAGCAGCATATCTATGATTCGACTGAATTACTGCACAGTTTGTATATTGCACTTTACAGTCCTTCAGTGTGTAGGTGAGCTACCTTAATATTGCACTTAGTTATTGTACATCCATAAAATAAACCCCTTGATAGGCTAGTTATGTAACAGACGTCATGGTTCATTTTTCCCAAGAGTTCAACAGTCTAATGGAGAGTAGAAAGAAACTGTTATTTAGTCTGGTGGTCTTACAATGCAGGCTTCTGTATCTCCTACCTAAGGACAGGCATTGTACAGACCACTGGCAGGATGTGTTCGGTCACTGTAAATTTTTTTGGCCCTGTCGATGCACCGGCATTTGTGTAGGTCTTCCAGAGGTGTAAGGGAAGTGCCAGTGATTCTTTCTGCCGACCTTACAACTCTCTTGAGAGCCTTTCGATCCTGATTGTTACTGCTCCCATACCAGACTGCAATGCTGTTGGTCAGGATACTTTCAGTGGTGCTCCTATAAAAGGTCTGAAGTATGGAGCTTGGTAATTTTGCCTTCCTAAGTTTCCTTAGAAAGTGCAAGCATTGCTGAGCTTTTTTGACTGTGCTGGATACATGGACTAACCAGGATAAGTTCTCTGTGATATGAACACCTAAGAACTTTGTACTCTTGACCCTTTCCACTGTCATCCCTTTTATCACTAGAGGGTTGTGTGCTACTTGAGATCTTCTGAAATCAACAATCAACTCCTTTGTCTTGCTGACATTCAGTGCTAGATTGTTGCTGTCACACCAGACCAGTAGTTGATCAATCTCGTTCCTGTAGGCCTCCTCCTCTCCGTCTTTGACCAGGCCTATAACAGTGGTGTCATCCGTGACTTTGATGGTCCTATTTCTCTCATGTCTAACCATGCAGTCATGTGTCAGCAGAGTGAAAAGGAGAGGGCTTAAGACACACCCCTGTGGTACTCCTGTGTTCAGGATGATACTTCCAGAGCTGTTGTCTCCCACACAAACCTTTTGAGGCCTTTCAGTAAGGAAACTCAGAATCCAATTGCATAAATGAGAGTCTATGCCCAGTTGAAGTAGCTTCAATATCAGATTCTGAGGGATGACAGTGTTGAAGGCAGAACTGAAATCGATGAATAGCAGTCTTGCATAGCAGTTTTTGTCCTCTAAGTGAGTCAGTGTTTCATGGAGAGTAAGTGAGATGGCATCCTCTGTACTGCGGTTTGTCCTGTATGCAAATTGCAGTGTGTCCAGTGTCACAGGTAAGAGTGAGGCTATATGATCTTCGGCCAGCCTCTCCGGGCACTTCATTACCATTGAGGTTAAAGCAACTGGTCGGTAGTCATTCAGAGTTGCTGGCTGTGGTTTCTTGGGTAGAGGAATGATAGTCATCTCCTTGAAGCATTTCTGAACACTGGCTAGATGAAGTGAGGTGTTGAAGATATCAGTGAGTACTGGAGCCAGTTCCGTCATACATTCCTTTAGTACCCTGCCCATGATGTTGTCAGGGCCAGCTGCTTTCCTCAGGTTGACACGTTTTAGGGTTGTGGTGACATCGATTGTATTGAAGCTCAGCACCACTGCATCCTTGTCTTCAGGGATTCTGAATGCTGTTATTTTGTTGTCAGCATCAGGCCTACTGAAGAATTTGTTCAGTTGGTTCAGAAACTCAATTCTATCATCACATGAAGTTGATGTAGGCTTGTAGTTGGTGATGGTTTGAATTCCTTTCCATAGTTGCCTGGTATCCTTCTGGTCCCTGAAGTGACTTTGGATTTTTCTGCCATAGGATCTTTTTGCCTCTTTGATACCTTTGTTGATTTTGGCTCTGGGCACACTTAAAGCTTCCATATCTTGGGATTTGAAAGCTGCGTATCTTACTTTCAAGAGCTCGTAAACCTCACTAGTTAGACAAGGTTTTTAATTTGCCCATATGGTGATGTGTTTGGTGTTTGTTACATCTCCACACACTTAGAAATGTAAGCTGTGACTGACTCAGTGTATATGTCCAAGTCAATATGTTTGTTTGTCACAGCAGCCTCTCTAAACACTGACCAGTCTGTACAGTTGAAGCAATCTTTTAGAACTGTGATTCTCCCTCAGGCCAGATTCTTATTTGTTTTCTAGCCAGTATACTGGTTTTCAGTATGGATTTATAAGCTGGAACCAGCATGATGGCTAAGTGGTCAGAGCTCCCTAGATGTGGATAAGATTTTGCTTTATATGCACCTTTGATGTTAGTGTAGACCTTATCCAGTATATTTAGCCCCCTTGTGGCAAAGTGTACATGCTGGTGGTAGTGGGGTAATACAGTCCATAGGTTAGCCTGATTGAAGTCTCCTGCAATTACTATTGCATGCTCTGGAGTTCTGTTTTGCAGGTCACTTATAGATATGATATGCAGGCAAATGGAGACTAAGGGAATCAAACCCTGAATTATGGGAAGCAGCACATTAACAATTTATAGCTGTAACCCTTTTTACTAATTGCCAGTCTATGTACAATGGTAATGAAATGAATCTTCATTTATTTATTTACATTTGTTTACCAGGAAATCGACTGGACGCAGTTCCTTTTTCAGCAGATGCCCGGGAGAAAAGCTCCACATCATGTACATGATAAATAGAGATACAAAGCTGCAGCAATAGTAAACAACATTACAGGTTGTTGGCTTTAATACAATAACAAGATATTGATTATCAACAGTATATACAGTAAATGTTGCAAGTTAAGATAGTTTCTTGTCGTTTATAATATTAGTAACAAAGTTATCAGACAAGATTTTAAAGTATGTAAAGACAACTAGCTAATTCTGGCTGTGGTTAGTAGTGGCAGTAGTATAGTTGGATTAAGAGTCTATGTGGGGGGGGGGGGGTAAGGGTGGGGGTGTTAGTGTGGATTAGAACAAGGACAAAGCCAGTGCAAATTTAAGTGGAATTTGAGCGCAGTCTTTAAAAGGCTGCTGGACGGTAGAATAGTTATAGAGGGTGGAAGGCTGTTCCAAAGTTTAGATATGGTACATGAAAATATGGCTTGTCCTGCTGAGTTTTGGGGTTTGATTCATGGAATTTATTCAGCAGATACAGAAAACCTCCTTCTTCATGACCTAACTTACTATTGTTTTCTCAAAGGTATACCTTGCATGATTTACTTTAAACAGATTTTGAGAGTATGACCATCACCCTGGATGAATGGTTTCCTGCCCATGCAGTTTGCCGAAGTCTGGCTAAAGCATCAAACTCTGCAGTTCATGACAGAAGCATGCATAAATTCAGGGATCTGAAGGAAAATAAAATTGTAATAAATTTGGATCCACAGATGGTTGTACAGAACAGGTAAGAACAGGAGAACTCTTCTCACCAACAGAGTCCTAGGGTCACTCCTTTTTGCCATCATTTCTTAGACGTGACATTAAAACTGATTATTATCTAGCTCACCATAGATGCAGATGACCACAAACTTTTAAGCACTGTCTTTAATCCAATTGACATTTTCTCCTTTCAAAACATACATTGCATACAAATAATGTTGTAGAAATGCTGGCTTCTTTAGCATAAAAAATGCAGTATTCTGGCATAAGGGACCCAAAGCCAGCTTTATAGACTATTGCTGGATAGCAAATAAAAGTTTACTAAACAGTAAAGGACTTTGGAGTCCTAGTAGATGACTTTCATTTAATATGCTTTTAACTGTTCTTGTTCCCAAAGCATATGGAGTTGTCCACCTGATCGTGCATGCAGAGCCTGATCATGGTCAAATGGGGCCCTAGGCAGAGTAATGGACCCCCATGAAGGCATACCTCTCAACTGTGCAGATTTTTACCTCATATTTTTAGCTGTTCTTCATAACATTTGTGGTTTTTGGCAAATCTGTTGACTGACTTTATTAAATAATGATAGACATTTGAATTTCAGACTTCCTAGCCTACTAGAAAAGCATGGTAACACAAAACCTTTTATTTTAACAACTTTCTAAGTTTATATGAGCCTGTTTTTGGGGTCTATGCCCCCCCATTATTTTTGGATTTGCCAGATTTATTTTCCTAAGAGGCTGAGAGATATGCATGCAGGCAGAGCTGGATCTAGCAATAGGTAACCTAGGAGGGAATAAAAGGGACAAATCTAAAACTTGATTGGAAAGTAGGGACAGTTGAGAGGTGTGATTCTGTTTGGAGCAGAGGATTAAGGCTCTTGTCTCCTGTAGTTCCTGTCCCCCAACTAGAAAATTACATATACGCAGTACCTCCTTACTGAAATTTGCTCAAGTTATCCATGTTGTAAACAAGTTCTGGCATTAAGGCTTTGATCTGCAATAAATATCTGTATTGCTACATTTCAAATATCATGTATTGTTTTGCATGCATGTGCTTTGATCTCATTGACTGGAAAAGTACACACACATGCAACACTGAGAATAAGACATATACACACTGTGTGTAGATGCATACAGAGAGTAAGACATGTGCCTTGTGTGTAGGAAAAATATTACTGGAAAACTTTTACTTGCATTTTTTTTTTTAATTTATATTGTGGCCACCCCCGTCCCTCAGCTAATGGGCTGTACGCAACTACCTAGGTTGCCTATTGTTAGATCCAGCTTTGCCTCCATGGAAGTCAAGAAATGCACCACTGAGTTCATTGTTCCCATTATGCTGTTGTTGTCAGAACAGATACAGAATACTGTACCCTCATTTGCCATCTGCTGCAACTGGAGAAGGTACAAAGATCCCTCACAAAGACAAATGAAGGGTTTCAAGACTTTTCTTTTTGCAAACACTACAGCATCTCGCTCATTGTACATTCATTGTATCTTATCACCTTCTTAGGGTAGACTTGTACCTGACATATTGTATGAAACCTTTGCTTAGTATGCCACCCTCCCCCATAACCTGAACAGAAGACACTCGCTTCTTCTTAGTTAAAACTGATATACGAAGCCTGACAACGTCATATCTTAAAGATGGCTATGAAATAAATTCCCTTTTTCATTTAAACTCAGACCATTAATTCAGTCCTGCTAGTAGGAACTTGGTGACATAAGCTCCAACACAGGCTATAGGGCATCAACTTCACTGATGGCTAATAGGACTTCAGCTTGTTCACCAAGCCCATGAACCTATCAGTAATAAGTACACAGATCTTGTTCCTTCAGATGCGTCTGCTCAATTCTTGGTACTTGGAGTATATTTTAGTCCTTGAGGAAGTGGATTCAAAATGTCAGGTTCTCATGATCTAAAACATACCCCCAATATAAGTGATTTTTGCTTATACGTTGATACAAAGGCTAAAACGGTATTAACAGTATTGATTAGTATGTTTCAGAAGTGTCTACCTGAATTAGTTTTACGTAACTTGGTTTATTATACTATAGAACTTTGCAGACCAAAGATCTATTGTTTGTGGAACTACAATAGATTATTTTATACCTTCTAAAGGGTAACATGAAGATTATTTTATGCATTAATTAACTGTGTAAGCCCACTAGGCATGAATGCCTCCTTTGTGTGGTGACCCTGCAGCAGTTTCAAGTAACTTGCTCTGAATCATTCAATTTGCAAATGAAGGGGGTTGAATCAAACTTATCTGATAGTTACCACAGAGAATTAAAGCACTGAGTTGTTGTCAAACTCCTTAAGGTACAGCATACCTCTTGGACTCTTAGCTGAAGAAATCTGGACAGGATCAAAAATAATGTGGGACAAAGGCCCAAAAATTGGGACATATTTTAATATTGCTGTTATGAACTTAGCATTTTCCAAGAATACAGGGTTTAGCAAGAACATGCATTTTCTGAAGGATAAAAAGGCTGCAACTCAAATGTCTGCCATTATTTAGTGACTTCAGTCCTCGGTGGTTTGCCAGAAAACTACAAATGTTATGAGGAATCAACTAAAAATAGGAACAAAAAATATGTACATTCTGCGAAAATCTGGACAGTTGAGAGGTATGAGTCTGGTACAGGATTTGACTCACTTCCTTTCTATTTACCAACTGTGTGACTCTGAAGACATCACAAAACCAGACAGTGCTCCATGGTTCGCCAAGGAAGAGTGAAATGTCCCGTGAGTTTAAAAACAGTACGTGAAGAAGTGTGTTGTCAGTTTATAAATTTAACCCAGTATGCTCATAGGTTCATAGGTTCATACTAGGCTATCTGCCCTAGGGCATTTATAAGCCTAGCCAGAGTGTGTTTGGCTTTCGCCACCCATTTTAAATTAATTTTGCTATGCCCTTTTTCGAGGTTAGTATACTGTGCCTCTGTCTAACAGTGACACAGAAATGATACCCGGGTTAAAACCTATGATCTCCCATCCACTCATCAAGATTCCTCTTGAAGAGAGTCAATGAGGGACTCTGCCTAACCTGGACTGGGATTTTATTCCAGAGTGAAGGGAGCCTCTGGGTTATGAATTTGTCCCTCCAGCATGTCCTATTTATTTCAGTGCTGAGGTTCAAGTCTCTCGGTAGCGTGGCTCGATGGGATTTGGATTTTCTGAGGTGCAGCATGTCCATTAATTCCGGGTTGGACATGGCTTTATACGTCAGGCACAGATCGCCTCTGAGCAGGCGGTATGCCACTGAGTAGAGCTGGAGTTTCTTTAACCGGGCAGCATATGGCATCTGTTTGAGCCCTTTGATCCTCTTGGTGAGGTACTTTTGGGGTCTTTCCAGTTGCTGCAGGTGTCTGGTAAGGTACATCCCAAAAGGGGCATTGTACTCAATTATGGGCCTGATGAGGGATGAGTAAAGAGGCATGATGACCTCCCCTGATTAGATGTGAATCCCTTCATGATTAGGTGGGCTATATAAAATGTTTTTCTAACCACTTTGGCCACGTGGTTGTCAAATGAGAGATTGCTATCAACTTGGGTCCCCAGGTCCCTAATTACTTCTTCTGTACTTAATGGATTACCACATATGTGATAATTTGTGGGCACTTTGTTTTTGCCAAAGGGGATGACTATACACTTTTTGGCGTTTAGCTTGAGGCCATGGCTCTGGCACTAGTCTGTTTCTATGAGGCCCTTTTGGAGGATGCTTGTGTCGGCTGGAGAGTCGATTATGGCGCCCAGTTTGCAGTCATCTGCAAACTTGGTCAGCCACAGTCCTTCCGTGTTGGCCTGTACCTCCGAGAAATACATACTGAACAAGAGAGGTCCCAGGACTGAGCCTTGTGGGATGCCACTTGTAACTGGTTTGGAGTCTGACATGGCTCCAACAATTCTAACCATGTGGGTTCTGTCCTTGAGCCAGTTTGCAACCCATCTAGTGACATAGGGGTTTATATTTAAGCTGGTGAGCTTATCTATAATGCCCAAGTGGGGTATTGTATCGAAGGCTTTTGCGAGGTTCAGGTAGGCTGTGTGGACCACCTTCCCCTCGTCAATGGCCTTGGTGACTGTTTCAAAGAAATCAACCAGGTTTAAGAGGCAGGATCTGCCCTTAACAAAGCCGAACTGGGTAGGATCCAGTGTCTGTAGGTCCCCAATATCTTTATTTATGAGGTCCATGATGATCCTTTCCATAGCTTTGCAGACCAAGCTAGTCAGGCTTATGGGGCAATAGTTTCCAGGATCCGTTGAGGCACCACCTTTGTGGAGAGGGACCACTGTTGCTGTACGCCACTCTTTGGGTACATATCTTGTAGTAAGGCTGAGATTGAACAATAGTTTTATGTTTGGGTTTAGCTCTTCTTGGAGTTCATGTAGGACGCAGCCCGGGACACCGTCTGGTCCCATTGATGCTGTGTTTTTTGCTTTGGAGAGGGCAGCTCTTACCTGAGCATCTGAGATGTCAGGGGGGCAGCACTATGCTGGGATAGATATTTGCCATTTTGGTGGTGGTGGTGGTGGTGGTGGGGGTTGCGCTGAACCTGTTAGCTAGGATGTTGGCAATGTCTGTGGGTTCGGTGTATTTTTTGTCATTTTGGACTAATTCTGAGCATATCTGGGAATTCCCACCCAGGTTCCTAACATAGCTAAAGAAAGCCTCGTAAAGAAAGCCATCTACCAGATTATCAACATGTCTGTGTTTTTTTACCAGATATATGCAGCTACTGGGATTTCAGTGGTGACTTTGACTAAAATCACACAGATACTAATGAGGATTTCCACATGAACTCATCAGGTGATTGTAGACAGTTTCATAGTCTATGTAACATTGGGTACCCTGAACAACGCGGGTGGTGATGCAGTTGTCAAAGTCAAAATTACGTTGTAAGTTGCAGTGCATGAATACCTCTCAACTAAATAGTATTTTGCAAACTGTTCACATTTTTGTCTCGTTTTTTTTTTTTTTTGGTCTGTCTGCCAATAAGATTTTTGTGTTTTTTTTTTTTTGGCAAATCACTGAGGACTGCAGCACTGAATAATAACATACGTTTGAGTTTCACACAACATATACTTCGGAAAATGCATGCTAACACAAATCCTGTTGTTCTAGCAACGTTTTAATGTCACAAGAGCACATTACCACTATCCTCACAGTGGTGTGCAGTTCGTGAGGGGTGGGAGTAGTTTGCAGTCTCCTCTCCCATCTGTTCTAGATTAGTTGGGACAACAGGGATGTCGGTCACACATACTTCTTGTTTTGTCATACATATTACTGATGTCACTTACAACTCTTCGCTACATATATTTGGTATGTATATAAAACAAAAGAAACAACCTCATGTGTGTTTTGAACTTAGAAACAAATAAAGGAATGACTTTAATTCCAAATGTGTTAACAGTTGAGCAGCAGGGGGCACTAATTCATTTCGAAAACCACAAAGACGACCCTTTAAACCGGTTGACGTTTCACCCAGCGCCTGGTATAAACACTTTTTCAGCTGATTCTGCCCAACTTGGTGCTGCTGATTAAGCAGAATGTTTATAGTTCTTATCAGTTTAGTGATCTGGCCAAGGCCACCGACACCAAAGTATCTTCCCTTTTTGTAAGACTCCGTATCCCTTCCTTCAGCAAAGCTGAAGATCGAACCTTGGGCACTTCATTAATGGTGGTAGTTATACACTTCTCACTTAGGTACGCTTCCCTGTTTGCTAATACTAAAGGATTCAATGGATTTCTTTATACAGATGAGCAGATACCGTTAAATGCTCTGTCTTTAATTTGTAAAACGTATTTCCACACAATTCATTAGCAAGCAGTGGTATCCACAGCTGTCATCCTACAACTCCCCAGCACGGTATATGTCAAAATGTGAAGCTCTCTTCGGAATGTGAACGTCAAGCTTTTAAAAACTGACTTTGATTGCAAAACAAAATGATACACTACCAAGTATAAAATATAGTCACTAACACAGTGATGTTCAAGGAGGCTGCACGCACAGTAGCTTAAAACCGGGTTCCGCTTATACTTCTCGTAACTGGGGTTTTTGGTGTGAATAAATAAGGCTGTAAACTCACATTGAGTGACTATGTGCACTTTAGAGAAGAACGTAAAATAAGAATAACATTTCCATATTCCTTCCTACAAAACATGGCTATAAATCGCAGCTGTAACTTGACAGGGCTTTTGAAGAAGCAGTAATAACAATCCTGAGCCTTTTGTCAGTCAGCGGTTTCAGTGCCTTCAACAGTGACTTTGATGTCGGTAGGTTCGATTCCTCCTCAGTCCAAGAGTATTAAGCGGGGCGGGAGAGGGTGGAGTTACAATTTTACGCTGTGGTCATCTTCTTCCCTTTGTGATTATTTGCCCAATGGCTTTAGATCCTGAGATTTCCATCACCTGAGCACGAAGGAATCACGTTCCAGTCTGGCCAATCGGATGAGAGCAGGGAGCAAAGATGCCTTGGACCAGTTGTATAAAGAAGCAAGGCTGACTGGGAATATAACTAATCAGTAAGAGTATGACTGATCCTAAGGATATACCTTCCTGAAACTGTGTACCCCTGCGGCAACCTGCCCTCACCACACTATCGCCACCTCTTTCTTCAGTGTCCTCATTAATTTGCATAGCGCTTTGACATCCAGGTAAGGCTGCATATCTGATTTCTGTAATAATCAAACATGTTTATAAATTATGTTTTTATTCCTTATGAAAGTCCACTGAAATATTACAAAGCAAAGTATACTTAGCGTGGTACCAGTAAACGGATATTTTGAAACTGGTTAACTGTGATGGATCGTTGGTGTCACATTACTTGTATTATTTGGTGCAAAGCCAGAACAAAGTGAAATGGTAATCTATAGTGGGTAAACCAAGTTGTTATTGATGCACATTTTCAAAAGAAAAACAAGTCTCTTTGTGTTGTGGTTCGCATTTTTCTCGCCGGCTTATCATACATTTTCTGAGGGACAGAAAAAAAAAACAAATAATACACTTTTGAGTCACAAGGGAGGTCTATGCAAATGCATCCATTGTGTCAGTAATGTCGAGATAAAAAATCTTAACTCCAGCACATCTGTTTCTCTTCCGTGACAGCTGGCGCTGATTTAATTTATGATTTTTCGTTGTTCCTTGAAAGCTCAGTAAAGGAACATTATGACATACCGTGTGTGTGTGTGTGTGTGTGTGTGATGGGATTAGCAAAGCCGACTGCTTTAGTTTATTTATGAATAAAGTTGTCTGAAATGGTAACACGTATTTTTTTTACTTTGATTTGTGCAGTGCTGGCTGTCGCTTGCTATCAGCTAGACTGAAGCTTGGGGTTGTAGGAGGATGTTGTGGACATGATAAGCGAGTGCTTTTCTTTGAACCTTTATGTCCCACTGTGTCTGTCCAGCTGGGTGTGCTGAACAATTTCTTGTCTCCACTTCTGTATATGAACAACAAAGCTGACTACTGCACGACATGTGTCCTGCAACTCACGATTGACTTAATTTTAAAACAGTGTGTGTGTGTGTGTGTGTGTGTGTGTGTGTGTGTGTGTGTGTGTGTGTGTGTTGGGGGGTTGAACATATTAGCTTGATATGCGCTTCGGTGTTCTAGCATGATTCATAGATGGCACGCACGATGCTGGTTGAAATTAAAAATAGCAACATCTCCAAGGCAGTGTTGTCCTGGAGGTTTGAAGTAAACATGCAAATAATGCTGTTGTAGAGGAAACCATCTCTGTCATCTGTGAGGCTTAACAGTAAGATTAGTCTTTTCCTGCACCCCTCCTGCAAACAGAACAGGGGTACACTGGGGTTGTGATTTTATTATCACAGTAGCTTTGTTGCTGTAAAATAGTGTATATTACTATGCTACCCCTTCTTAAGAAAAAGTAGTTTCTTTGATAAAGATACTTTTCCAGATGCATGTGCCCTAATTCCTCATTCTCTGTTTGATAGGTACAGTCTCTGTTGCTAAACTTCTTCATCAGTAACAATTTGCATCAGATTCAGACTTCTTAACTACACATTGCTAGCTTGCAGTTTTAAGTAACCAGAAAAGTATAAGAACTTTGATCCTTTGCCCTCTGAAATGGAGATTTTGACTTCAGTGATGTTGGCAAAGCGGGTCAGACTTGAGTTCGACACATACAACATTTACTTTACCATTGCAGCTTTAATTGTTTAAAAACATTGCTGCTGTGGTTCTTCACTTACAAGTAGCTTTGCATGTTCACAATAAATGCAATGAAATACAGCCTTAATTTTCTGTCAGATATAGGTCCAGTAAAGGTAATGATTACCATACCTGGAGTGCAGTGACTTGGCATAATTGAGAAAAAACATGAGTTTAAACAAATGTCCAATGTGAATGTTTGCTGCATCACAACATTTTGAGGGCTTCCCCACAACCATCTTAAATTAGTTTCCTATAAATGCACTGCTCCATCTTCAGTTTTATTTACAGAACTGGGGCAATACATATTTATACTGCACCAAGCATTGCAGTTAGATGCCCAAAGGTTTTGTGTGTGTAAACTGAGGCTGATCTCAACATCATTCTTAGCACTGTTGGTCATCCGCAGTGCAACTGGACAACTCCGTGATAAACTTGAATAGGACAATAGCCATATTCATTTTTTTTATGATTTTTTTTTTTAGTTATGGTTACCACCGTAGCATATACAGTTATTCTAAATACATACCTATCTCATATGATGTCAAAACAGGATCATGAGAAAAGTAAATAGTTAAAAAAAAAAAAAGTAACCAGTTGTATTTGCTTCAGTTCAGTAGATAAAATTAAATGTTCCTGATGCAGAGAATTTGACATTATTTTATTTGAATTTAAACCTTTGATGATACATACATGAAGTGTTTTAGCCTTTTTATGCTGTTTCCAAGATGTGTAGTATACTTGATCAAACCAGATTCTTGTGGCAAATGTGAAATACTGACACGCTTAAAGGAGCAAGTTCCATGTTTTCACACATTTAATCTGATAATTTAAGTGATTCCTGTGTTTCCTGTCTGTACGGAGTTCCTCTTTGTATATATACTGTTCTGGCTTTCCTTGTTTTCCCTCTGTAATTTGTCAAGAATCTAATGCTCTGTGTTGCCCATGCCAACATGCTGTGTATTATGCTTTGTGTTATGTACATATGACTGAGAAAAATAGGCATGAGTGAAGAGAAACCCCATCTTTTCCTTGTGTTTTCTTAAAATTATAATTACTTGTCTAAATCTGACAAGTCTGGAACAGTTTCATCTGTTCAGTGATGCTGTGAATGCAGGTGCAGGTGTTTCTTCTATTCATTACTTTTCCAGAATGTAACTCATGCCAGTAACATTCTTCTGGTCGTGGTTTTGGCAGTTGCTTTACTCTTATCTCAGTGTCTTTTGTTTTCCAAGTACCTCCTACTGAGAGTCCTGTTTCTGACCGGCTGTCTGTTTTTTGACATTTTTTTCTTTTTTTTTTTTGATGGGTTTATCACTGTGAGTATTTCCCCTCTTTGCCTCCACACAGACTTCCCTAATCACTTTAATGACTGGAATTTTCTGACAAGTTTCTGGTTCTGTATTTTGCACTATGGGCAATTAATTTTCAGTTTCTGCACCAATGTTACATGTCATGTTTTATGTGTTCTTCCCTTTTCGTTTCTGCATTGATATATTTCCCTTTAAAAACATTCTGGTAAGACTCAGAATGGTTTCTGATAACACAGATCCTTATCCCAGCCAAAGCCGGGTTTGTATTTATTTTGGAGTTGCACAACTGTATATTTCTCAGTTCAGGGCTGTGTATTTTTAGCTATGTGTCAGACAGCTACTGCTTCCTACTCACACATGTTTTACTAGAGGGGTATATATTTGGGATTTTGTTTCAAAAGTTTTTCATTTTTACTAGGGATATATTCTAGCCACAGAGTGTTTTTCTGTGCCACATTGCCTCATGATTTACATAATGCCTTATAACTGAGGGCAATCTTGTTCAGTTATGAAATGTGTTAAGTTGGGTATCAGAATTACTGGGTGTAGTATTTTACCCCAAAGGGTTTGAATGTCTGTATGTGTTGCATGGTACTTTTTCCTGTTTCCATGGATGCATGTTTATTCTACTTTCCTCGTTACTTGTTTGTTTTATGTTTGCAGACATATGGTTTCTTAGTAAGTGTAACCATACATCCAAAGTCTAGAAGACCATTTATTTCTTTTCACTCTGTTAGTAGCCCTTTTAATTCCTTTCTATCCACTAGTACCATACATTTTGTAAATTTGCTAGAGGCACAGACACCATATGTTGATTCTGCAATTCTATTAGTTACTTTTTCCCATTCAATTGGCACATTTTCCTCAGCATGTTGGTTAGAAATCATAGTTTTGATGGGCTCAACATTTGCATTTTCATTACCAGCATGTTGGAAGTTGCGATTTTGTTGGACATGGTGTTCCCATTGTAATGTTAGCAGTGCACCTCTTTACACATCTGTTTGGTTACAGATGAAAATCACACACTCTTAGTTGCAGGTTTAGGTTGTTGAATTTTAAATAGTACGTTATTAGCTAGTAACCTTTTAGTTATTTAGTTCATTAACAGAAATATAAAAAGTGTAATTTTTGTAATGTGTTTAACAAATTATTGCATCAGTTCTCATTGTGTCATATATCATCAAAATTAATTTAGTGAAACCCAACTCTATGAACCACAGAATCTGGCTGTAACATAGGCCCCAAAGGGGGGACAAGTCCTGCTGTTCTCAATATTAGCACTTGATAAACCAGGTTCTGATGAATTAGACTTGATAATATCTATCTCGGTCAAACCTAGTTTAATAAAATATTTATATACACTTTTCCCTGTTTGGACTTTTCAGAAATATACAGAGATAATTCATTGTGCAAGGACTTTGTCAGTAACCTTAACCCACTGACAGGCTGATGGTCAGCAGGCTGTATAGGTACAAAATACCTTGGTAAGTGGTGCTGCTGCTCCATTTAACTCCTACTAAATCCATCTATACATTTGTAGATATTAAAGAAGGCTGTTAAGCTGTATCAGTACAAAAAGGTAGGCTGCTACTCCCTTAATTGCTGAAACAAGTCCATCAGCAAACTTGATTGAGCAATCAATTTTGTGCTAATACAGCATTATTAAAAAAAATCTGCCAACCTCTACTTTAACAAATACCAAACACCAGAAAGAATGTTGCAAAGCTTAGTTGAAATGAGAGTTCATCACAGGTCAGCAACCAGAACACCTGAATTTCAAACTGCATATTCCCCACCATATCTGCATAAAACTACATGGTGCTTCTTAATCTATTTTTTTTTCAAAAATCTTTATTATGGTATTTTAAGAATAAAGCACAAGTAACACCAATAAAGACCATTGTCAGCAGTGAAAATGATATGTTGGTATGTATTAGAAATCACTGGTTAATGTACAAT